>NC_143409.1:9466666-9782777 GCF_052110815.1 Crocodylus siamensis | reverse complement strand
CCATGGGTCCTTCAAAAAAAAGCAAAGATGTAGAAAGCAGCAGTCCTTTAAACCGCTAAGAAAGGTGACACCATTACAAATTCATACCTGGGTTGAAGCTAGATCAAGTTAGATGGATGTTAGCAAATGACCCGCTGCCCCCTCCTCCCCCACAAGATTCATATGAACAACATTTTTACTAACTGCTGGACATATCTACACAGCTGTTACTGTGCTGTCATTTAGTACTTGCTTTAGGAAGTAGCAGCCATTCCTGCACTGTCCCAGTAGCAGACACTTAGTTTTAGCAGCTACATCCCTGTAGCAGTGCACTATAGCAAGGTAGCTATTAGACCAACTCAAATAAGTGGAAAAAAATTCTTCCAAAAGCTTGCAAAAAGGGATTTTTCAAACTATTTGAGTTGGTCTAGTAAAAGATACTGGGTTTACCCAAAGAACTATGTTACTTAAATGTGCACTTTTTTGCCGAACTAACACTTTTTATTTGTATTTATCTTTGGTAAAAGTCATTTCATGTTCTCCTTGCTTTTTTTCTGAATTTCCTGGCATCACTGTATTACAAAGGGATGTTAGAGGTTTCTTTCAAGGACTTTCAAAGACTAGGGCTCTATTCTGCGAGGCACTAGAGCAAATAGACATAACCTCCAAGTCTGTAAAGTCCAAACGTAAATGATGAGGGACCGAAGATAGATACAACACACAGAGAAAAGGGGAACACAAGGTAACAGTGTGACGTGTCTAACGTATCGGGAAGTGCCAGGTACCTAGACCTCCAAGCATGCTTTTTTCTAAGGTAAGCTGTCATCTTTACACATTGCGATTCTCGTTTATCGAATGTGAGACTGGAAACGTAGCATGAATCTTTGGAATCTGTTGCTTTGACAAACTAGCGCTTTAGTTTGCAGCTCTCTTGGCAGCTATAACAGCAAAGTGATGATTTTATAAAAGAAATAGGGCCTGTTACTAAACTATTAGTCATAGGCTACAGTAAACTATTAAACTAAAACATGAGTCTTTGCAGGTATTAATTGCTCTGGTGTTAGATGTGCTTTTTAATCATTTCAAGTACCCAGTAGAATAATGAAGAAAAACTCTCTAAGATTATTCTAACATGAAACTTAGGGAGAAGTATTTTCAGAGAGCAAGGAAGGCCCCTAACCTGTTTGAGAAAGTGAAGCCCTATACCAGTAATAGGTGAAAATAAATTGCTTGGTTTTTTCAATACCCAAAGTGGAAATCTTGTAATAGGAAAACTATAAAATCCATCAAGGTAGACTTGATAGTCTTAGCTACTCTAGAAATCTAATATGACTTTTCACTGGAGAAAAAAGTAACATCACTGGAGATCTTTGGGATAATGAAGATGATACACTTCTCAGCTTTTAAAAATATGGTGAGGATTGTATTTCTGGGAAGTGCCTGAGCTTCATAGCTCTGGAGAATGAAGTCCTTTATATACCACAGAGTATACACAACCCTGGCAGCAGAAGTATAAGCTTCTGATCTAGAAGGACTTCTTTTTAGGCAGTGATAACCAGGGATCCTGGTTTTCTCTGATAAATAAAAAAATCCCCAATGTTCAAATTTTAAAAAGTAACTCAAAATCCACATTCTCCCATGATTAAATGAAACACCACTGTATATAGATAGCTATATATACCTATATATTGGTGGCATTTCATTTTAATCTCAAAAAATGTGGATTTGGGGCTACTTTTTAAATCTGAACACTGGGGATTTTTTTTTATTTGTCAGAGAAAACCAGGATCCCTGGTGATAACTCAGTAGTTCAGAGGATAAGATAATAGTAAAATAACAGCAACATGCAGTGGTGAAAAGAAAGAAAAGAGAGATACATATGTTGCTTTACTGCTATTTAAAAATATCATTTTTTCCTTTAGGCTTGACTTCATGCATCGTGTTCTAAGCTATTAGACATTTCAGTCATTATGTGTCCTGCACACATGCCAGAAGTTTTTTCTCCGTTTGCCAGATGTAGTGCCTCAGTCATCCTACAGATCAGGTCATGATTCCTATCCCCTGCACAAAGGTGGTGTGGCCTAATGGGAGGACCAGTTTTAGTCTAGGCCTAGGGCAAGAGGACTGATTAATCCATCACACCCGCCAGGAGTGAGAAGCCGGTTGTCTCCATGCTCATCCAATTCGAGCCGTTCTGCTGAGTTAACCGACAGGGCTGCTAGCGAGCGCCGATATTTGTGACAACAACAGCACTTGTCCACCAGGAAGTGGAACGAAGCCCACCTACTTATTTTGCAAGGGTTCTTCCACTTTGACTAGCATTCCCAATCTGCAAATGCCAGTGCATTCCTGGCTGTAAGTGCTTTCTCTTGAGAGGATGGGAATCGATACCAAATAAAATAATCATAAAAGAAAGGGATTCGAAGGTAATAATGGTGAAAGGTGTGTGAGCCAGTGGAAAGTACAGTAAAGAAATCCATGACAAGTCATGATAAATGGGTCGTTATAAAATTCATGTTTAGGCTGCACCAGTCTAGGGATAATGCCATTCGTCATGGCAACACTGGGGCACTAATGAGCCCTCATTGCATATTCATGGCTGTGGCGTCTCTCTTTTTTTCTCTGCCTCTCATTCTCTCCCTCTTTCTCCCTCCCACCCTGAACCAATGCCTGGTAAATATCTCCACCTCAAGCTGAAACCCAACTTAGGCTGCTTTTTTTTATTTGTTATGTTGCAGCAATTACACTGTAAAAGTGCTGCACAAGATTGATTGCTCTGATCTGTAGTTCAATTGTAAATTAGAATACACATCCCCCTGGGGACACACGGCCCCTATTTGTGATTAAGAAAAAAGCCCCATAATAGACTAATAGCTAAAGTTCTCTCTCTTTTACTTTCAGGCAATTAGCTTGATGAAATGGCCTCTTTTTGTGTACCCTGGAAGTGTAAACCGATATCATAATGAAGTATATGATGTTTATTCTATTATTTTCACCTTGCCATGTATGCAGGAATGCATAAATAATAGCTGCTTTGTGTAGTGCATTTGCTGGTTCAGAAGTAAACTATTTCTTAAATATGCAGTGTATGGGCCTGAAGCCTTACCTTAAGCAAAGCACTCCTTGGGTGTGTCTAAACAAAAATTAGTGTTCTTCTTTTTAAAACAAATCTTTAGTTACAGGATGTAAATGCTGACCTGATGCTTCTGTTTTCAAGAAACATTGTAACCATGAATTGACTAGCCTTCCTAATCACCCTGCAAGGGTATTCTCTCCATTTTACAGATGGGAAAACTGAAGTAAAGAGTGTTGCAAAGGTCGCGCGGGATTTTAGTTGAAGAGCTTGGATGGTTGATAACCTCGGGTGTCAAACCAGAGACAATCTGACTATGGTTTTTTCTCAGTACTAACATCATCACTAGCATTGCATTAAATGATGCATACAGCAGGTTCCTGAGTTCAAACATAAACCTCTGTGCTCTTTAAGCCTTGAACATCATTGGCTCCTATACACATGTAGGAAGACTGCTCTGACACACTGTAAATCCAGTGCATCAGAGCAGACCTGATTAACCGAGTCTGCTGGAGCGTGGGAATTACCATGCTCCAGCAGCCTCCGGTGTCATTTGTGTCAGTGTCCCCACCCTGAAAATTGGCAGCAGGGCTCTTTAAACTAAACCTTGTTCAAGCTTTAGTACCAAGCACCCCGCTGCCATTGTTCAGGGTGGGGGACATTGATACACATGATGCTCCAGGCGCTTTAATTAGTGCATCTCCCCCACACCTCCTGGAGCTCGTGTATAAACACCCCATCTGACACGCGTAGCCATAGCTTCACTCCTTTGCTTTTTTCTTTTTCCTTGCCACCAAACCACTTTCACCTAAATTTGAGCAGCGAGCTAGCGTATTCGCTTCTTATAGTCTATGTTACTTGTGGCAGACTGTCCTAGAGAGTCCATTCCAGACGTTAATCTGAGAAAATGAGTCGTGTTTTGTAAAAACATTACACCAGTGGTAGTGGCACAAATGCCTTTTTTCCATGAGGAAACTAGTTGTAAAGAAATTGCCATCAAGAGGGTAGTTTGGTCCATAAATTGTTTATAATGCTGAAAGCAAACCGAATGGGCGCATCCCCATGAGTGGGAACATGCGCGCCGTGGGAACAACTAGCAGTGGCACAAATGTGTCACTGCTAGTTGTCCCTGGGAAGCACCCCTGCACGTGCGCTCTGGTGCTCAGCGGGTTGCCAGGGGCGAGGTAGGAGAGGTTGAAGCCAGCACCTGGGCTAGCCCCAGCAGCCTCGTGGGGTCCTGGGGGCCTCCCGGGACTCCAGCGGTGGCAAATCGGGTGAGCAGACCCTGGCTGATAACCAGAGTGTAGCTGTAGCCCACCAGGCTCTCGTTTTGGGCAGCGCACACTGCCTCTACTTGCACCACCTTGCTTTTATCTGTCACGGTTTTTTTTTTCACACTGGGATCTTCCGGTGTCAAAAACCCCTGCCACACTGCAAATTAGCAGTACAATGAATGCCTCCATGTGTGGCATTTACGGCACTGCAGACAGGTCTGCATCCCCGCAGATGCACGCTCATTTGGACGCAACCCATGTGTCTAGTTCAAACAGGAGCAACATCTTTTGAGTCATGCAAAGGTTTGATCCATTTCTGGCTCTGCGTTTCTAATCACCCTCAAGTTCTCTTAAATACATTTACAAACAGAATAAGACTGCCTGAAATTGGGTGTACTTTAGTGATAGGTCTCTTGCCAATTTTCAAGAAAGCCATCAATACTTTTAATCTTCAATGACCCACTATCAATCTGTTCTAACTACTGAGCCAATAGTTTAAGAGACAATAGAAATCTTGATGGAAAGCTAATATGAAGTTAGAAAGGATCCAGCGTATAGTTCCACAGATGCCTGTTTAATTGTTTTGGCCTGTGTATCACCACTGGTAAAGAGGCAAGCAAAGAAAATGTAGCACAGTGAAAGTATGAATAACAGTGCCTCTAATTCAAAACTAAGTGCTTTGCAGGATGGGACCAACTCTCCACCCTTTCCATGAAAGCATGGTAGAGGAAAGGTGAAAGCAATATAGGCAAGAGATAGGAAAGATGCTTTAGTGGCAGGATACTAGTCGGAGACCTGAGTTTGCTTTCCAGCCATGCCACACAATTTATGTGACCTTGGGAAGGTTACTGAACTTCTCTGTGGGTCTTAAAATAATAGCGCTTCCCTACCTCATGAAGGGGCTGCGAGGAGAGATGATGGTAGAGGTATTTTGGTAATGGAGGCCTTATTAGATAGAGAAGCTGTGCTAGATATGTATAGGTATATATGACTAACAGTGTTGATTCACATGCAGTTCAGGCAAGTTGATTTAGTTGAAGATAGTGTGAGACGAGGTTCTGCTAGGGAAGATGCCAGCACAGTTAGGAAACATTTTATCAAGCAATACTACCGGGGCAAACCTTTAAAAACTAACATGGTCTGTACATGGATACAATGCCGTATTTTGTTTAAACTTGTTCATCATTGTCATCCTGCATGACAGCCCTGGCATTTAAAATATGTTAGGGGTGACACAATACTTTCACCTGGTGCAGACATATATCACTGGAAGGATGTTCTCATAAACAAAGTGCTGCAGGCGACGATCTTATCATTCTCCTCTTCCTTCTTCTCCTCTCACTTCAATGACAAGCATGCATTTCTGTGCTTTGCTCCAGTTGCTGGTCTAGAGAAGCCTAGCGTTGGAACAACAGGTGATGTTGCAAATCAGGAATGACAGGTGCTGGAAAAAGTAAAGAGGGAGGGAAAGGAGAGGGAAGACTTGCAAAGCACTTTGAGTCCACCCAAAGTTGGCAACAGCTATCTTGCAGTTATGAGCCGAAGCTCACCCGCTCACTTCCCTCCTCCCCCCCACCAAACATTTAAAACATTTCTGTTAAAAGTGAAGGGTCACAAGGCAGATTAGAATATTTGAATGAAATGGTTCTCCTATAAGAGTGGTTCAGCTGGGGAAATGAGCGGATCGGCAACTTTTAGATGGCTTGGAATTTGTAACCAAAGTGTTAATATTCTGGATGAAACTTGAGGCAATAGGACAATGGAGCGCTGCTACAGTTCAATTGGTTTTAATGCAACTGGTTCACAGCAACAGCCCACCACTAAATGGAAGACAAGGATAGTCATTCTTTTGGAGTGAAAAAGCAAGGGGATCGCACATGTGCTTATAATGGTAGTAGATTGGTCAGACAAGGCAAAAAGAAAAGCAATAGCAGCACGGTTGAAACAGCTGGAAGTTTTTACATGTGAAAGGATATGGCCAGTTGCACCGAGAGAACCCGCACTTGTGGCAATAGCTCCAACCCCAAGCTTTGTCCCTTAGCATGATGGCACTCATGTGGTGTAAACACTTCTCAATCTGAACTGTGCACTTTTTGCCTGCAAGTCCCAAAGTTGGACATGACCAAGCCTCCCTGCTCCTCTCCACACATCTGCCAGCTGCTCCCCACTCTTCATCAGTTCCCTCTCCCATTTCCAGAGCTGCATCCAGGGAGCAGAGGGGGAGCCCCCACAGCTCAGAGAGCATGCCAGGATGCTAGACTTTAAGAAGGCCTTTGACACTGTTTCTCACCCCTACTTATTTTGGGGGGGATTTTCTAGGATTGTTTGTGAAACAATTTTTCACCAAAACCGCCAGCAACAACTTGTCACAGTTTTCAGCCTGCAACACTAACTTCTTAATTCCTTCCTCTGGTATCTGACCAACAAATCATCTGTGGTCCAGGCTTAATAAGAAGCCTTGTCCCTAGAAGTGAATATAAACCATGCTTGTTAAAACTAGAAATACTCCAAATCTGCCGTGGTGATTTTTACAATAATATAGGTATTTTACAATAATTTTGTAGTAGTGATATTTGCATCATATTTTATGCTGATTTCTAGACGTGGTGAGCAATGTTGGTTTTGGTGTTGCGTTGCAAAAACTTTCTCAAATTATTTTCTTTGTAAATTCTAATATTTCTTTTCTATCCCCATTTTCACACGCTGATATAATCCTTTAAAAAAAAATCATACTGTGTCTCTGGTAATTAATTCAGAGTGTTTCATTTCAGTTTTGACCCCTTTATTTTTAACAGCGTTAGTCTGAAATTTAAATACAATTTCAAAACAAATTCACCGAAAATGTCAAAATGGCACATTTCTTACAATTTTGAAATCTGGTTCAATTTTTTAATCGAGATTCAATCTTGCTTTAATTCAATCGTTTCATCAAAAATGACCATTACCTGTAAAATAGCTACTATTGAAAAATTATCTGTTTCCAATAAAGAAAAGTTGGGTTGACTAATTTCTCTGTAATGCTATTGAATTTTGTCCTTTTATTCCACACATGAGCAGCAATCCAAATGCAGCATTGCACAGAGTGCTTTAAAGGCCTGAGGCAATTAGGTGAGATTTGTCACTTAGCTGAAGTTATCATGTCTCCTCTGATTCACTGACCGGCTGAGCATACGCCACGTGATCAGTCGGATTCCAGACCCCGTATCATTCCTTTTCTTAGTAGAAAATATGCTTTGAGCCAGTCAGTTAAAATCTAATGTGCCCTGACCACAGTTCTAGACTTCAATTCCTTTGAAAAGTATTTAGATTTGGAACTGACCATTTCCTTTCTTTGAGAATTTAATCAAACTTCATATTCATAATGATCCCACCTGCCTGAGCTTGCACCTCTGAATATCTGTCACGTTAAACTGTGGCCAAAACCATGAGCAGGCTGCCAACGGCTCATGGGAATTGGGAGAGGGGACTGATGAAGAGCGGGGAGCAGCTGGCAGATGTGTGGAGAGGAGCAGGGGGGCTTGGTCATCTCCAACTTTAGGACTTGCAGGCAAAAAGTGCACAGTTCAGATTGAGAAGTGTTTACACCACATGAGTGCAAATCATGCTGAGGGACGAAGCTTGGGGTTGGAGCTATTGCCACAAGTGCAGATTGTCTCGGTGCAATTGGCCATATCCTTTTGCGTGTAAAAATTTCCAGCTGTTTCAGCTGTGCTGCAATTGCCTTTCTTTTTACTTTGTCTGACCAATCTACTACCATTATAAGCATACATATGATCCCTTGCTTTTTTACTCCAGAATGATGACTATCCTTGCTTTCCATTTATTGGTGGTCTTATGTATTGATAGACATGTGACAAAGAAAGTGTATATAGCAACACAGAGAATGGAAATGTACACAACCCTTGGTAAGAAATATCATGGATGGCTTTATTCTCCTTTTTGGCTTCCTGGTCTGTCCAGGAAGTCTACTAAGCCTATTTTTCTGAACAGACTTCTTGCTGAGAGAGAAGACCAAGTAAATAATCATATAATTTATACTTTGGTTTACCAGTTGGGTTAAAATTAAATGCGTTTTTAATCTGATCTTACCAGGAATAGTTCCATAAGACCACCTTCAAAGGCCAATAGTTATTACCAACTTTTTTCTAGTGCTAGAAATAAGCCTTTTGCAAAAGTTAATTTCTTACAATAAAATAATCCCAAAGGCATAAATATCCTGAAGATCAAGCAGATCTTTAAAATCTGCCAGTGGCAACCTCGTGCAATTAGAATCTCGCCATAAGTGTTGGAGCCTTAAAACATTAATAGATCATTTTAATGGAGGCAATTATAAAAATGCGTATTTAATTTGCATTATTACGACACAGAATACACTATGGACAACTGAGTCCATGAGAGAGAGAGAGAGCTACAGTATAGTTTAATAGAGTTTACTGTTCTCTGTTACTTGAGTGGGAACTCTGTAATGGGTTGTACTTTACCTTCCTGTCCTTGTTTTTTTGGCTTTATTTCTGCTGTAAACTCGAGAAAGCTTCCTTCTTCATTTCTTCATTATTTTACCTTAAAATGGAGGAGGAGCAGAGTAGAATAGCTTAAAAGAAAGAGAAAAAAAATCACTTAATCCCATGAACAAAACAAAGCCCTTGACCACACATGGTATTGTTACAGTATAGATCAGATGCTATGGGCTTGATCCTGCTGTTGTATAATCAATATCAAAACTCCCACTGACTACAGTGGTCTTCCAGATGATTTCAACAAGAACTATTCCAAATGTGGAAACAATTATAAAGAAATTCATGACTCATTAGTAACCCTTCCGTAGTGTATTTATCATTTCTGGGTCAATGTACTAATGCAACATAGGTTTCATTTTTTTTTTAGATCTTTCTACTGGGCATTAAACCCCCATTGCTAGTCCTGTAAAAGTTTCAAGTTAAGTCTCATTGGAAGGTTCTCTTCCACAAGGAGGTCTGGGCAGTAAGTCTTTACTCAAGTGTAAAGATGTCAATAAGAAACCCTGGCTAACATTATGTAGTAGGTGACAACAGATAAATGGGCTAATACAATTGAAAGATTCTCCTTGACTTCAATAGACTTTGCATCCAGCCCATATGCTTAAAAAAAACATTGGCAATGAATTTTAACAATCATGTAATGAATGCAGGCATAAAAGAAACCCCATTGTTGTTCTGGGATGTTTTAAATTGCATATTCTTTTGAATATTTCCAAACTACTCATCTGGTCCAACAATTATTGAAATTAATGGAAGGACTCCTACTGCTTTCAGTGGGCAGGGATTGAACTCTTCAGGGCAACTCAGATTACTAGAAACAGTGTCTGATATATTCAACAAATCAATATTATGCTGAAAAAACATGCCAAGAAATCAATCCAAACAGACTATTTGTGTTTAAAAAAGGCAAATGTCTATTAGAGCCAAAAATGATACTATAGCTGCTGAATATAAATACCTAATGCTAATAACCAAAGGCCTATATCCATCCTTCCCTGGTATAACTCGGCATACTGATCATGATGATGAGACAACTTTCTTCACTTTACTAAATTATTTTTGCCATAAATTAGTGTACTTTAAAAGTATACTAGAGAGAGAGAGAGAAACACATCCTTCACTTACTTCAGTGGATGCTCACTTTTGAATGTATATTTGACCATGTAGAACCATTCCTATTATGGAAAATGGATGCTGGCTTAAACTGTAATTAAGACCATTTTAGACAGCAGTCAGAAAATTGACTTCAGAGAAATTTAGCTTCTAATAAGAGATTTAAATACTTTCCATTTCAGACTATCAGTAGCAATTGGCCCAGCTTCCTACTAACTTTTCTAGTAAACTGAACATGACACAAATGAGTTAGTTTTCACTTGTGGCTTCAAAGACCAGATCTGAGTAACTAAAAGATATTGTTGCACCAGCTGTGTACGTGGTAGACAAGGCAAGTATATACACACAACCACCCCTACACCCTGCCCAAGCTTTACAATACCTGAACAAGACCAGCAGCTTAAGGGTTAACACAAAACTGAGCAGAACAATCTTAGAAAATGCATGTTTCAACAGAAGCGAAAAACCATGCGAGTTCTCTGTATGTTCCTTATAATTAAGCAAAGTGGAAATAAAAAGGAAAATCTAAACAGAAGGCAGACTTCAAAAAGTTTAAGCTTTCTTAAAAATTCCAGAATGCATTATGTTCAGATGTGCTTCGAACCCAATTATTCTGGGTTATCTCATCCTTAGAAAATCAATATCACTATTTTTTCTCTTCTTTTCATGGGTTTATTATGTCTATATTTCACAGCCCAAGGAAACAAATGTAATTTCTATTAGGAAGGTAATGGAATTAGTCTGATGAAACATTAGGAAGTTTTCTACACTGAATTGGTGGTGTGTGTTCTGGAGGAGACGGACACCTCTTAATTCAATACCCATTTAGATGGATAAACCACATTGACAATCACAAAGCTATCATTTCTTTAACATTAGAACTGGCTTAGCACTTTTTGCAGTCGCAAACTTTTCTCTGTTTTTGAAAGTACCTGGAGCTACTTTCCCATACGGGAAGTGTTTCTTTTATTCCTTGTGAAAAGCATTTGAAAGAGGACTATAAATCTGATCTCTTTGCCTGATATGCTATACCTTTAACAGGTTTTCCCAAAGAAATGCATGCTTCAGTCTTAGGACTTGGGAATCTCAAGTGATAATGAAAAAAATGTCCCAAGGTATGTGTCCTACCATTGACTTCCTACAATGTGCAATGCCTGAAGTTCTGAAAGGCTGGATTCGTTTTAACAACTTGTTTGCAATGAAATCACCTTCTAAGACATTAGGTATACATTACATACAATTGTTCAGGTTCCCAGACTGAAAGTTTGACGTGCATGAGAATATTTACCCAGAGGCTAGTTGGACTGAAACCATTATTTGCATCAATAGTAAGCAAATTCCTCTTTGGTTTCAAGCAAAAAAAGACAACATGCATCTTAGAAGGAATAGTCTCAGTTTACAAGGGTGAAGGGATGTTGCTTTGGCATGTTAAAAAAAATACTATAATAAAAATGTTGATAGCATTTTGGGGCGAAGTGCTTAGCTGAGGGAAATAGAAGCGTAGAAAATTAGGGTTGGAAGGGCTGCCGGGTCATCCAGTTGAACCCCCTACTCAAAACAGGACCATCAACTAGATCATCCCAGCCAAGGCTTTGTCTAGCTGGGGTCTTAAAAACCTCCAAAGATGGAGAGTCCACAACCTCTCCGGGTAACCTGCTCCAGTGCCTTACTACCCTCCTAGTGAGAGAGTTTTTCCTAATATCTAACCTAAACTTCCCTTGCTGCAACTTAAGACCACATTGCTCCTTGTTTTGTTACCTGCCACCACTAAGAACAATTCAGCTCCGTCCTCTTTGAACCCCCCTTCAGGTAGTTGAAGGCTGCTATTAAATCCCCCCTCAATCTTCTCTTCTGCAGATTAAATAAGCCCAGTTCCTTCAGCCTCTCCCCCTAAGCCATATGTCCCAGCCCTCTCAATAGATTAAATTTGATTTTTACACTAGCTGATGGCCTGACCCATCTATTTTGATCTGAATACTCATCCCAAAAACTGAGTTGTCAGTGTTGATCACCTTAGCCCAAAAAGAGCATACTGGAAATATAAAAGATCCACAGAAGAACAACAACAAATATCTAAGGCTTTCTGGCTCAAGGTTGTAGTTCTGTATGAATAGGAATGAAGAAAACGTGGAAGATTTAGTTATAAATAAAGAAGAGTAAGGGACGGGATATAATAAAGCTATAGATATAATAAAGCCGCAGAGATTGCATGCAGATTGGCGGCATCTGTTCACAATGTCCTATAATTCCAGAACAACTGGAATCTTGATGACATTAAGAGGCCAAATATTTACAATGGAGAACAGTTTAAAAAGCCACATCAGCTTATGAATGACCTGTTAGGGGCTCACTTCTGCAGGGATCTATTAGAGGTAATAGTAGTTTACCAGGATTGTTAAAAAGATTAGTTAATATGATACCTTACATAAATATTTAGATTTAAAAAGCATGAAGAATATCAAATAGCAAGGTTTGGAGCCTGTTTTGCCCACATTTGTTTTTCAGTGAATTATACTGGCCACAGTGCCCTATGTGGAATGTAAGTACCTTCCCCAAGAGCAAGTACAGAATATTATGGTCCTTTACTGAGAAAAAGATAACAAACACCACTGTTTAGATGTTTCATCCAGACAGACAAATACTCATTGAAAACAAGACACAAATGTTTACAAGTGAGGGAGGTAAGGGGACGGGTAGATTCTCCGATTAGGGCAGTGCAAAGCTTCAGTCTCTGATTCAATTCGGCAGAGATTCGGCCTGATTTGGTGGCCAAATTGCCAAATCTAAATCGAATCAGAAGACCCTTTGATCTCTCTGAATTGATTCGGAGAGATTCAGAAAGATTCAATGATTTGGATGTAGATGCAGCTTGAAATGTTTTTTCCACATACGTCTAGATAGCAGGTGGCTCGTGAATGCTGCAAGGCTGGGGCACATGGAGCACCCCACAGAAGCACAAGGAGCAACCCCGCACACTTGGCAGCAGGCCCAGAAGTGGACCAGAAGCACTTCCAGTCCATTTCCAGGGCCACCAGGGAGAGTTCAGGGGGGCCCCCATGCCCCTCTGGCTCGGCGACTGATGCCTCCTGGGTCTGAGGGCACCCAGGGCCCCCCGGGGCCGATCACTGAGCTGGGAGGGGTGTGGGGGGGGCCCCCCTGCATGCTCGCTGGTGGACCCAGAAGTGGACCACTTCCAGGATCACTGCCAAGCATGCAGGGGACCCCCCTGCACTCCTGTGGGATGCTCCATGCGCCCCAGCATCTCAGCAGTCACGAGCTGCACTAGTACCTCAAGGTATGTAAAAAAAAAAAAAAAAAAAAAAAAACATTTAAAGCTGTGTCTATGGCCAAATCACTGATTCTCCGAATCAGCATCGAATCTTCAGATTCAGCCGAATCAAATCGGGGACAATGATCCGAATCAATGAATCGCATCACTATCCCTGGTTCAGGCTAAATCCAAATCTGAATCAAATACAGCCCGTTCTGCACGCCTCTAGTCCGGATGCTTTAGTCATGATGAACTGACTCTGTTGCAAGTTGTTTGGTTGTACTTCTGACAGTCATTTTGACATTAAAATCCAGGTAGTGGGGCATAACAAATTAGCAATTTGCAGTATCAGACTAACAAAGTAAAGCAATTAGCAGCCTTTTTAATATAGTGCTTCCTACTTCCTGTCTTTATATTGCAAAGAATTTGAATTTGTGTTCAGATTCCTTAACCTTTTTTTTTTTTTTAATTATAAAGTATACACACGCATGACAACAAAAGAATACAAGCAAACACTATGCGTTCTGGAATAGTAAAGTACTTGGCATACAGGGCCAACAACTACAGACTCACCAGTTGTCATTATGGCGGATGTTACTCAGGCATAACAGTCTACCTGAACATGAACTATCCCCACCTGGGTGCTACATTAGACGCATAAGAGAGTCCTTGCCCAAGAGAACCAAGTTTAAATGTGGTGCAGAAAAATGCCTGCATTGGGAGCATGTCTCCACATTCAGACTTGTGCTCCTTAACTCGTTTAAGTGCTTTTGAAAACATCATAGCCACAATGGGAAAAGACTAAAAGGAGAATCAAACACAGGCTGACTTACAGTTTGTCAGTTTTGGAGCCAGGAATAAAACCAAGTTATCCCATGTCCCAGTCTAGTGCTCTGTCTACTAACTCTGCTATGTCTGATTTATAGCCTCCTATGTGCGTGACCATCCTCAAAGTGCAGTGCTGCTCGTTTCAATATGAATATAGCTGCTTTTTATGAAAGTGAAGAGATATTCTGGCTTGTCCAGTATAAAGCCAGGTGTGGCAGCTGTGTTGTTCACTGGGGGGGACACCAATCCACAGTTCACACACAGATATCTGTAAGGCCAGTTATCTAGCCACACTGGTGATTTACCTGCACAGATGCAGTTCTGTGTGCAAAGTCAGTGAGCAGAAGGGCACATATGCATAATGACTTAGGGGCTGAAAATCAGGCCTTTTCCTTGCATATTTAATTTTCACGCGGGCACCAAGAGAACTGTGAAAAAAGTATGCAATGCCTGTAACTCACACTGACCGTGTGAAAATGTTGTTGAACGTTTAAGCAGTAGAAGTGCCAGCCTGGCTTTTGGACTAACTGCAACCAAAGAGAGAGGTGCAAATCTGCTTCACACCTTGCCCATAATCCTGCTTTAATGTGAAAGAAATAATAACTGAAACACTCAAAGATTACATCAGTTTCATTCCCATGAGCTACGTATGCACATTTAAAAGATGCTCACCTCAAAGAGGTCTTTTTTCCTTTGGCAAATGTGTTGCTGAGATTAAAACCTGGGTACCCCTTTAAATTTAATTGATACTGAAAAATATTTGATTCAGTTCATACTGTACTTGTTCTATGCAAGCCCACTTGGTCTTCTGGGTACTACCATAAATATTTCCTCAGTCTCTGGATTTTTGATGATTTTCCTGAGCTCTTAATTTGTCCCCTAATCTTTGTTTTGGGTTGACCTGACTCTTGCTATTAATATAAGACACTGGTTTTCCATCTGTGGTCTGCAGACTGTTTAAGGGGCCTGTGAAAGATGATTGTGGTCAATAAAAATTACGTGACTACCCACACTTGCAATTCAGGGGGGTCCACACCTCCATTCAAACTGTCCAAAGGGGTCCGCACCTCCATATGAAATTTTTTAGGGTCCACGAATGAAAAAATGGTTGAAAACTACTGGTGTGGGGAAAAGTGGTTTCCTTGTAACAGACTCAAAAGTTCTGTGACTTTCCCCATCAAAGTCAGGCGGGTCTACCTTCTCTGATAGACGGTTACAAATGACAGGGGTAGAAAGTCCAAAAATAACAACACCCTTTAAGGTGCTATATTCTGACTAATAACAATAGCATTGCTAATGGGGCCACATGGACTTCCAATGTTGAAAATCCCTTTTTTAACAGTGGAGTCTCTTCAGTGCTCTGACTAGTAGTGATCTGTGCTATCCACACCTCCAATGCATGTCTCGTAATCTGCTTCACATATAAGATTGTATTTGTTTGTGTCCTCATGGGTCCTGACCTCATCTGAGAGCTGCAAATTGTGGATGGTAGTAAGACGGCACAATCCCCTTCTCCTTTATCAGTTTATTTCACTCCCAGCAGTCCTTCGCAGCTCTACATTTTACCAAATTTTCTTCATCAGGCTCTCTAACAGGTGGCTGCTCTGATGCCTCCCAGCATACAGTCAGATGCCTTGTAGCTTTCTTCCTGGCTGAGAAATGTCACAGATGGAAATGAGCAGTTTCATCTCTTCCTGCCAGCTGTACAGTGATCAACTGATGGCAACCACTCCAACCTGCCTGGGACTCCAGTAGAAGCTGCATGGGGGTATTCCTACATGGAAACGGGAACTGGTAGGGCTATTATCTTATTTGAAAAGTCAAAGAAGGTGATGGAACATATTCCAGTCCTTAAAACTAGCACCCTGACTGGCCCTCCCACCAGAGAGGTTAAGTTGCATTTGTGCATAAAAGCTAAGTTATTCCTTCACCCCTTGAATTTGTTGCTCCAGGATAAAGCCAAGTTTTTTGGAATGGGTTGTTTCATTTTCCAGTGTAGCCGGTGCCTCCTCAAATGTAAGTGTGGCATTACAATGGAAAGGGGTGGACGTGCATTTCCAGTTGCAATTTATAAACTCTGCCACAAAAGAGAACTGAGAACCTCTGCTCCTCCTGTTGTGAGGCCACGCAAAGACCCAAGTCAGGAGCAGGACCCACCAGCCATGGTCCAGCACTAAGCACTCTATAAACACAAGTCCCTGTCCAGAGGAGTTTAAAATAGAAACAGATGTACATGCATACAAAGATGGAAAGCCGTATTGCAAGCTCTGTATAGCTGGGAATGAGAGGGGGTGTATGATGAGAAGAGGAGGCATGGATGCAGACAAGACAAGGAAGGTATAAATGAAAGAAAGATGAAGGAGAGAGAACAAAATTGAAGACAGGTAATGGAATAACAGTAGTGGAAAGCTGCGTCAAGGTAGAACTGATGCAGGCTCCTACCCTGGGGGTGTTTAAGAGGAGGTTGGATGAACATCTTGCTGGGGTCGTTTGACCCCAGTACTCTTTCCTGCCATGGCAGGAGGTCGGACTAGATGATCTGCTCAGGTCCCTTCCGACCCTAGAAACTATGAAACTATGATCTATTGTAAGGCAGAAGATTATTCCATATCACTGCACAATATCACTAAAATTACTTTTTTCCCTCTTTTACCCAAACTAAGCATTGTGGGTCTCTTGACAAATATACAAAGTAGATTGGTCCATGAAAATCTCCACTTTCACATCCCATATCATGTCCTCATGTACTCCATGGAGTTACCTCTCATTTTTCCTTTGCATCATTATCTGGCTTACATTGTCCTCTGGACAATTCAGTGTTAGACTCATAGAAAATGAGGGTTGGAAGGGGCCTCAGGAGGTCACATCTAGTCCAACCCTCTGCTCAAAGCAGGACCAGACCCAGTTAGATGATCCCAGCCAAGGCTTTGTCTAGCCGGGTCTTGAAAATCTCCAAGGATGGAGATCCCACCACCTCTCTGGGCAGCCCGTTCCAGTGCTTTACTGCCGTCCTACTGAGAATGTATGCTGAGATTTACTGTCACTAGGTACCTGATATATTGATTTATCTTAATCTTTTCACTGGGAATCCATGCAAAAAGGCTGGAACATCATTTGAGTAAGCTCTAGGGAATACATATCTTTGCACAGGAAAGAAGACTGTTTCCTTATCCAGTTGGTAGCAGTGAATGGAGTTAAAGAAGTCTGGAAGCTGAGCAGTTTGGGGGATCCCCCCCAATATTTACTTAGCTCTCATGTATTATTGCTAAAAGGCTCAGATACCTGTTTTGATTTAAAAGAATTGTACAAGTATGTCAAAACTTGCCCTCAAAATCACTTCTAAAGGCAGTGCTTTATTCTGAGCACCTGTTAAAAATATCTTTCCTTACCACTGCTCCCAATTCATGCAAAGCTGAGGAGGAAAAAAACCCGACCAATTTGCCTCGTGTCCTGAAGGTCATAAAACTGGGAGTTTGTTAGACCCAAGACAGGGAAAGTGATTGAACTGGAAATGCTCATCAAGAATGCCATGCCAGTAACCCCCACTCATTTCGATCAAGGGGCTGTTAGCTGAAAGACCCTCAGCTGATCATAACCGCCATGGCATGGTATCACTTTTTAAAGTGATCTATTCATGTTGATTTATATGGCCCTATACCGACAGTGGATTTAGACAACAATGCCTCCAGCAGTAATGGTGACCAGGCTGTAGGACTTACAATGTTGTATGTTGCTCTAATTTTTTCTCCATTCTTTTCTCCTTTTTATTTGCTAAGTGAAGGGGCAGAGTTTAATGATATAATCCTGAAAGGTCTCTGGAGAGACTGTGTATTGGAAGGGACGAGAGAGACAGAGGGAATAATGTGTGGTGTTTTACCATGGTCAATGTTTAATGTGTTCTAATGAACTCTAAAACGACTCCCTAGTGTGCTTGCTCCTGAGGTCACAGGGGTTATTTTGAGTTTGCAGTCCTCCTGGACCCTTGAGAGAATTCCCTCTGGATATGTTGGGACAAAAACAAAAGTGGCAGCAACAAATAACACTGCTGTTTTAATCCAGTGCCAGTCCTCCCCCACTCTTTGCTATGTGGATTAGTGCACGAGACCCTAGTTATGCAGTACCCCATAGTTTAACCATTTCAGTAGACCATCGCCTTTCAAGGCTCATCTCTAAAAGCTGTATCCATAGTTGTGGGCCAAACATCCGTCATTATTTGTGGGTACTGCAAGAACCGCACCTATCAAGAGGTTTAAGAGACTGAATTACCCTGTGATACATTCCTTGACGATAACAGGGAACTGGGTGCTCCAAATCCTGTTGTCAGCAATGGGAAACTCCACCTCTTCATCGTGCTAGTATATATCTTTATAGAAAAGCTTACCAATTAAGTAGAGTAATTAATAGCTCCCAGTTTTTTTAATGTATGAATTAACTGGGATTTTGGCAGGATTAGAAAAAGTGAGGAAATGGGTTCGTATTATATTATTTAAAAGTGTACGGCAAATAATTTTTCCACACCAGACTTGAAGAGATTCGTTTCCTAATTGGTACTACAATGTCAGCAGGAGCTCACAAGACTGCTCGCTAGACGAGCTAATGTGTCTACCTGTGTTCCATTTTAGGCCTTGATTTTAATTTGAGGATGATTCCTGCTAACACAAAAGACTGGGTAGGACAGCCATTAAAAGTATACAACAGCAACTGAAATGGAAAATTCCAAAAGGAACCCTATTAAAGTTTTTCTCCATCAAATCAACATTACAGACTTCTTATGCATTTCTTAATTAGACATTGATATTAACTGGACTGTTGCATGATTTAAATCTGGCTCTTAATCTCCGCTATTCTATGCTGCTGTAGTTTTTATGACATTCAGCTAGTGACTGCTTTATGCGTTAATCTATCTGGAAAACCACCTTCCCTTTTTTTTTGGTCTTTTTTTAGAGGAATAAAAGCCCCAAGAAGGAAATGAAAGCATTTGGGTTCAGCCATTAGTAATTTTCTGCTTAGTATTTGAAAAATTGCTTATTTTAATTGCTTCATAGAAGAGAAAGATATCAAAGCTAACGTTCTTTCTTTCCAAACTTTGTAATTATTTCTCTCGGACTCTTATTTGAAATGGCTTGAAAGTATTTGCATTGAAATGTAGATTTCTTCTCTTTCAAATCCACTTTTATTCCCCAGTGTTTCTTTTCCTTTCTTTTGGCTACTCTTTCTGATATCTATGACAGCAATACCTGGACTCAGCCTCCAGAAAGAATAGCAAAGAGGCGTATGTTTGTACAGTGCTTAGTACCATAAGCACACACCCACCTGCTATTTAAATGCATCATCTCTCAAACAAGCTATAAGGACTACAATAAAAATCATCATTCCTGATTCTTATACCGTGCTCTTCATCTGTAGATCGCAAACCCCTTTGCAAAGGAAGCAGGTATCATTAATGCCGTTTTTGTAGGACTGGAGGCTAAGGCAGAGGGAAAAAGAGTTGTCCAAAATCAAAAAGAGTCAGAAAGCTCAGGTCTCCTGTGGTCTATCTATGACTAATCCCGTCTTCCACACTGCCATCCTTAAAATGACAGTTTTAGCATAACACCTGGGTACCAGACAGTTAATAAAGAGACAAGGCCAGAAACTCAGGTAATGTAAAAAGTCATGGTTCCATTGAAGTTAACAGAGCTACATCCATTTGTACTGTTCCTATTATAAGTTACTATATCTATTGCCAAGTGTTTCAGCACCCTGTTCTTTATTTTTATGGTGCCCTGTATAAGACAAAGGCAGTCCCTGCCCTAGAAACGCAATAGCTCTGTGCTGGTATAAAGAGGTGCCAAGGTGGGATTTTCAAGAGCTTGGAAATGTAAGCAGTATTGACATCAATGAGACAAGTGTAGGCAGAAAGAGTAATGATAACCATGGCCTTAGGAATTGCATGTACTCACCAGCCTGATGGAAGAGTTGCAGGTGCTCTTCTAATCTGGACTCTTCTTCAGTTATCTGAACCTACATGTAAAGAGAACAGATGAATTAAACAGTGGTTCTACAGCACAGAAGAGTAGAAAGACTCTCCGTGAAGCCCCAAGCACAAAGGGGAGATGTTTAGCTGAGGAAGCCACAATATTTTTGGCTTGGAATCTACTACTGGCTTTCTCTTCAGTTGCATCCATATAGCTCCCATATACAGGGCCCATTTACCACATTCAAATCTCCAAGAGCATCCCTATTTGGCATACTTACCTGACCCACAAGCAACTTGCTCACCTCAAGCAACTTGTTCACTAGACTGCCTACAAGAGATGCGCTAAATGCCCCCAAAATGATATGCCTCATCTAAAAAATATTTGGTATTTAAATGACACAAGCTAGGCAGGAAATCACATGAGGTGATCATTAATGGTCTCTTATTGCCTTAAAATCTGGGACACGTTTAACTTGAATCCGTGGGGAACCGTGCTATCCCCATTTCACTATAGGTTTCGTGTTCAGAATGGACTTCGTGTCTCACAACCCAAACTCCTGAAGCCTATTGTGCATCTTTGCCTGGTCTTGGTATCCAAACCACAAGAACCATCTCTGCACCCTAGGTTCATTTCAAAGATTTATGAACTTTAGCAAACAATTCAATAGACCTAGTCTGAGCTGGGGGTTGTGATGAAATGTGGAGCCCGGTAAGTTTTATGTAGTATGCGGTTGTTTCAGTCAGTACCAGTTCCGTAGCTTGATCCTTGTTGAACAGAAATATCAGGTTACTGGGAGAGCACAAAGTCTTGGAGTCCTAATGGACTCAGCAATAATCCTGAATACCAGCACACCCATAGTTTTCCGGGAAAATTTTACTATTTCTTCTTAGAGTAGAATCTGATCGCAGTGATCCATGTGTTCATTACTTTTAGGGTGGGCCTTTTTAAACCACATTACCTGAGGCTGATAGTGGAGGCTATGAAGAAATCTATTTCTTGCACAATGCAGCAAGTCCCTTCCTAAGGAAGACTCTCAAGGGAGGCGGCTGGACTAGATGACTTCATGCGGTCCCTTGCCACCCTATTTTCCTATGACACTGAGCCCAAGTAAGAGTGTTGTAAGTATGCACAGTCTTGACACAAGCCTTTCTGTAAAAATCAAAGACAAGGAACGAGTACACCAAAAATGAGTGTGAGGGTGAAGAACCGGTAAGCAGGCTTGCCTAAACTCATGGTGACAAAGTCTCTACAGATTTCTTCTCGCAAAATTAGTTTGTTTTGCACTGGGATGCTGTAGTTCTGGATGCCACATCTGATATGGATTATCTTACTACCACCGAACATAACACACCCGTACTTACCTTTTCAATGTCTTCAGAGATTATTCTGGGGAGCCAGGGCAGAATTATTGGAAGCTTCTCAGCAAATGTTTTCACATCGTGCTGGCCAGACTGCTGGGAACACAGTAAACTTTCAACCCTGAGCTCAGTTAGAGTAGGTCTGAGTCCTGGTGCCTATTTGTTGACATCTCTATGCATAAAAGGTGTCTTTTTCTGGGCATTATCTGGAGACAGACAAAGTAAAATTTGAGACTCTCAAGGGGAATATTTAGACGGGTAAAGAATGACTATGTTATTTAGGATAGAAATGATCGTGTCTAAGAGGAGAGCACATTATTTGATTTCCAGTAGTACAGTTTCAGAGAATGCATTTAAATTTTGAAATAAATCAAAACTCCCTCATAAACTTAGTTCAAAGTAGCAGTACTAATGCCAAGCACAGCAGCCCAGATTATGAAGCCTTACTCACATAGGGGGCTTCTACACATTCATTAGTATGCCATGATTACAGATACTATCTTAATGCGCCATAATCGGCACTGTTTCACATTAGTCCCAGTGCACGATGTTTTGGTAACACTAATTCTACTGCCCATTAGCACAGGTTTTGCCCGCCGCACTAATGCGCAGCAGAATTAGTCTACTGCACTCGTAGCGTCTCATGTAGACGCACCCTTTGAGTCATTCATTTACTCCCAACCAATTCCCATGTGAAACTAATATAAGAAATCCAGTACCACATATTACCTGAGCTCCCCACTACTTTCTTGATGTCAGTGGGATTGCCAAAGTGTTAGATAACCCAATATAACAAAAGAATAGCCAAACTATTCCAACAAGTACTAGAGAGATACTGTTGCAGACACATATTCAGTCCATATCATCCTGTTGTGTTATTTTTGCATCTTGTTATATTTTAAGAGCCTAAAATATTCAAATAAAATGTAGGGAAATGTTTCGGTACGCTGTAAAATACAAACGGTGTCAAAAAATTACCCAAGGCATCAGAAAGTACAACTAGCATAACTAATGTGTGCCTCATGAGTGAAATGCTAAGTCTCAAAGGGCCGAACTGGTAAAATAATCTGATATATAAAGATGCAGCAGTTGCTATGGCAGCCATTTATGCTTTATTCAATAGAATAAGTGGTCAAGTGAAGCGGTCTGACTGGGTTGGCGATTCTGGTAGAACTTTGCATTGTGGGAAATCCAAATGTAACATGAACCCACTTACTTGGAAATCGTGTTTTTTGCTTTACTCATATCAACATCTGGGGCTTGTTTCTTCAGCTTATTCTGCTTAATTTGAGAGTGAAAACTGATATCACCACCATCACTGATGTGATAGTAAACTGATGCCATAAGCACAAATTAAAACAATACTGAAGAATACGGCAAAAGGATGCGCGTGCTTGCTCTTGCATGCTTGCTCGCTCGCTGATTTGTCTTTCTCGCTCTCATATTCTAGTTTATTTCTGATGTGTCTGTCACTCTTGGCATCGAAGCAGAACTAAAAGGAAAAGGAGATGTCACATATTAAATGGATGCATTTGTGTTTATTTGGTATATACAAATTTGCTTTCAATGATATAATATAACACCCACCGTATTTATAATTCAGTCGAAAATTGTAGAACCTGACAGGCAGCAGTATCTGTAGAGATAAGGCCCAGGCCTGGGATTTACCAGCACAGAAATTTTTGCCACCACTTTGCTACTGGCCACCTGTGTGTAATCATGGATAAATCACTTCCAGTCTGTTTTTCCTCCTGTTACTTGTCTACTTTTTGTCTTTGGGCTTAGGGCAAAGACTCTTTCTCTGTGCGGGGCCAAACCAAATGGAGGCCTGATCTTACTTGGGTCCTCTGTGTGCTACTGGATGATGACTGCTAAAAAAACCCAAAGGATGAATAATGAATGTCTTACCATGATCCTTACCTTCTAGTCTTTCATTTTTCTATTTGATGGATGGTTTGTTCCTGTCCTTTGGCTACAGGTGGGAAATTGGCAGTAAGAACCAGCACTTCATGGGCTGAAAGTGGAAAGCAAGAGGACTTGTGATTGCTCAGATAGTGTTATCACAGCATTGTTATAAAAGCACCCTACAAATAGCACATGCGGATATCGAAGTGAATCTCACAACCCAGTCAGAAATAGCAAGGAAGAAAATGGAAGGGGAAGCTACTGACTAAGTCTAAAAATATTGGTTCATTCAAGCAAGACTTTCACCAGCTAATTTGGGGCAGTGTTGTCTTGTGAGATTACACTATGTTTTATCCTCCACCCACATCTTCAGAAATAAAGAGGAACCGTCAACACCTTTTATTGTCGTCTTGGAATCTTCCAGGTCCACAGGTATCTACTCATGGTAAAGCCTGACTTTGCATATTTAGACAGGGATAATATCCGCTTTGAAAGGTGTGTTATTTTCCAGAATCATGTCTTGTTAAATGTCTGAGACATAGACATCGGGTCTCACTCACGTGTGCGCATGCACACACACACAGAAAACATTCAACGTCGTTCCGTTGTGTCTCCACATCTCTCCCTCCCAACAGACGGTATGATGCAAGAGTGCTTCTCTCTAAGAACGAGATCTGGTGGCTCTCTGTAGAATATTGTATTAAGAACAAAACACACCAACAAGAGACTTGCACATTTGCAGGTTTTTCACTAAACGTTGAGGAGCAGAAACAAAACATAGTATCCCAAAGAAGTAAATCATTTAAATCGACTGCTCTCATTGCCTGCTGGCACTTCATCCCACTCAGAAAATTGACCGCAAGAGATTTTCTTTGCCTAAGTGACAAACCTGAGTGCCGCACAACTGCAGACCCTTCCTCTGACTACGTGAGGTGTCACCTTGGGAATATTTGGGATGGTGGGAAGTTGTGCAACCAGAGCATATTGCACTTTGATGACTATGCTTGCTCTACAGCTGCTCCTAGGGGCTGACCAAGTCTTAGCTTCAGCCAGGATCGGAGAATAAAGATATGGCACAGAGTTGGCTTCCTTTCTCACTGAGGAAATGCACCGTGCATATTTTCGCCAAATGCACGGAAAATCTGCAGAATTTGTCTTCTAGGGGGGCACATCTATACGAGATGCTAGCAAAGTGCTAGCATCGTAGCAAAGCCCGGCAGGCACAGCTATGTCACCGTAGTGAGACACCCCCTCGCTATAGCGCATTGCTACGGTGACATAGTGGCTAAAGGAAGTACTAAATGATGGCGCAGTAACAACGGTGCCATAGAGGCATGTGTAGATGCGCCATACAGGGGTAAAATGGCAGAGCAACTAAAGTGTTTTACTGCCGTTCTGGAAAGTGTGAATTTGAGCCTTACTTGGACTCATGCCAATGGCTGCCCCCAGTTGTGAGTAGGCACCTTGTCGTCATCTCCAAACGCTGACTTTTTTTATTTTTATTATTTCTGTTCTACAGTCCTAAATACAAGATGCTTACGAACAGGAGGAGGTGCTCCACGTAGGATCCATTCCTGCCTACTGCATCCCCAAGCAGCTTTATGTGGCACGAGCAGAAAAAGTGGCTGCAGCTTGCACATCACCTGCTTTCCCCTGCCTCCAAAGCACTGAGCTTGTTTAGGAAATGGGACAGCTCTTCAACAGCACTGTTTTTTGGGTATGAGGCAGAATGCAGTTCAGTTGTTCACTTCAGCCTGGAAAAATGGGTATGGTATACCATGCACAGCCCCTTTGTAGCTATTAGAGCACCTCGCTAATTATAATTCACTGGTTAGCTGCACTCCTAGGGTTTGCATGCTCTACAGCTATGCCTCCTTGAGGAGATGTGAGAGAACAGAATAGTGCAGGGCAGGGAACGCCAAAGGTAATGTAATGGATGTTGTTGGGGATTTTTTAATTATCGCAAAAGCGTACTGGCCCTTAAGAGTCCTAGAGCAGCCATTGCAACAGTGCAGCAGCCAGCGTCAGTGTTGCCTGAAGACACCTGCCACAATAAGCATTCAGAATTGCAGATGATTCCTCTCTCTCTCTCTTTAACTCCTTGATTACTTCTGGCTGTCAGCACTGCTTTATTTAAATGCAACGCCTGTTCAAGGGGATGGGATGGCCCAAAGGATTTGTAATGTGTAGAGATATATAGTGTCTTTCTTCACGAGTTAATGAATCCAAATCCAACCCTGTTTGGTGAGTGACCAAAAGACATTACCATCTAGAGGCTGGTTAGCGATATGCCCAAAATGACTTGCATCATCTCTGTTGGTTGCTAATAGACAAATATCGACTTCACCACAAAAATCGTTACTGCTGCTTATCACCTAATGTGATATTCATAAAAGAGAGGCCAAGGATAGAGACACCATGAAGATTCAGCTCCATTCTTATAGATAGAGGAGGGTCTTATTAGCTTTAGGTTTGAGGTATACCAATGAAGAAGCTGACATTGCTGCAGACTAGCCAGCCCCTCATTTTTTGAAACTTGAATTCCAAAATACTTGACCTTGGGTGGCTGATATTCGTCTCTTAAATCAAAGAGAAATGGGCTCACCTCTGGATGCACTGAGGAACAAGTGGCAGTGGCGCCAAGGAAATGCCTACTTGCTATGAACTTTGCAGATGCTTAAAGAGAGCCTTACCGTCAGAGGTACTGTCAAGCCCAGCAAATCTCCACAGTGAGATCATCCAGCACTGACAGAGTTAATATTTAGGAAAGCCTTAGCTGGAAGGCATCTCTTGAGCTGCTGATCTGGAATACACTGCCTTGGCTATTAAAATAGCTACATTTGGCAGGGTTGCAGGTCAGGGGCAACTCACTCCCCTATCCACCCTTGCAGTCTGACCTGTGCACTGCTTTTTTTCAGGTCAGACCTTTAACATCAGGAACCTGTTAGCAGAAAGATGAATAATTTTTCAAGCTGTTTCAATTCTGGGGGTTAACTTGTGGGGCAGGGGCAGATAAACCTTTGTTGAATGAAAAATAAACTGCCCCTAAATCTGAACAGGCTCATTCCAGCCTTTGAGTCCCAGCCAAAACTTCAACAAGCTTGTGCTTGCCCACAATGGTAATAGCTGCCACAATCAAATTCTAGCCATTCTTTGCAGCTCTCATGATAACATTGTCATTGTCAACTGTTAGTTACTATTTAATCCAAAATATCATGATAAATGGCATTAAATCTGTATACCTGTGTTAATTAAACAGAAGATGGCAGAGGCAGCTTTCACTTCTTGGTCTTTTGCATAGATAATTTCTCAGGGCTTCACAGGTGGGAGAAAAATAACAATCCAGACACGTCATGCATAATTTTTCAGCCCAGCTGATAAAGCTATTTTACTGATACAATGATCCATGATCTTTTTTGCATATTGCAGTATATGTTTAATTACCCGGCTGCTACATGGCAGTTTCCTTCCCTCATTTGTTGTTGTTGTCATATGTTTGCTTGTTTGTATTTGCAAGTTGTTAGTCCTGGGGTTTTTTCCCCCTGCTCTGTGCAAGCGAGTGGAAATGTGCACAGGAGTGCCAGGGCTGGAAGGAAATCCAGTGCAAGCTTGTGAACTGGAATTGCTGCCCATTACTACGTGTAAACATAACTCTGCCCTCTTCATCTCGGGTAATTGGTCACAAATGCTACTCTGACACTTTTCAGCTCCAGCACTTTACATACTTCTGAGCATGGCTGAGCTCCCTTGGCAGGCATTCATGCGCCTTGCAACTCAGACACTCGCTCACGACCCAGTCCTGCTGGTCTTACTCTAGCATGGTTAGTGCAGTGTTCTGCCTGAGTACAAGCAGCAAGACCAGGACTGGAGCTTTAACTGGCATAAAGTAGCGTGATGCCATTTGATGCTATTGGAACTGCATCTATTTACTCCAGATAAGGGTCTGGTGTTCACCAGTAATAGCCAACAAGGATTTTTTTTTTTAATTCTAGGCTTCTTTATCCATATTTAAACTTTTAGACTACACTGTACAAAACAGAGCGCCAGGGGTATAACAGAACACAATAATAGAAAAAACAGCAAACTTTTAACATATTCAGTACAACGACATAGCAGCAGTGGCCTCTGACGCAGGCCACAATGTCCAAAATTACCGAATTCCAATTCCCATTCTTCTGGCTTCATTTTCAAGCCATGCCCATCTATAACTCAGCTTGTGTGGGAGGGGGAGTTCATTATAATATATATGTGCAAAGGATCCCATTATTTGCTCTGACATCCTGTGACTTGTATGTGTTGACTTCATAGACACAGTTACCTGAAGACCTGAGCAAACAGCGTATCCCACTCAGAGGGGAGCACATGTAATGCCAGTTTTGCTTTGGGGACGTAGCATGTTCCACAAAGGTTGTCACTGAGAACATTTACCTGGTGACTTATTTCAGCTTTATTCCATCAGTCTCTGACCACAGGAGTTTATCACCATGCACACACACACATCCATTAAAACTCAGTGGAAACTATCATCCACTCACCTTCCATTAGCTGGTCTTTCTTATTTTTCAGCCTATTAAACATGTTTCCCTTTTGCACTTTTTCAATCATGATGAAGAATTCATTATGGCACAATATTGTGCTGTTGCTTTCTGCATCTAGAAAAAAAAAGAAAAGGATCAGACTGAGTTTGGTTCTGGAGCTGGATGAAAGGTCAAATAGATGGTTTTTTAAATCTAAAGTATCTTGTTCTTCTCTAGTATCATGCCTGTTCATTTTAGCTTGTACAAAGGACTCATCCTTACAGGAACTTGAAGTCAAACTTGGTATGTACTGAACCCTACAGAGACCCGTGATAAATCCACTCAGCGAACCAAATTGTGCCTTAGTTTAGTTGTACAGGTGCACTGGGTTTCATTCCCAACTTCACAGAGTTATATAAAAGTACAGTTGAGAAAAAAGGCAAAGGTGGTTAAAGACACCTCTCTGCCACCCCAGGTCCTCTGTGCTGACTGGGGCTTGAACAAGGTGCAGCAGCAGCTTCCATGGTTCTTCAGCTGACCCAGAAGCCTCCAGCCTCCCTCCATGCCTGTTAGTCCTCTGTGATGGCTAGCCTAGCGTAAAGAGGGCCTTGCTAGCTTCATGATACAGGAGATTTCTCCTGTACCGAGGGAATCTTCTGGGGCCCTTTAAGGCAGCTTATCCCTGGACTTCTACTGAAGCGGTGCAACAGGGAGCTTATTTCAGGCCAGGGATCCACCCCATTGACTTCAAAGAGGCCTCATGAGCAGAAGTTCACCGAAGTCCTAGACATTCATTTCATAGGCTGGTGGTGTATTAACATAAAGATCCAGCTGCCAGCTCTTTCAAAGGCCCACGTGAAGTGTATATAGAGCTTTGTCCAATGTCCCCTCCTTCTCCAACTGAGCCTGCTTTCTGGAATTTCTGCATGGTGCACATAAAGATGCATGAAAATTTTGTATAAGTGGGTGACAACATGACAAGAGAGGCACCATGGATTTACACCCTCATCCCATAAGAAGTATCTGTTTTCCTGTTGGTTACAGGGCTACAAAATGAGCCTTCGAACCCCAACTTTTGGCACAGGAACAGCTTAGAACGGCATGCCTAGAGTTAGGCTGAACGGAGAAACAGGAAAATGAGTTACTGGCTCGGGGCTTTCATTAACAGAAATGCTGTTGTAATTATTCCTAAGGGCTAATAGTTTGTGCTAATATTAGAAGAGAAAGGGAAGGAAGAGCCAAATAATTTAACTGGGATGTGAAAGACTGCTGCGTGCAGCGCCAACATCTTCAGTTTCCCCTGTGCCTCTTGGTTTGGATAGTCCTGGACTTGTCATTTCACAGGGGCTTAAGAGAAACCACATCAGGTCAGTGATTCGGGCACCCAGCTACAACTACCTTTCAAAGAAAAGTTGAACACCTAATTGCCTGTTGTACCTTAGAAAAGCTCCCCCCTCTTCCTTAGTATGTATGAACACAAATGATCCCAAATGACTCTAACCTTGGCACAAGCCCCACATTCAGAAACAACCCCCCCACCACCACCACACCACCGCTCAGAAGGAAACACAGCAAAAATCCTGGCTTAGGTTAAAAATCTGACTTACACCCACAAGGGAGCATTCAGAGTTGATGACCATCCTCTGATGAACTTGCTACATTTTGCTTAGGGTGGCAATAGGCAGCCTGAGTCCAGAAGGTCACCCACTGATGTCAGTCTGCCACTGCAGTGTCTCATGAATGCCGTTATTGAAAGTAAGTAAATTTTTGCTTGAATGGGTAAAGATTTGCTTCTTGCACTCAGAGTGCCGTCACCAAATTCCAGTGTTGGCAATTGCATCTTGCTTATGTAAACCAATCCACACTTTCTAGATACGTTGTTGTTCCCAACTTTGTTTTTTTCCCCCCGTCCTAAATTGTACTCTAGGGCTTACAAACCCCTGCCTAGAAGAAGCTGAGGTTTACCATCAACGTGAATGGGAACATGCCGCGGGTTTTGGAATCTGGTTGGGTAAGCAGCATCATTTAAAGATCTTTGTTATATGATATTTATATTAAAAAAAGCCAAATAATATTCATTTTTGGAGTCCTCACTGGAGAGGGATGAATCAAGCTACCAATTTGAATACAATCTTAATGACCCTTTTTTGGATGACGGAATTGCTTGCATCTTGAATCCAAAAATACAGGTAGCTCCTAAGTGAAAAAAAGTCTCGTATCATGAGTAGGCCTCCCAGTCTAACCATTCTGCAAGAAATAAAATGGTAATCACGACAGTTCAAATTCATCTGAATGCCTTGGATTATCGAGGATATTGATTTTTTTCAGTACTAAAACGGCTGAATTGAAAATCTGTGCTTACTTAGAAATGTTACATATGCCTCAGAATGTGTGTTCCGCTTATTTTTAAAGATGTGTTCTTGTCCCACGTGAATCACCCCACCTAGCTGGAATTTATGAACTGCTTCTTCCTGTTAAAATAAACCAACCAAAATACCAGTTTCCTTAGGGGGAGTGGGGAGAGACTGGAAAGAGGAGGGGGTGTGCTGGGAGAGAGGAGGGACCTGCTGAAGACAGATTATATCCAGTAAAATTCATGATCAGATGCAGTTAGTTCATAGGATGCCAGGCAAGCAATCATCTTGCCGAATCTTGATCCTGACCTGAGAGACCAATGAAGAGAGCCAGTTGCAATTGTCTTGGTACACTACGAACTTTGGAAAGTTGAAAAATATGATAAATGTTTATTATTCCGTTGTGACAAGATTTTACTGTGGGTTGCTCGGGGATCAGAAGGCTTCTGTGTACAAATCTGTATATATTTGGCTCAAGATGCTTCTCATATCTTCACCAGTCTGTTTAATTTAGGAGGAAACCGTTCTGAGCGGAGATAACATCTACAAACAAAATTGACATGGGATCACTATACAGGCTAACACAACCGTTTAATCTATTCTGTGTTGCCCCTGAAAAGACGGCTTTTATCGGTATGGCATGATTTCTTCTTCTGTTCATAACATCTATTCATTTTATTTGACCAACCTAAACCTGGAAGCTCCAAGATGTGAGTGGTTCCCACCTGGGTCAGATGAGCGGGCAAATAGAAGTTCAGGGAGTTGCAGTAACAGGCCTGAGTTTGAACAGGGTGAGAGTTTGATTCCTGTGAGATCCTTTACAGGAAAAATATTTGTGGTTAAATATGCATAAAGGAAGGATAATTAAAGCTCACATTTCAGGGCATTGGGTGATCACAGCAGATGTCGCACAGTTGGGTTATCACGGGCATATTCCTCTTTCTTGTGTATCAGGCACAAAACAATATTAGAGCCACAATACTGCAAACAATACTGGACCACTGTGGTGTAGCAAAGTTCATACTTAGGTTTTCAAGTGTTGCATGTATAGAGAGATTTCTTCTTTGTTATTGGGAGAGGGTGGTGCTTATAAACATCTTAGGGCCTGATCCAGCACCCAGCCCCTACCTTTATCTAAGAATTGTATACAACCTGTCTCAAAGAGCCCTAATAAAACATTTTGCTAGGTATGAAAGAAGGTCTGATGGTCACAACCTTGATTCCACCCCATTCAGTGGCGAAGAAACCAGCCTTAAGTATGTGTTGTGTGTGGAGCTGTGTAATTCAATGGTGAAAAAACCTTCGCTACAATAGTTTAAAACGTGGCTGATTTGTAAAGGTGCCTAAAGATGTAGATGAGTATGTTGTGGGATTTATCAAAAGAGCTTAGGTGCCTACCTCCTTTAGAAACCTGTAGAGAAGAGGAACCTAAATACGTATACAAATCTTGCCCTTCGTGCCTCTGCATCCTTAGGTACCTGAATATTTCTGCAAATCCAGCCCACGAACATCTAAAAGCTTCAACCTAACAAGTCCCTATTTACTACCCAGCACTCTGAAGAGCGACGTTGTTTCACGTCCACTCTGATTTCTGGTTAGATTATGAGAGACGTGGAGGTCCAAGCCCAAGTTGACGTTTGGGAAAGGGGACACCTCTTTCGGATTGATTGAAATGACCTGGCAGAAGAACATTTAAACATCAAGGGTTTGATGCCAAGCATGCCCAAGCACCTGGAAACATCAGATGAATTCCAGGTGTTCTGTCATGACGACAAACTTGCTTCATTTATAGCCACACGCACAAAATGTGACTTCCAGTTCCACAAATCAAAACGGGACCGTTGCTGCCCCCGGTGCCTTGATAACTCTGACATATTGCAAGTGCTGGAAAGAATTTTAATCTACATAGTTTGAAAATAGGGGGGCTTTTAAATATGCTGCATACAATTTGTGATGGTCATCTCTAAAATGCAGCTCCATTATCCTTTTCCATTTGGAATGAATGAGGCTAATTAATTTCAGGCCATACTTGATGAGGTCAGCACCATACGAAGGGTGCGTGCTAGACATTGCTAATCTCTTTCAGCTGAGAGTGATGAATTAAAGATGAAGCATGCCTTTGCAGGCCTAATTTAGAATGTATATCAAAAACCTACAGCAAATAATACTATACCCTACAACAAAGGAAAACTTGTTCTCTCAGGCTCCCATGTAGTGTTGATTTTAAAGGCATTTTCATTTCACTTTGGAATTCCAGCTGTGGATGGGTGAAACAGTTCAGAAAATTCAAGCTGCCTCTCTTTCTAATGCCTGTGTGGACAAAAGTGGTAATGGGAGTGTTGAAGGGAGGGGGGAAGAACTCGTCAGTGTTTTGATCCTGGATGTATTGTGATTCGAACTGCACTACACGGCACTGTGTTTAGTAAAGTGCCCAGAGTCCTGCATGCCCCAAGTACCTGGGATGTTCCGTCTGCACTGCAAAGAAGGTATATTCAGAGATTTTAAAGCTTCAAGAGGAAGCAACTCAGTGTCAGATTTGGTTAATGATAGTCGTTACCAATGCCCCTGTTCTGTGAGCAAGGTGTATATAATTTCTTTCAGGCCAGCCCACAATAATACATCACCTCCCTGGCCAGTAGAAAGCCAGGTCTCGCCAGACTTGTTCACTCTGAGTAGCACCCTCTGCTGTAAATAGTCCCATTGCATTCATAAGGCAGGGCAGCAGGATCTGGTCCAAAAGGTATCTATGCCAGCCACTGTTAAACCTAGCCGGGTTGGATTCCCCGTGAGGGTAAACGGTCATGGATCCATTCAATTCACGTTGGCTCTGCTGATTTATGCCCGTTGAGAAATTGGCCCCATTCCCACTCAATTTTTGCAGTCCTTCCTTAAACAAAACAACTGTTAAAGTCAGCAGGAGCTTTGCCTGAGTGAGGATCAGCAGAATTTGGCCCCATATGCCATGAGAAATTAGACATAACTGTCATTTTTGCAAGACAGTTCCTATGAAATGTTAATCTGTTCTCTGGAGGAGGAGGTTGAAAACACTAAGACCCCCAGCTACCCCCGCCACTTTGTTCCTTAGTACCTAGCAGTTCCTTGAAATTCTTGACAGGTTATTGCAAGGATTCGAAGTTCCCAACTGGTGGCCATAAGCGGCTGCTGTCTTTGTATTCCAGTAGTCCTCATTAGAACAAAGCTGCTTCGAATTAAATCCAATCTACATGCCGAATCAATCTTTCAACCCTTTGATTGCTTCTGAAAATATTTATATTTCTTAATAATGCACATTTTGTCCCGCAGCCTGTGATTAAACCCAGACAAGGTCCAGAAAAGCCTGGAGTGTATGTGGAAGGGGGTTATTTGGGACAGGAAAAGAAAGATAAAGAACACAGGTTTTTCCCATTGTGAAACCATTAGGGTGTATAAATCTAGCAATTTTGGTTGTATAAGCATCAGAGTGGGGTTGTAATAAATACAGATTGGAGTATTATAGTAACCAAATGGAGTTTATGGATTATGTTCACTAGTTCATAATTCTCCGCCACTGCAATCTAGCTAGTTTTTCACTGCATTCGACTTTATTAATATGCTCTTTGTTTCTGGCAAAACGTGAAAGTCTGCAGTAGTACTCTCTGTAATATTAACATACATAAAGAATTTTGCCCTCAAAAAAAGATGTTAAGGGGAAAGTTTTAATGGGTTATAAATTAAAAGAGCCGGATTCTCTATTGGTTTAAAATAGTTGTGCTGTATTGAAAGCCAATGGTTTACACCAGTTGGGGAGCAGGAAATGCATGAATTTTAATGTGCAAACCAGAATCCGAAAACAGAGAGGAAAACTACTACTACCACTTACCCAGCGATTATTTTTTTGATTGATCCGTAAGAGGTTTTGAGGGGTAAAGACGGGAAATGGGCAAAAGCTTTGAAGCTTTTATCATGAGCTGCAGCCCAGGGGAAAGAAGCATGTCATACGTAGCAAAAAAGTAATACAAAGCATGGGTAAGGTATAGGAAAACAAAGAGAGGGATAAATGGTTTGCCAAGAAGGTAGTGAGCAGTTATTAAAAGTTGTATAGATCAGGCCTGATTCTGAAGGTTGGAAATGTTGTCATTGATTAACCACATAGATATGTCTGGGTACACAGACGAGATATGAGAAATATCCCAAGTTTTCCTCCCCAAACATAAGTGACTGCACTCCCCAATAATGAAAAAGAAAGGATGCTTTTTAGAAACATGCTGGAATAAATCAGCCTAGCAAAATTACTACTAGACCAGGCTGAGAGGGAAGAAATTCTTGAGAGTGAATCAAAAACATCTTGTTTGATTTTAATCCTCATTGCAGTAAAGGCAAGGCTAGTGGATTCTGTCTTTAGGCTGGTAAATGCCCGTGGTAGTTTTGCAAGTTGTCAAGAAAAGATGGAAAGAAAAAAAATTTCACCAAATATCATTCATGTATTCATCACACACTTCTTTGTATTAAGTTATCATTGCCTATGTACATGTTTTATTATTGTTATCTTGCATATGTGCTGAGTCTTGACAGCCACTTGCCTTTAAAATGTGGTTTGGATAAGTTGTCTTTAAGGTAGGGAAACCTCTCTTGCCACCCGGAAAAAACACCCTTGTTTCACAGATAGAATAAGGCCTGATCCAAAGCCCGTTAAAGTTAATGGAAAGCCTCTTATTCACTGTAATAGGCTTTGGATTAGGCCCAGACTAAAGATGCTATATGATGTAACTAATAATTTGTGAATTATTACTTCTGTGATTTGACAAGCCCAGTTTTACACTACACGTGGATGCTTTTTTGTGAAAAAACTTTAAAATATATCCCTTAGCAAGCCTACCCACACAGCACAGAAGGTATTGTCTTGTGAGGTGTTTTTATTAAAGCATTTAAGCCTAAAGGTGTATGCCTATTTTTAAAAGAAATTTTCTGATTGTAGATAACTGCTCAATTTGATTTAGTGTCGAATGATAGTGATGGGGTTGATAACTGAGCATTCATCGGTAATTCATCTTGTGCTAGTAGAAATTTACAGCAAAGCAGTGCTTTCCCAACACTGACAAGTCCTATTAATCTTCTTCAGACACATTTCAATAGGTGTCTCCATCTGTGCCCAACATCTAAACACTCTGGCATCACTAGGGACTTGGAGACACCTTCATTTCAGGTTACACTAGTGAAAATGTGATACTAGATTGTATTCTATTTTTTAACCTAATTCTCCCTTTTCATTCAATTAGCCTTTCTTGACTGCATTTTTCTACTCATGTGTAACATCCTTTTCTCAGGAAGAGCTTTTAAAAAGGAGATTTAGTTTCTTAAAGATACAGAATCTACTCTGAAGAGAGCAACCAAGAACTTTATAAACTAAAGCAACATAACAAAGCTCCCAGCTACTGTGGAACTAGAGATACTGGCTGCAGAGTGCTTTCGGCATAGTGTGCCCGCTAGGCAAAATATACCTGTCATAATACAACCCTTACTGGCACTTTGAGGCTAAGGCAGAGGAAGTAGGGAAACAGAAGGCATCCTTTTCCCAGTTTATCACATTTTGGAACAATTCATTGCGCAGCACTTTGGTTTCAAAACCTTTCATACCAAAGCATCCGTGAGTACTCAGCTCTACACAGACCACAAGCATGTTCTCCTTATACATGCAGCTAATGCATGAACAAACATTGCACAGTCAAATGAGAGCAATAACATTTATAGGTGGATTAAGCTTAAACTTCCTTGCTTATTATTAAAAGCAAGTCATTTGCAAACCACATGGACGAGCCTTGGTGTGAATGTATGAGGATGTCACCTCCGAACCAATGTCAGTTGTATCGCTTTGCAGGCTGGAATGAGTTTGCTAGCAAAGCAGCACCGCTTTAAAGAATATTCGTTTTAAAGTGGGTTTGCTTTTCTTGCTTCCTTCAGACCTTTCAGCTGGCTTTTAAAAGTGCCCTCCTGATACTCTTTCCCAAGTTAGATGGAGCATGCTGGCCTAAATGCTCTTGTTTACATGACGCGAGCAAGGAATAATATGCACAAATGGGTAGCGGCATTTGTGAGCGAAAATGTTATCTCAAACTTTGTTGCTAGCTTTTATGAAGTTCTTGAAAGCCATCCTGCAAGTCATGTTATAGATCTAAATGACCTTATTGTAGGTGGCAAGTTTAAATGTGCCATATTAATAACTTGTTATCCAAGACAAATTAAGTCCTTATGTGTCAAAAGCACTCTGCTCTGGATTACCTACAAGACAAGTATTTATTGAATAAACGTTGGATCCAATTTCATTTTAATGTGACTGACTGTATGCTTCAGCCTTTTAGAATGAGATAAAAACACTCAAACCTATAACTGTGTTGCAACATTACACCTAACTTGTCTATTTCTATTATTGTCTCTTTAACGTGGGATATCAAAAGCATTTGGGTTTGTTTTAAGGGGGGGGGTTTTTAATATTATTATTCTGAAGAGCAAGGGGAGAGATAGAAAAAAGGCTGGCATTCAGCCTAAAGAGAAATCATTGAAACAAATTAATCCTATGCCGTTTAAATTGACATGGTAATCCATCATCAGCAAAGGCAAACTCTGAAAGCAATCTAGAATCTGCAGTGTTCTTTCACTGGCCCTGAGGCACAAAGACAGATAGTAAAAGAGGAAGAGAAAAAAAAATCATAAAAGTTAGCAACGCCTTAAAAAAAGAGGGGGGGGTGAAATAGCTTTTGCTCTTTTCCTGCTTCCAAATATCTAATTCAGAAAGAAATTCTGATTCACTTCCAACAGTTGCTTATTAAAGTTTACTTCTGCGTTTTGTGTCCCCTGCGTGGGTTTTTGGTTTTGTTTTTTTGTGGGGGGGGGGTTGTTCTAAAGCACCATCCTATACGATTTTTATCATTGAAAACCGCAGTAACTTGAACATCCCTCTCTGCTTGCTGTATGTCTCATCTCAGTCTCAACTTGGCTGCTCCAAATGAACAATCAATTCTACCCTGCTAATATGAAAGAAAAGTACCGTAATGTCCTCAAAAACTGAACAGCTACAATTTTCATAGCGTTAACAATAAGAATCATCTGCTCCATTCCCCTGTCGGTGCAGAACCCTCTCCATTCTACTGTAGCTTTTCTAGGGCTTTGTGCAGTCTAGTTTTAAATATCTGAAGTGATGGGGCCTTATGCCTCTCTAAAATGCTGCTGGCAAGTGAGCAAATTTAAACCTCTTAGGTCTTGGAAGCCAGTTGTAATGAGCCCGCTCTCATCATGTAAGTGTAGCTACAGCCATCCAGAGCCGAATTCTCTAAGAACAGTGTTTACTGCTTCGATTTTCTCTTCTGCTCGTGGAATGATCCCTTTTTTTTTTTCCCAAAGCTTTTCCTCGCTGGCTGGCTGGCTGGCTGGAGCAATGCAGATAACAGAATGTATATGATGAAATGATTTGTTTACGACTCCAATTAAAAAAAGAAAAGTATTCAACCTCAAAAGCTAGGGAAGGAGTCATACCTTTCAGTGAGAAACAGACAGAGGCTGAAGAAAAAGTCAGACACCTTAGTGCCAAAGGCAAAGGACTGGCGTGGCTGTATAATATAAACCATACTCAACATCTGCCCTATTTTAATTTTGGAGGGATAAAGTTTCTTCTTTTTTTATTATTAAGAAAATTTTATGTGACAGAGCAACCCATGAGCAATGTTATCAAAACTGTTTCATTGTTGTACTGAAACTGAACTATTAAGGGATATTTTTTTTTTAAAAAATCTCCCCCACCTCCTCTTATTCTAAAGAACCGGAGTTCTCAGCCTCTGCTGTCATTGCCATGTCTGTACGAAGTGCTGCAACTGGGTGTGAAATACAAAGGGGTGGTCAACTGTTCAGGATGAGTCAAAATGATTAATTCCCAAACGCAAAAAAAAAAAAAAAAAAAAAATCATGGATATATACATATCATTGTATTGCCAAAATGGTTTTTGCAGTAGTTACTGAGATGAGGGATGATTATTGAATACAACAAGTGCAAAAGAAGCCTGAACTGAATAACTATGCTAAAAAGCACACATTTCACAGGTTGGAAATGATCCCGCTCTGTTTCTGAGTTTATTTTCTACCCCTGCAGCACAAATCCTAAAACACAGTACCAAAATATACTAAAATATAGAACAAATACAAAAGAACTCCACTGAATACAGCTAAGGGGTCTCTACCAGAAAAAGGTTAGAATGTGATTGAAAGCATAACATTTATTTAATCGCCAATATGTTTAAAAGCCAGAATATGGTTATTTTATTACCAGATAATACTCAGATCAAAGTGAAGCGCTGTAGCTGGAAGGAACGTTCTCTTTGGAAGCACAGTTGAATGTAATTGTTTCCTATGAAAACCTAAAACTGGTCTTAGTTTTTAAAACTTGTATTTCCTGATGTGATATAATGCAAGCTAGTCTGGAGAGACCATACGTGCCATTTTTCACTGCTGGTATCCCTTTGCTTTAACTCTTTAACATGATAAAAATCTCATCCAATTTACTTCAGTCAAACACACAGGATTATTTTGGATAAGACTGATTAATTTCTTACTGTTAGAAATTAGACTTTGATACAAGCATAGTACCATTTTAACCAAGGTCTTCGAACAGGAGGAGGAAAAAAAAAAATCTAAAGAAAATGATACATAGATTGATAGGCAGTTGAAACTTAAGCATTGAGGGCAGACAGTTATTTTACTACTGTATAAAATAGCTCATCTTAATTCAATTCAGGGTATAGACTGTAATATATGCACTTCATATTTCCAAAAAAGCTGGAGTCTTTCAGAGGAAAGAGAATGGCAAGAATGTAGCTTTAATTATGGCGGTTATAAATATGCAGTTGATTAAAAGCTGTCCCCTCCTTTCATATCTAATATTGTTCAGCTTTGCTTACATATATATCTGTCTGTCTATATCTCTGTCTGCTTATTGTGGGGGGGGTTTCTGAGAACTGTATTTCTATTTATGTAATGCCTGACACAGGCCCTGGAAGAAAGTAAATACCTCCTTAAACTGTCTATGCTTCTGCGGTGAAAAAAAAAAAAATCCTTAAAATTGTAAGATGTAAAAAGAAATATAGATCATTTTTACAGTTGATTACTTGATAACAGTTTTATTTTTGAAACTGAGTATTTTAAATGTTATGATCTCATACTTGCAGTAGTCTGTGATTCCAGTAATTATTTTTGAACATGTCACTCAAAAAATCAAAAACCACTATAAAGACATCATTCTTGAAAGGAAGCAGAGTAAAAATATAGCTAGGGATTAAAATAATTTTGTTGTTACATTTTTGTTCTTAATTTTTGTTTACTTCTAAACCAGACTGTTTTGTCGAATGAGGGATAAAATATCATTTTCTATATAAGGCAGGGTTTGTTAAATAGGCAAACAGCTGAATCAATCAGCAGGCAGATTCTTTGCTATTTCAGCTATTATCCAAAAAATCTGAAACTATAATAAATATATATGGAGATCATATTTAAATGCACTTACCAAAAATGTACGCACCTCTGAATAGTGCACATATTTCTGTCTTCAGACTGGGGGGGGGAGCAAAAAAGCAGTTCAAATGCATAAGTTAGGCTTTGCATATGACAGTGTGTGTGTGAAATATATAGAAACCTGTATTGCACCAAACAACTCCATTGCTTAAACATGTAGTTCAAAAGCCTTTTTTCCCCCAAAAAAACCGTTCAATGTATTAAAAGATTTAAGAGCAGAGAATATGCAGCAAAAAAAAAAAAAAAAGACAACTTCTGCAGTAATATTCTTTGGTATGCAATTATGTAGGCAGACATATAGATATAATGTGAGAGTTATTAACTTGCAACATCAGTGATGAATCCTGAATCAATACAATGGGACTGCCTATTAAAATATCAGCCAGGTGTGCTAGCAGGCAAATCTACTTTGGGAATCATTTCTAGATGTCTTCCTTAAGGGTTATAGTTTGACTAGGAACAAGGAGCTCAAGGGGAAGCTGCTGATGGCGAATATGCTTTTGCCTCTTGCAAGAGCTGTCATTTTTCGAAGGCTCCACTCTTTGCCGCCACCACCACCACCAACAAAAAAATAGAGTGGACAAGAAAATCTGCAATGGAATAAATCAAAAGAATTGTTCCACCAACATGAGTGTGCATTTCTAAGCCCTATCTGCGTGCAATGGATACAGGCGTGTGGCACAGAGGCGGAGCACACTGTTCTCTTTCCATCCCCATTTTCCTTCGGATTAGAGGGAGAAATGGAATGGAAAAGAGCAGAAAGCATCTGAAGCCTTGCATCCAGCCTGAATCAAACAGTCCTGCAAAGTCCCTTGTTGTTTTGTGGGGGGTTTTCTTCTTCTTTTTTTTTTTTTTTTTTTTTTTGCTTTTTTTTTTTTCTGTGTCCCCCTCACCCCCAACACACTCACACACTTCCTTTAGATGAGCGTGGTTAACCTTGGTTCTGTGCTGGAGAGGGGAGGGTTAATGAAACCAAGCTCTTGCGACCTCCAGGGTCAGACTCTTCCTATCTGCGATCTAAGGAATTAGGTAAGGAGGTTATAAGATTATAGTGAAAGGAGTTGCAGGCCCTCGCAGCCTCGCACCTGAACATATTGGTCTAATCCACTGGGATTCTTAAAAATCGCTTCAGCTATGGAAAACTGTTAATTAGGCTGTGTCTATCCCGGGTTTCCTGTTGCATTAGTGATCCTACAGAGGTGCATCAACCCTGTGGGCTGACATGAAATGCAGCTAATATCCCCCCCCCACCACCACCTAGAAGTGAAGCAGCAGTGGCCCCGCACTGGGGGGAAGAGGCTCTGGATGAAGGGCATTGCAAAGGCTCGTGCAAAGTTCCCCTGGTGCAAAGGGCTTGGCTGTATGCAGCTGTCCCTAACTTTCCAGCAGCAAAATTAGCAGCCGGGGGGGAGAAGTGAAAAGCCCTCAGGGCTGGTCAGAGGCTTCTTAGGATGCCTGTCCTCCCTCTCGGAAAATAGCAGCGGTTCAAGCTGCCTCTCCAACTTGCCCTCCGTCCTGTTGCCTCGCTTGCCTGCTGTTTGCCACAGCAGAGATGCTCGCAGCAGCTGAGTGTTATCCCAGTGTCCTTGATCCTGGGGAATACATCCCTTGTCCTTGATCCTGGGGAATACATCCCTTGCCCTGCCTCTCTAAAGAGCCTCTTCCAAGAGGGTCCTCGTCGGTTTGGAGCTGCCCCCTGAGTGGTGCAGGCAGACTCCTAAGCCATCAGTGCCCAGAAAAATGGGCAGGAGGATGCACTGAAGGGCTGGGGTTCAAGCTCCTGCAGTAGAAATGCCCCAAGTTAAGCCCCCAGGGGGGCGGAGAGGGGTTTTTAAAGCCAATGTGTGCCCCGTCCAGAGCTGCTGGTGCCAGGGGTGCAGCCCTTTGGAGATGCCCTGTGCGGAGGCTGTGATGGGCTGATCTCTTTTTTTTTTTGCCACCTTTATTGGGAGGGAGACGCGGGACTGGGGAGAGACGTGTGCCAACTGGGCTGTAAATCCCAGAGCCAAGCTGAATCCTCCCCCCGGCTCCTGTGGGCAGAGATGCTCCTGCCTGATGGACATCCAGAGCTGAAGTCCCTTCAACTTGATCTCCGAGGCTGACAGTCATTTGCTCCAGCCCTCTCCTTTCTCCGGCTGTGTGCCTTTTGTCACCATTTTCTCCGTGCTTCACTCATTGCTGTACATGGGAGGCGGACTTGCATGTCCCTCTCCTGGATTTTCCCTATAGCATTTCTATTTTTCCTCCTGTTCGTGTTTCATGTGTGTCCCTCTTTTTTTCTTTCTTTCTTTTTTTTTTCCTCCCCTCTCCTGTCTGCCTGCTGCGATGCTGGAGAAATGTGGGGCTTATTCCTTTCCCTACCTTCTTCGGGTCTGATTAGATGATATTTTTTCATTGGTTCTGCTACAATGGGTTCCTCCCTTTAATCTCTCCATACACCCCCCCCCCCCGGTATAACCAAATCCATGAAATTCCCAGCCTCTCTCTTTGACACTACTGGGTCGCCTAATCACTTCGTATCGATTTCCCTAACTCTTTTCATCCAGCTGAAGACACATCTTAAAACACTCCAAGCCAGAGTGTGCTCTTTGCTTTATACACACTAATAAAATGATTTACCCTTCTCTCTCTGCTCTCCTCACAGGAGAAAATCGTTCAAGTCCCGGCTATTTGTGTGTGATCAGTAAATATTTAGTGTGGTGACATCTTCAGCTCCTCTCCTGATCGATACCCAGCCCAACAGGAGGTGGACTATTGTCCGGGAGGAGACTTGCTGAGATCTCCTTTGGACGAGTGCTTTGCTGCTCCTACAGTATGCGATGATTTATCCTCGAAGGTAACCAGTAAAGAGAGACACACAGGCTTGAAAATTGTCTGCCCCCAACCTGTTTACTCTGCCATTAAAGCACTTGTGCAATGAATGAGTTATTCGAGCAGCTCCGTCATCTCCCTGGGATGCTCCAGCGCTTCCCGAGCGGCGGGGACCTCCGAGCTGCCCCCGCCCGCCCGGCCCCTTGGCCCCTTCCCAGCCCTTTGGGTTGAATCCCTGGCTCTGCCACGACCTGGGCTCTGCCTTCCCACTTGTGCTTGATGGGCTTTCACGCTCAGCACCGCCCTGCTCCGCGGGTTGGTGCGCAAGGGGCTGGGAGCACAAGGTGCCCGGTCCCCGCGGGTCCAGCCAGGCGCGACCTCGGGACCGAGGGGTTGCTAACAGCCTGGAAAGTCTGCTTTCAATCTATAGACATATCTATACATATATATATATATATATACACACACACACACATTTTATATATATATATATATAAAAAATATGTGTGTGTATGTGTGTATATATGTATAATACATGTATAATATATATACACACACACATTATACAGGTATATATAAATATAGATAATATATGTATATATATGTATGTGTGTGTGTGTGTGTGTATCTATATATTATAGATATACACACACATATATCTGTGACAAGGGAGGACATTTTAAAAAGCGAGTTTCTCTGACAAGCTACAGTAGAGAGCTTTCTCCAGGGTAAGAGCATGGCTAGAAAGAGGACTTCGTGTTTGCTTTTCATCCTGATCTGTTATTTCACCCCTGGGAAAGACCCATACCTGGAATAGGAGCTATTTCCAGCTGTAATTATTACACGAATACATCATATGTGGATGTTGCTATCTAGCTTGATGCGTAGCCAGCCTAGATGGCTTATGTATGATCTCGGTGCGTGTGAGATCTATCTGTAGTGGACCTGTTTCATGCCAGGCATTGTATTTTTATATAGAGCCACCATCTGATTGAATGCCTGTATATGGAGTATGCATTCAATATGTAGCGTGTGAGATGCGTTTCCATATATATGTGTGCACGCACACACACGTATAGGGAAATACATCTCTCATAAGCTACACACACGAGGTGCATGAGTGTGTATGTGTAAATATGTATGTGTAGATGTGTGTGTACGTGTGTGCATATATATACATACATATATTTACACACATGTATACGCACTTACACACCTATATATAGATATCTATAGAGCTGTAGATCTATATCTATATGGAGAGAGAGAGATATTTAGCCTAGAAGATGCATGCCTTTCTCTATATATCTATAGATATATAGGGAAAGGCACGCATCTATAGATATATAGGGAAAGGCATGCATCTTCTATGGAGGTATATGACCTGAATATACAGCTGCCTAGCCTAAATGTGTGTGTGTGCGCGTGTGTGTGTGTGTGTGTGTGTGTTTTCAGGGATTAAATATTCAAAGTATTTAAAAAAAACCCAGCGATATCCACCTGTTAACTTTGCTTAGAAACCCCTTTTAGCTAATAGCTTTCCCCTAACTTAATCAGTCCCCTCTTCTGGTAGAGAAGGAATGGAAAGAGGGAGGGGAAAAAAATCCATATCAAAAACTGTTCCAACCTCTGTCCCAGATGACACTTTCCACACCTTGTTCAGACAGGACTTCTATAGAGAGCTTATCTCCAGAATATATCTTTATACTAATGCATACTTAATTGGTCTGTCTTGACTGTCCATATAAAACAATTTAATTAGGGTGCTTTCTGCTTTGGAAAGAAGAAAAAAAAAATCTGCCCAGCATTTATTGTATTTAGCACCAATACAGCCAGAAAATGTTGCACAAGTTTTTGGTTGAAAGAGCACCTATGTGTCCATTGAAGGGCGCTGATCCGAAAAGACAGAGAGGACAAGTAAAATCGATTTGAAGCGACCCTCTCTGTCCCTTTCACACCATTCAGACACTCCATTCCTTCTAAGACAAAGCCCCAGCGCCTTGGGAATGCTGGCAAAAAAAAAGGGGGGAGCCTCCAATCCCACAAGCAAATGGAGCACTTTGCAAATTCCTCCATATCGCTGTTATTTTGTTTTTCTTCCCCTCCCCTCCAAAGAGCCGATCAAGCCCAGGCTGTTCTGCCTCCGCGTCTAACCTTTCTTCTGCGGGAAAGCCCGTGTGGAATGGGTGGAGGTAATTATAGCTATTAGTATTGCAAGCCTAGTTGCAACCTTGGTCATTCGCAGGCTTTTAGGGTTAAAATAGCCCTCACCTCTGACCCCTGCGGAGCAAAGCTGCAGCTCTCGCTACAACTCAGGCTAAAGTTTGCAAAACCTGAGCTGCACCACAGAGGGGAAGAAACTTCTCGCTGGAAGGAGGGTGCTTGCTAGATTTAAACCGTCTTTAAGCGGGGGAATGAAATCCGCTCTCCAGACAATACCTTTGCAAAGGGCGGGGGGGGGGGGGGGGGGCTGCGAGTGCCCCAGAGCCCCTCGGATCTCTCCCTTCCTCGTTTCCCCAGCTTTATTTGCCAGCCTGTTTGCAAGCCTGCACATGGGTAGCCTCAGACTGAATTATTAGGTCATCTAGGGATGGGGAAGGACCTGGAAGGGGGTGGGGGGGGATTTCACACGCACACCGGATCTATAGCAGAGGGACATTTGGGAAAAGACAGCGGGGTGAAGAAGGGAGGGGGGAGAAACTAGGGGTGGAAATAACTTGACTGTGTCTCATCTACTTGTCAGCACACCTTAAGAAACGCTCACCCATGAGGGGCTTATTTTGGAAAGGGGTGGAGGGGAGAGGAGCTGTCTCTCTGGCAATAATAATAATAATAATAAAATCCTTGAATTAGGCAGCGTCTCTTTCCCTCCCCCCCCCCATGTCCTGATTAGCCTTAACCAAAGTGGAAACTTATGCAGACTATATTTAGGGTATTCATGAGCGGTGGAAAGATGCACCCCAACCCCCACCTCCCCTCCTGACCACCACTGCCCCACCCCCACCCCAAGGGCCAGGCTGGCTCTTGGGGGCTTTCACGGGGGTAGGTCTGTACCCCGCCCCCCACCCACACACACCTCGCGGAGTTTTAGGGAGCAAAACCCCACTGCCGATGGCATTAGCCCAAGAGCCATGCAATGAAACACTGAGCACCGCGTTTAACTCATCCCTGTTTTAAGGCAGGGGCAAGGAAGAGAGGGGGAGAGCACTTGTGCCATTTGTCAAGTTGGACAGACTTTTTCCCCCCAGAATAGTTTCTTCGAATTAAAGATCCCTGTGTTCCCCCCTCTTCCATTATTTTCTCTTTTTTTTTTCCCCTTCTTTTTTTTTTAAGAAAAGGAATCACATGAAGTTTAAACCCGAATAAATGCAGCATAATGTATTTCAAATTGTCCCAAACCTTTTTGCTATATATATCTCTATATCTATAGATAGATAGATAGATAGATAGATAGATAGATAGATAGATAGATAGATAGATTCACCTCTCCTCCATGGGGAAGGATGTGTTTGTGTGGACAGGGGGAAAAAAAATCTCAGGTTTGCAACAGGACCCTAAACATTTAAAATCCTCACCAGAGCCCTGGTAATAAACGTGCTTTCCACCTCTGAAGTTGCCATGTTGGGGAAGGGGTGGGAAAACCTCTGGAAGGGTTTCAATTAGCACCAAATGCTCATTCCGGCGGGTTTGGGGGGAATGCAGTAACGTGGAGTAACTCTTTCTGTCTGGGCTCTCGGGGGCAGGGGCAGGGAGCGGGAGAGGGAGGGAGAGCGGGGAGATGCCTGGTTCGCTCAGATTCTTTCCCAACTTGCTCCAGCATGTACCAGCCTTTCCTACCGACCCTGCACAGGACACTGCATTTTTCCCCCCTTCTGTGCATGTGTTGATCGTTTGCCTGTAGTTGTTTGCGGGGTTTTTTTTTTTCTTTCCCCTCTGCTGGAGGGTTTGAAATCGGTTGCATACATCCCAACACCACACTCATTAAGTTAAGAGATTTCAGTCTCTCTCTCTCTCTCTCCTTCCCCCCCCCTTTCGTAGTTGGAAGGGTGGGTTGCATTATTATTTTTTTTTTTAAGTCTCGTCTTTCCAGCTCCAAACAAGGTGTAGCAGGGCGCTCTTCCTTCTAAGGAATGAGATGAGAGACAAGGATCCCTCAAAGCCATCTTCTACCTTGGGTTCGGGGGATTTTTTCTTAAAGGCGAGGCGCACATTCCTTAGCAGCATGTACAAAGCTTTCCCTGAAACCCTGTCTGTGCAAAGTTAGAGTGTGTGTGTGTTCAGTGTGTGTGTGTGTGTGTGTGTGCGCGTGTGTGTGTTTCTCTCCAAGGCTGAACGCTAATAACACATGGAAAGCACTTCCCTTTAGCTTGTGGGAGATCTATTCCCTTCACCTTTCCTCTTTTTTTCCCCCTGAAGGCTCTAGCCTACTTCTTTTTTTTTTCTTCTTCTTCTTCTTCTTTTTTTTTTTTTAAATCAGTTTGCACAATCGCTTAGATAAACACCAAGAAGGAGATTCGCGTTAATTACCCAGCACATCTTTCCAGGGGGGCCACCAGCGGTTTTATTTTTGTTTCACCTGCCAAACTAAAGGAGAGGTAGAAAAAGAAGATGCAAGCGATTTGGGACCTTGAACAAGGCAAATATGGTTTTGGTATGTTTACTTCTAGTTTTTTCTTCTTCTTCTCTTGCACTTTTTTTTGGGAGGGGGCAATGTGTTGTGATCTGGTGGGGGTGGGTTGGGTGGGGGGGTAGTTCCCCTCTCTCTCTCTTTTAAGGCGAAGAGGGGAGAAACAAAAAAAGATGTTAAATAACGTGCGTCTTTATCGTTTCTAAGGTTACGTGGGTAGCTCGAAGAAGGGGACGAGGGGGCGACCAAAGCCAGCGTGTGTAATTGCAGCCGCATCACTTAGCAGGTCCTTTAGCAAAAATCCTAGCAATAATGATAGGAAAGAGAAGGACCCCGATCTGCCTCCCAGGCTAAAGCAGGAAAGTGCATCAAAGTCAGGTCCAAGAGGAGTGCCGAAGGCAAAGCCCCCTTGGAAAACCGCAGCCATCCGACCTGCTCGGGGTGGGGGGCAGCGAGTCCCGCAAGTTTTAGGGCTCGGGGATTTTCCGCGGCAGCCCCGGGTGCAGCTGGCAGCCAAGGGCTTCAAATCAAGGTCGGTGGTGGACGGGGAGCCCTAAACCCACCTCTCGCCCTGTCCGATCCCTTTCGGCTTAAGCAAGTACAATGGTAAGAAGCAGCAATCTTACTCACCCTCCGAAGGTGTGGTTGTGGGCAGCTCGTCTGCAGCTTTAAGGCAAATATTTATCCTGGGTCTTTTTTTTTTAATTGCAAAAGGCGCAGATGTGACTTTTTTTAAAGCAGCAACTGCTCTGCTCTGACAAGAGCATGCGAGGCATGGTTCCTCGTTAAAAAAAAAAATCACAAACCAGTCCCCCACCACCACCATCACCCCCCCCCCCTTTAAAAATACCTATTGAATACAGGGCTTCTTGAAGGGAGCCCTGCAGCAGAAATGTTAGAGTCCGGTCTAGGAGTGCCCAAGTCAATTAATCTGAAATCCTTAGGTATTAATCAGATTAAAATGTACAGAAGTTTCATTCTCGCATGCATACGTGAGCCAAAAGTCGTTTCCCTTTAAGAGATCCTTTTCTTTGAAAGTTGAATTTTAGGCAGATAAGAGTCTTACACTAGGGGGCAGCCAGATACTGTACTTGCTCCAATCTTAAGCATTTTTTTTCCCCTCTCTCACAGCATATGCTCTGATTTAGCACTGTAAATTTTTCAGAGGACCCAACTCTGACAGCCCCTGGTGATTTTCAAAGTACCACAAGCCAGTGGTTAAAAATTGCATTGACTTGGAAGTTCAGAGGCACACAATAGGAGCCACTTTCCCTATTCATGGAACTTCAGTGTGGTGGAAGAGAAAAACACACACATACTACATTGAGGGAGAAGAGGAATTCATTGAATTCTGCTAGACGTAACTGCTTTCCACTGAGTTCAGAGAGAGACTCGGCATTTGTTCGATGCTGTATTCATATTGCGATTTAATCCAGACAGAATTAAAGGACTGGGGAGCAACTTTTTGCCAAGGGGGGAGGGGGGGGACCCCCAGCTCCCCCCTTCCCAGCGCCCAAGGCTTCCACTGATGCTCTCACAACCTCTATTTTAGCAAAATAAACCTTCCCCCTCCGTCTCATTAAAATAAATTCACATCTGCAGAAAGATGGCAGGAAGGATTTATTAAAAAATAAGTCAATACCATAAAATACAATCCTACTTTAAAAAAAAAAAAATTGCTGCTTCTCTTGTGAACTGATCTCCGGGAAGGACGTCTGAGAGTCTTCATATATCTGCGATGCACTCAGCTTTCAAATATTATTTAGCAAAATTAGCTACAGCTCAGCGTTACATTCATCTATTCCACATCAGCTCACTTGGCAGGGCTGTTTTCAAAATAAATAGGAAACCATCTAATGGCGTTAATAGATAGTTATATTGTTGCATCCTTCGAGGAGCAAATAGTTAATCTGGCGCATTCTTCATTATGGTTTAAGCAATCAGGGTGTACTGCAGCTTTTAAGTATGTATCTCTGGCTTTTTTTTTTCTTTCTTTCTTTACGATCACACATTTAAACTCTTCATAATATAAATGCTGTTGAAACCCGCTTGTCTGTGCTTAAAAAGGTACTCGTGTTTTCCCTGTGAATTTGAATTGTTCTTGTGTAATTTATAAGATTTGAGACAGGAAAGCCTTTTTTTCCCCCCTCTCCTCTTCAAAACAGTCCCCAGGAACCTGCGAGGCAGTCTAGGTTGGGAGCCAAAATGCGTCGTCCCCCCTCTCATGTCTGAGAGATTTGGAAGCCAGAAGGCAGTTCTCCCCACTTTACCGGCGAAAGCTTTTCCCTTCCCCCTGTTTCTTTTCCATCCTCCCTTGATCATTGTTTAAGTTCAGGGTTTATGTTGCCACATCAGGATCAATTGGAAGTGTACAGCCTGCCTTTGAAACGGACCAGCAGCCCATCTTTGTTGATGGGATCTTATTATATCCCAGGTTTATAAACAGGACATGGTCAAGTGTAGGTGCTTTTTACAACTTTCCAATCATCTCAGCACCTGCGGCTTTTTAGTGACATATATTATTTCTGCGGTAGAAGGGGGGGGTGCATGTAGAAGAAGTGGAGGGGGAGAGCGATTGCAGCAATTAATCCTCTATATAGTCGCCTATGCATCTGGGTCCCTGTGTTTACACTTGCTTGGGAACATAAGAGTCCAACTCTCTAGCCCAAAATGCGTGCCTTAAATAGAGATTTTTTTTTTTTTATGAGAAGGGACTGTATCTGCGCATTTTTACATTTTGCTGTCTGTGCAGCCGCTGGTCTGTTCTGGGCTTGAGTGCACGTATTCAGGAAGAAATGTTGACTACCTCCATGCAATGGCAAATCAGCAGCCACCCCGGTATACTTAGATCGGTTACCTGGTTGCTGTTGCCCTCTGTATAGTACCGAGGTTGTGTTACCGAGACACGGTGCTACTCTATCCGTATGTATTAGCCATACCTGGTCAAAAACAAGAACAAAATAAAAGTTGAATAGACTGGAAGTGTGTGGCGTGATGGCGAACCTTGCTGGAGCCTGATAAAAAAGAAAGCAGCATTGATTTATCCTTCCCCCCCCCAGCATATTAAAGGAATGTAATATATGCTGTGTTTGATTGAAATCGCTCCTGTTTCTGTAAGCCCCGTGCTTCTCAGAAAGAAAGTGCAAATATCTAGCTATTCGGACGCGCGTGGCGTGTATTTGTACGTTATTTCCAATTTATATGGGGTAGGTTGCTAAAAAAAAAAAAAAAAAAGAAGGGCTCCTGGAGTGCCAGAGCAGTTCAGAAACAATGAAGTCTATACTTAACTATTCTGTGATCAAGTACCAGATTCACTGATGGCTGCCTGTATACATTGATAGATGTCCATCTAATACATACGTAGAAAAGTCATTGCATTCATGGGCATGGCGTGAACACAGGTATCTTTCCCCCTTTGCAAACACCAAGATTCAGCATGATCAGGATTGCACACGCGGAAATTTTAGCTGATGGCTCTCTGCGTTTCACAGTTATTTTACAATAATAATTATATATATATGTATAGAGAGAGAGGGATGCTGAATTAAGGTTCAGGCTGAATGCCTTCTAGCAGCAGCCTCAGTGACTCACAGTGATCTTTCGGGCAGCATCCTATTTGCTTATGGAGCAATCAAAAGTTAAATCCACATACCTGTGAACTTTAACCCTAACCCAGAGAGAAGGGTGGTCACTGAAGAACAGCAGGGCTGGGAGCTCCTTCCTTCAGCACCCTCCCCCCCAAAATTTTGGAGTGATCAAGAGCTGAACCTGATCGCCCTCCTGTAGCACCAACAACTGCTTTCTCCCCAGCCCTCCGCCACCCCCACCTGTGCCAAAATAAATAAATAAGCAATTAAATAAATCAATCCATCAGGAACTTATTTCTTCACATTACCATTCACAGTGGGGACCAGAGCAAGCGGGCTGTAACTCTTGCTTACAGGTGACGATACCATCAGAATCTGGGTTGTGGGGGGGGGGGGTTGGGGGGGAACTTATTTTTGTTTGTTTGCTTGTTTTTCCTGCTATCTGATCCGAGTTAAGAAAGTCTGTTCTCTCCCTACAAAGGCTCATCCCAGTCTCCCCGCTCACCCGGGGTTTTGGGGTGGCTCTTGCAACCCCCTCCCCCCCTTTCCATTCTGATTTGCAATTAATGCAAAAGGAAAGGTTTTTTTTGCAGGGGAGAAAAAAAAAATCTATTGTCAAGGAGGGGGAAGAAAAAAAAAAACATCCAAAAAGAAAGAAAGAAAGAAATTCCACCCCCACCTCCATGCGCCGCTCGGAGTTGGAGCTGCCTGGGAGCCGCGCTGGCGCTAGGACCCGGCGGGCGGCGCTGGCAGCCATAGCAGGCAGCGCAGAGGCTGCGCTGCCCAATGAGGGGCAAGGGGAGGTCCGGGAGCTTTTGACCAGTCAAACACAGTCTGTTGCCTTATAAGGCGCGCGGTCGCCATGGCAACGTGTGCTAAGTTGCAGCAGTCGTGTCAAAGTTCACTATATAGAGAGCGCAGCGAGCTGCTCGCAGAGAAAGCACTCAGCACTCTGCCAGCCCGGCTCCTATCAACCCATTCACTTCCTACCCCCCTGCTTAGCATATTTGATCACTTTGATTCTTTTCTTTTGCTGGGGGATTTTTTTTTTTGTGGGGGGGTGACTTTTTTTTTTTTTTAGGGGGGGTTAATCTCTCCCTCCAGTCTTGGGGTTTTTTATTATTATTTTTCTCTCTCTCTCTTTTTTTTTTTTTTACTTCCACCCCCCCCTTTTTTTTTTCTTTTTTTTTTTTTTTTTGCGCATGAAGAATGATGCTGCTGCCTTCTAGGTTGTGATCCTGCTTCCCCCCCCCCCTCCCTCCTCCTCTTTTATCCCTGGGCTCTAAGCTGGAGAGTTGACTCTTTTTCCCTCCACCTCCCCCCCCCACCTCTCTCTCTCTCTCTTCCCCCCCCCTTCTTCCACCCACCCCATGTGTTGTGTGAACCGACAGCGCTAAGACTAGAGCCCCACTCGCAAAGAAGGAGAAGCAGCATAAGGCAGCGAAGCGGCAGCAGCGGCAGCAACAACCGCGGCGGCAGAAGGAGAGAGAAAGAGAGAGAGAGAGAAAGCAAAGCAGCAGCGGCAAAAATAAAGGGAAGAAAAGAGGAGGAGGAGGAGGAAAAAAAAGAGAGAGAGAGAGAGAGTGAGAGAAGGGGAGCGCAAAAAAAAAATTTTTAAAAAAAAAGGAAAAAGGAAAAAAGAGAAGCAGCAGCGGAAAGAGGAGGGGGAAAAATAATAAAGCAAGAAAGCAGCAGCGAAGCTTTGCTCTCAGTTGATGTTTCTCCAAGCGGGACTTCCAGCAGCTCCAGCGCCAGCGACCGCTTTCTGCGCCGAGAAAAGTCTTTTTAGTTGTGCCTTTTTTTCTGCCGCGTGTGTCATCTTTCACCTTTTGTTCATTCTTATTTTGATGGCTTTCCTGAATGGCTGACTGTGAATTTCCCTGGATCTGGCCCCCAGACACTCGCCTCTCCTCCTCCTCCAACTCCTCTGCTGCAGATCAGCTTTGAGAGAGAGAGAGAGAGATCTTGCAAGAGATTTTTTTTCCTCCCTCTCTCTCTCTCTCTCTCCCTCTCTCTCTCTTTCCCTCTCCCCACCCCCAACCACCCCTTTACTTTTCTGTCCTTAAGCCAGACAATCGCCTCGAAATCTTGGGGGCCCCCCTCGCCTTCTCCAGCACCCCTGGTTCTCCAAACCTTGCTGGCATATATATATATATATATTCTTTTTTTTTTTTTGCACCCCCTTCCATTTCCCCCACCCTTTTTCTTCTCCTATATATATTTTTTTTATTTTATTTTTTGAGAGAGAGAGGGAGGGGAAGGAGACAAAAAAAAGCAACAACGCGAGAGAGCGACAAACTGCTTGCAAAGCTGAGCTGAAAGCCAAGCAAACAAACTTTAACAAATAAAGGGGGAACAGGAAGTTTGGAAGCGGTGTCCAATAGATATGGCAATGGTAGTTGGTACGTGGCGAGACCCCCAGGACGATGTACCCGGAGCTCAGGGAACACAGCCGTCTCAAGCCCCGCCAGTGCAAGGACCTCCAGCCGGGGCCCCTCACACACCACAGACCCCGGTGCAAGGAGGGCCTCCCAGCACTCCAGCCCAGACCAACCAGCCAAGCCAGCAGAGCCAAGGAGACAAGCAGCAGCAGCAGCAGCACATTGAATGTGTGGTTTGTGGGGACAAGTCTAGTGGCAAACATTATGGCCAATTTACCTGCGAAGGGTGCAAGAGTTTCTTCAAGAGGAGTGTAAGGAGGAACCTGAGCTATACTTGCCGTGCCAACAGGAACTGTCCGATTGACCAGCACCACCGCAATCAGTGTCAGTACTGCCGCCTCAAAAAATGCCTCAAAGTTGGCATGAGACGGGAAGGTATTGGGATTTCATTTGTTTTCCAGTTGTCACTCGCTGCATAGTTGTTTGCCTTTGTAAAAAGAGAAAAAAAGCCAAACAAATGTCTTTCTTTGCTGTGATAGATAGCTATTCTATTTTAAGAAGGGGGGGAAGAGGGGGAAAAAAATCCCACGCTAAGCAGAAGTGAGACAAACTTTTGCGTGGCTGCAGCCGGGGAGGGGGTGCGGGGCCAGGGGTGCCTCCCTGCCCTGGCCAGGGGGCTGTGTCGGGGGGGATCTGGGTTATGGGAAGGGGATGCTGCTGAAGGAGGGAAATGTGGATTCTGACTTGGAGTTACTTTTTCACCACCCCCCGCCGCCTCCTGCATGCTCCCGGCTCGGGTGTGCGTGTGTGTGGATGTGTCTGTAGACGACCCCCTCGGTCCCCCCACCCTTACTGCAATGTTGCCCGGGAGCTTCAGGTCCTGCAGCAGGGCAGCTTGCATCCCTGCAGCCCTCCACTCTGCCAGGGGGGTTGTTATGATGATTCGTATTTTTTTTAAAAGATCCGCCTGTCAACCCCCCCCCCCCAACTATGCTTAAGCTTTCACGTGTATTTTTCCTCCCGGGAGGAGAGGCAGAGTGACCCAGGGCCGGGAGTGGGAGGCAGCAAACAAGTGACTGTGGGTTTTATGGGTTTTTTTGTTTGGTTGGTGGTTGTTGTTGTTGTTGTTTTTTAATCCGAGCAAGTCGAGTCTTTGTGATATAAAATTAGACGAGAAATGTGAGCCTCAGTTTTCCAATGGCGTGTTGTGTGTCTGGACGCTGCTATGTAGGTTAAGGGTTAGGGGACTCGGGACTGCCTGGCTGCTGCTGCTGCTTCTTCTTTTTCTCCCCCCTTTTGTGTTTCTGCAAGAGTAACTAACCTTGTAATACGTGAAATAACAAAGATAAATCAAGCCCGTTGGAGCGCCTCTCGCTTCTTGCTGCATCTCTGTCTCTCGGCCCCTTTTCTTTCTCCTTTTCTCTCGCTGTCACCATGTAAATTTATTAGCAAAATGAAAGGCCCACTTTCCAGGAGCAGCTGAGGAAGGTGCCTTGAAAGACCCCGGCTCAGCGTCTCCTGGAGCCCCGCGTGTGTCTGCTGCGATGCGATTGTGTGCGTGTGCGTGTGTCCCCCTATTTTCTTTTCCTTTTTTTTTTTTAATTTAAAGGATGCTTCTCCTCCCCCCCCCCCACCCCCCGCTTCCATGGACGCGGGCTGGGACCAGCGCCGTGTTATTTTGCTGCCATCAGAGTGTGTGCACCGTCCCGGCCTCAAATCAATCAGCAATATCAGCTGTTCAGCTGCAATAAAGACACACGCACACATGCACACACAAAGACACATGCACCCCCTCCCCAACCCCCCCCCCCCCCCAAATAATCGCCTTCTTGTGTGTTTAGGATCTGAGGATGTGGTAGTGCCCTTAATGCAGTGCAGAGCTGCAGCCTTTAGGCAAGTATTACAGCAATGCTCAGCTTTTATTGTTGCTTTTACTTCACCCGGGAACGCCGGAGCCAGGCTGAGCTGTGCCTGGCCATCGCATGTTCCCCTCTAGCTGACTTTTCACCGCACACAAAAGCAGCCTTGATTTTTTTTTTTCCCTCCCCCTGATAATAATGCTGATGATGACGATGATTTTTGAGCCGACGGTAGCAATTCAGATATTAATAGCTGTAGTTTCTTCTTTATTTACTGCAGCCGTCCAGAGGGGCAGAATGCCACCCACACAGCCAACTCATGGGCAGTTCGCCTTGACAAATGGGGACCCTCTCAACTGCCATTCCTACCTATCCGGATATATCTCCCTTCTTCTGAGAGCAGAGCCCTACCCGACCTCCCGCTTTGGCAGTCAATGCATGCAACCCAACAACATCATGGGCATCGAGAACATTTGTGAACTGGCAGCTAGGATGCTCTTCAGCGCGGTGGAGTGGGCCAGGAATATCCCCTTCTTCCCAGACCTCCAGATCACAGACCAGGTGGCCCTGCTCAGGCTGACCTGGAGTGAGTTGTTTGTGCTCAACGCTGCCCAGTGCTCCATGCCCCTCCACGTAGCTCCTCTCCTGGCCGCCGCCGGGCTCCACGCTTCGCCAATGTCTGCTGACCGAGTGGTCGCCTTTATGGACCACATACGAATCTTCCAAGAGCAAGTAGAAAAACTGAAAGCACTGCATGTCGACTCTGCAGAGTATAGCTGTTTAAAGGCCATAGTCCTCTTCACCTCAGGTAGGCAGCCTTTCGATGTGCCCTTCCCTCCTTGCCCCCTTCCCCATCCCCATCCCCCTGATTTCATTGTTTTAATCCTGGTCCCTCTTTGCAAAGTGCTTACAGACTTGGGGACCCCACCAGGGCCGACTGCTGCATGCCTCCGGTGCAAAACCAGCACTGACATGTGTTCTCCCAGGGCAGGCCTCTGCTGTGAGCACCCTAGTTTTAGCCGGAGAGGGAGTGTATGTGTTGGGGGGGGGGGGGAGGCTGGTGAGAATCCATCAGGCGTGCAAGCCTGTGCTTTTCCCATTGCAAATAATATTTTATTTAACAGGATAGCTCTGGGTTGTTGCATTTAATGACACCAAGCCTGAACAGCAGCAGCAGGGGAAAATATAGCTGTTTGATGTTGTTAAATACCAGTCCCTCCTATCAGGGAACCTACTTTAAAAAGAGGATCGTTTTTATGGGTAGCCAGGAACGGCAAGAAAAGAAAAGAAAGAGCAAAAGAGGAGGTGGGAGGGGGAGGAAGCCCCGCAGGATTAAAAAATGGAATTAGAAAAACCAAGTTAAGTGTACAAAGCTGAGTTTAAAATATGTTCCCAGCCATGCCATAAAATCACATAAATCAACTTTCCACAGGGCTGTCTCTGAATTAAACAGAATGTGGCAATGAGCAGTTCTGAATCATTTAGTCTAAAAAGAGGGAAGTTTGCATTTATACCCAGCAGGAGCTGCATAGTCCAAAGCGAGTAGCGGTTTGGAAAAGATAATCACTCCAATAAGTATCCAGTCCTCATATGAAAAAGTAACAGGAGAAGATACTTAGCAGCCGCTTCAAAATGTAATTCTGTGGTTAGACAGCTCTGCCTCTCCCGGAGAACCCAGTTAAAAGCAGTAAGGTGTCTCTTCAGATAATTAAAAGTGTGTGTGTGTGGAGGGGGGGGGGAAATATATGTGCCAACTTTGGCTGCATATTAATAGTGCATGAGTTATAAAAACAATAATTGAGTGCATTGTGAAATCTAATTAGTTTGCACCGTAGTTTAACCTGCGTGAGTAATAAACCTGATATTAGCTCTGGAGGCTAAATCTGTTTTTCGCCAAAAAAGAAAATACATGCTTTCTAATGCGTGCCATACTTCAGCTCAGGCTGCTAACTTTGAGGCGGCATCCGGTGGCAAACTGTGTTGGACCCCTAGAAGTTGTGCAGTCAGGTTTATTTATTATTCCCCCCCTCCCCTTGAAATGATTCCTTGTGTAACTCCTTGGAAAGCTTGGGAAAGTGGCCACGCGATAAACATATGAATGGAAGCAGGACCTGTAAAATAATTACTCATCGGAGTTTTTTAAAAGCCTGATATCAGGAAACAGGGGCGGGGGGGGGGTGGAAATGTGGTGGATGGGAGAACTCACAATCCAGTCCTTGTTGTGTTAAAGGGGGGTCTGGGGAGCCAAGTCATTTTCTGGACCTTGTCCAGGTTCTGGGTCGTGACCTAAACTTCCTTTTATATATTATTGCTTTACACATAAAAACTCCCCCCCCTTATTTTTCCCCCCAAATTACTTGTGCTAAAGTCCTAAGGTGATCAATTAGCAGGGAGCATCAGCCCAAGCAGGAGCTGAGCGGGGCCGCTTGGATGTGAGGCGCTGATTTTATTTTGCTGTCATTTACCAAGGGAGGCATTTTTCTTCGCCTCTTGCTCCCATTTCCAACACACACAAACAGAGCCCGGACCCAAGACACCCACCCACCCGGAGGAGTCTTATTTCCAAACCTGGAGATCTACAGATCACTTCTTTTTTTTTTTTTTTTTTTTTTTTTTGAGCCTTTCGAGACAACAATCGTCCCAGACTGTCGTAACTGTTTAATTTATTGCCAGTTGCAAAATGTGAAGCCTGGCATGCAAATCGCCTCCCCACTAGATAAATGTGGCTGTTATCTGGTTCTGGGCGAGATACACGCGTAGAGAAAATAGATGTCGAGAAAGGGGGATGCGTGCAACTTCCCAGCACCCCTGAGCGAAAGCAGACACCCAGGGATGCAGATGATGTTTGCTGCTGCCTTTTTTCTTCCCCCCCCCACCCTTTTTTTTTTTTAAATCTGAGTTTTAATGACTCGCAGAATATGCATGTGTTAGTCCTGTGCCTAGGAAGCCACAGGGAGGTCAGGTCACAACCTGGGCTCTTTCAGCACAGACGTCTCCGATTTAAAGGGAACTTATTGTATTTTAGCGAACGGAGAGGGGGTAAGGTTCAGAGCCTGCCAGGGAGTTTTGTTTTGGGGGCTGGTTTTTTTTTTTCACTTGTAGGGGCCTTCGGAGTTTAAAAATAAAGGAGGAGAAGAAGGGCGAGGGGAATGGAAGGGAAAGGAGAGCGAGAAAGAGGAAAAAGAAAGACAAGAAAAGCAGGGGGAAAGAAACAGCTCAGATGAACAGAGAGATCACAGTTTGCATGGCTGCCCCTGAATAGGCTAAACTGACAAGATCAGTTTTAAAAGGCCACTTAAATCAGTTTCAAAGGCCGGAGGAAAACGCGCTGTCTCTTTTGGGGGAGACGCGCTAGCTGGACCCGGGCGCCCTGCTCTCTGGCCGGGCCAGGGCCGGCCGGGGCGGGATTTGGGGCAGGGGTCGGCGGCATATTGAGGATCCTGGTTTCTTCTTTCGACCCCTTTGATCCGCTGTCTTTCCCGAGTGGGGTGGAAAGAGTGGTTGATCCCATCGCTCCCTTCAACCTTTGCAAGGGGGAAAAAAAAATATGCCTCTCTCCAACCCCCCCCCTTTTTCCTCCCCCCTCCCATCTCAGTGTCAACCCTTCAGGTCTCTAGCGCAATTAAAGACCTCAGATCTTGGAGCTGTGTTTAATTCTAAAGCAGACCCTCCGGATACACACATCTCTATTTTCTCTTTGGCTAAAACATGCTTAGGTCTAAGGAAGGGGGAGGGAGGGAAGGAGGGCGGTGTGGGGGGGGACTCCACCGGCTACCAGCTACACTTCATTTGACCAGGAATAATAATTACAATCAAATTCTTTAATCTGATGACTGTTTTTTTTTTCTTTTTCTTTTTTAATAAACTTTCTTCTAGATGCCTGTGGTCTCTCTGATGTAGCCCATGTTGAAAGTTTACAGGAGAAGTCACAGTGTGCTTTGGAAGAATATGTTAGGAGTCAGTATCCGAACCAGCCAACACGATTCGGAAAGCTTTTACTACGCCTCCCCTCCCTCCGCACTGTCTCCTCTTCTGTCATAGAGCAGTTGTTTTTCGTCCGTTTGGTAGGTAAAACCCCCATAGAAACCCTAATCAGGGATATGTTACTGTCTGGCAGCAGTTTTAACTGGCCTTATATGTCCATTCAATAAAATAATGGAGAAAAAAATTAAACTAAAATGAAAATACTTTTTTTGTTTGTTTGAGAAGGCAGATGAAAGAGAGAGAGAATGACATTTGGGGTCTGGTGGTTTCTTAAATTTCCTTCTGCTAAGAAAGGATATAAAAGGATGTTACAAGTTTTGCTAAAAGAAGACAGGAAAAAAAATAATGGACTGTGAATTTAAAAAAAAAAAAAGACTGTCATATGAACTTTTACAGAATGCATTAAAAGCAACTCCCGTGTCGTTCAGAAAAAAATAACTTGCTACTTATCATTTTTTTTTTGTAAAAAACAAAAAATTTCAAAAAAAGAAAGAAAAAAAGAAAAAAGAAAAAGAAGAAGAAAAGAAATGAAGGGTGGGTGGCTTTTTTTCTTTTTTTTTCTTTTTTCTTTTTCTTTTTTTGGGGGGGAACTTTTTAAAAAAAATATCTCGCTAAAAGTGCATTTAAAGGAAATTTGGAGAAAAATTAGCAGAATGGAAGAAAGTAAGTCTTTTTTTTCCAAATTATTAATTGTCCTATGTGTCTATGTACCTATAGCTGTTCTTTTTTGTATTTTTCTGGTTTCAAACCAGTTTATTCTGTGGTTCTATAATAATTTTTGATATAATCTTGGCTTCTTTAAAAAATGTGTATCCATAAAATATATGTTCTGAAAGAATTAAAACTGAGTCCATGAAAGTATCATAGGAAGAAAGGAAAAGAGAAAACAAAAAACTCAACAACACAATGATGAAAGCGCACTTATGGTGGTGACCCGAAATATTAGCTGGAAGCTGAGAGAGCTATAATTATATAGACCCGAATGAACCACACGTGTCACATAAGTACCCCGAAAACTAGGTTTTTGATATTTCAGACAGAAAATGAACTGTGGGGATTTACTGTAGGTAGAACGGATTGTGTCCAAGACACACTACGGTTTTGATTTAAAAAAAAAAAAAATTAAAACAACCACACAAACAAAGTGAACTTTTGTAATTGGAATTGGGTTCCACATAGTTCTTCATGAATTGTTATGAAACTCCTCTATCTGTTTGTATATTTGCAAGCCCTTTGTATTATAATAATTGTTGATATTTTCCCTTTTTAAAAAATACCATTGAAATCAGCATGACAAAATAACACTGTTGGCACTTATAGATAACGTGATTGATTCAGTATCTTAGAGTTTACAGTTTTGTGTTTAAAAAAAACTGAAGGTTTTTTTTTAAGTGCAACATTTCTGTATACTGTAAAAGTTATAATAACTGAACTGTTTGGTCGAGTCTTTGTGTGTTATATTCCAAGGAAAATTGAAAGTATTCAGAAATTAAAATATTATTTGATATCTGAAACCCGTTTGGCTGTCATAAATGTCTTTCAGAAATCACGTTACTGCTCTAGAGTTTTGCAGCCCTTTTGAGTCCATAGGCGATTGATTTGTTTACTTGTCACAGTAAGTTTGTAGCAGCCGGATTGTAGGGTCTCGGTCGGGGCTGGGGATGGGGGACTTTTTAAGTGCGTGGTTTATCTGTGTTTTTAGGAAGTGCTGTGCTGAAATGGTAAACCATCAGCCCCCATTCATCTAATCCTCCTGTTAATTAAAAATGGATTTTCTAGAAAAGGCCCTTATTTTTGTCACACTTAAGTGCCTGCATAGGAAACGTATTGTTGTGAAAAGTAGCAGAAATCTGGAGCTCAGTACCTATTTTATGATCAGACTGGGGCGGAGGGGTGGGGGGGAAGAAAAGAAAAATCTTTTGTAAATCTCTGACATACGCGCACAAGATCATTCAAGCAAGGTAATAGCAGTATTGTAAATATAGGTCAGCTGTTTGCAATGAGTTTTCTTTACGTATGTGTGATTTTTATAATACTATGTAGTTGCCATCTATCGTTGTCATTGAGAGGTCTTCAAATGGAGTGACTTTAGCATCTAGCACTGAGGAGTCTGTTTGTCATGTATATATAATATCCAGTGGATTTTTTTTTTTTACGTTGGACTGTGAAAGCATGACTACAGGTCATCAGCATATTTTACATTAGGGATGTATGTATGCATGAATGTATGTAGACCTGCATCAGTGCTTACATATATACATATATACATATATATATGCATAGATACATCTTTATTGTACAGACACAGGGCCCTATCTTGCCATCTTTACGCAGGCAAGAGTCCCATGGATTCCCAGTTATTTCAGTGGGAGTCTTGCTTTCCTAAGTCCTACGTACAGGACCGGATACACCATGGGTGTATCTAGTGCTACCCCAAAAATCAAATTTGAAGGAAGGGAAGAGACTAGGCGTGATGATCTGGTTTGGAAAGGGGGTTCTATGTTGTTTTGTGTGTGTGTGGTTCCCCCCCCCCCTTGGTCTCTAGCAGATGCTTTGTATGTGAAAGCTTGCAATTTTGTCCTTGTTCGAGGCTCTCCCCTCCTTTCTACCACACCGTGTTGTGGTTTCACGAAAAAAAAGGAAAGAAAGAAAAGCAAGATCATTTTGTAAGAAGTCGATGACCCCCCTGGTCTTTTAGTTGATTCTACTTAGACACATCTATACGGGGGGCGGCGGGGGGGGGTCTCATGTATGACTGTGAATTGCGAGCAGAGTTTTACAGCTGAACTACGGCTCTTTTTGATATAAATATATATATAAAAATATATCAATATCCTATTATTGCAGGGGATCCCCTTGACCTTTAGATTCAGCTCCCCCCACCCCGCATTGCAAGTGCTCTCCATGTGAGTGTGGGTGAAGTTTCTATTCTCACCAAGAACCCCGGATCTTTTCTGGCTTGTTTGTTTTGTGTTAGTTTATTGTAAACAACCATTTGTTGTAAATTGTTATTGGCATTAAATTATAATTTATGATTTTCAAAGCAAAAACATTCTCTGGTTTTTTTATGTTTTCCAGCCTGTCAGCCCTATATGTGTGCGCGTATGTGTATATATATATGTATACATATATATATACACACACACACACATATATACGTATGTATATTTAAATTGATACATATCTGTCACTTGAGTTTCTGAAGCAAGCTTTGGTTCACAGGGACTTGAACAGTAACCAGGAAAGAAAAAAAAAAAGCAGGATGGGTTAAACGCCAACAACGACTAAGTCTGTGTGTTTGGGAGGCGAGGAGGAGGTTTTGTTTAGGGACTGGAGTTGGGTTTAAGTTTATAGCATTTAAAGAAAGTTTTTCTTTTCCTGCTGAGTTAGAACAAAAGCTCTGCCCAGCGACTGAATCGGACAAAAGAGCAGGGTTGGATCAGAGGAGCTTGTTCCATGTGAATTTGACGAGATCTTTTTTCTTTTTTTTTTTAAAAAAACCTGCTAAACATGGCGACTCTTTCCCTTTAAGTATCTCTAGATCTATTTTTCCCTCTTTCTCTCTCCCCCCCCCGCTTTCCTTACGGGGCCTTTTTGAGCGGATCCCTCCCCACCCCAAGTTGGCCGGCTGTCCCCCCCCCCCCCCCGCTTGGGATGCCAGGGGAAGAGGCGATCGCGATCCACAACAATAGTCCCAAAAGCAGAGGGGCGATGGCAGGACCTCAGCCTCTCGGAGGAGGCAGGAGAGGAAGAGGGAGGGAGGGGTCTTGAAAAAAAATTCTTGGGGTTTGTTTTTTTTTTTAGGTGGCAGCATCAGTGCTTCTTCTTTCCCCTCCCTCCTTGCAAACCTTGTAGAGCCGGGGGGGGGAGCTTGATCCGCCAAGTTGAGACAAAGCGGGAGAGAGCCCCAGCTCGGGACCGTGCGGAGGGGAGCCCGCGGCGGCGCGGCGCGGCGCGGGCCGGCGCGGGCCGGGGTGGAGGTGCGGGGCAGGGCCGCGGGGGAGCCGGAGCGTGTGAAAGTCGCCTCGGAGCTCGGGCTCCGGGTAGCTCAGCCAACATGGCGTCGTCCACAGCGCGGCCCAGCAGCGCCGAGTAATGGGAAACACATTGGGGGGCCCGCAGCGGCGAGGCCCGGCGCGGGGCAGCCCTCCGGGCGAGCCCCGCCGGGCCCCAGCCAGGCCACGTCCCCCCCGCAGCCCGCGGGCATCCGGGCTGCTCCCCCACCCCCGGCAGGGAGCTCCGAGCAGGAATAGGGACGACCCCTGCCCGCATCCCCCGTGGGCGACAAGGTGGGCACAGCCTGGCATCGCCCGGCGCTCCGGGGAGGAGGGGGGAGAGGCAGAGCTGGCCTCCCCCTCGGCCCGCTGCGAGGATCTGCCCTCACCGGCATCTCTCCCAGGGGCCGGAGAAACGCCCCCCCCCCCCAAAAGCCCCAAGCGACCCCCCCAAAAAGCCCCAAGCGACCCCCCCCCCAAAAAAGCCCCAAGCGTGGGTGGGTGACCTGTAGGGCTCGGTGGTGCCTCGACAGAGGCGTTGAGAGCGGTGTCTTTTAATACTGCTACTAATAATGAGGCTCTGTCCAGCCCCGGCTCACAGGAGGGATCTGGGGACAGAAAGCCTAGTGCCTACATCTCTCCTTATTTTTTTCCCCCATAAAAACTTTATAGTGTCCCGTGGCTATTACTAGTTTCGTGTGGCTTGTGTAGGGGTGGGGAGGCTGGGGGGAGACACTCGGAGAAATTCAGGCCTTGTCAGGATGTATTGAAGTTGGGTTTAAAAAAGAGAGAGAGAGAGAGAGAGGGAAAGAAAACCCCATGCTTCAGATGATTTTTCCCATTTTCTCAGATTTCAAAGGCTCCCCGCCGTGCGGCTGCCTAATTAATGGTGAAATTCAACTAAATCTAATTATGCAGTAATTTTAAAGCAGTTAGTCCTGGGCGTTGCTTTGTAATAGGACCCCAGTTTTTTAAAGTTTGCTTAATGTGTTGGTTTAGGGGGTGTGTGTGGCTGGGGGGAGCCAGGTTTTGTACAGCAAAGACTTGCAAAAAAAAAGGAAAAGAAAAGAAAAAAAATACAACCGACCCATCAAAATCCCTAGCGAAGGGAGTGTGCGTAGCTGGGCTAGGAGCAAGGAAGAAGGACCCCGGAACAGGCAGTGTAGTCGATGCAAGGCTGGTGCAAAGGTGCCCAGAAAGGGACTGAGTTATTGTTTGGTTTGTTTTTTTGCCGGGGGGGGGGGGGGGAGGGCACTGGATTTCCGAGCCTCTCAGCTATCTTTGAAGAGGATCTGAGCTGTGACAGTCCGAGGGGGCGGCGTGGACAGACAGACAGAGCCTCCCGCGGGATAATCTAAACCAGATTTCAGCCATTGAGCATCCATTGTCAGGCAAGGCGCTAGGCTGGTGCTCACGAAGTTATAAATCTTATCGGCCTTTTGATAACACAGTTGTAATCAGTTAGCATCGCATGCAGATCCAGTTGTAAACCTGCCTCATTTCATATGTCAGACATGCCATTAAAACTGGATTGCCCTCTCCCCTCCCCAAGTGAAATGGCATCAGGTCTGGGGTGGGGGGGCTGCCCCGCTCAGGTGAGAGCCCCTGCGGCCGGGCCCGGGGCTCCCTTCTAGGCCGGCCGAGGAGTTTCTCTGCTCGGAGGGCTGGAAAAGAGGAAGCTGGAGCGAAATCCCTTCTCCTCCCTGCCCGAGAGCAACCTCCCAGTGAAGTTCTTTGAAAGAAACTTGTCTTATGATTAGCTAAGCAAACACATCTGCTTTCTTACTTTGGGCTCAGTTAATTATCAAAACAAAAGGACCCGGTTCACCACCAGCCCCCGTTTACCTTGCTGGGAAGACGATGTTATTTCAGGAGATCTGCCCCCCCCCCCCGCCCCCCAGCACTCCTCCTACCCCTCCCCTCCCCCCAGCCCAATCCCAGCTTCCCCACTGCAGCAGCGAGCTGCTCTCTACTGGGATTGCTGCCCGAGAGGCAGAAGAGCTCGCGCAGCCTTCCCCCCATGTCAGGCGTTATCATTACCCTCCTTGGAACAATATTTTTCCACCAAATATCCCTTCTGCTGGGAGGAGGAGGGGGAAGGGGGCTAGAATTGCGGTCCAAGTTAGCAGCAATTTGAATCAAGCTTGCACGGGGTTGATTTTAGTTGACAGAGCGTGTGTTGAAGCTGAACTCTATAATTTGCACTTCTGTTCTTTTATTAGGGTTGGACAACGAACTAATGAGCTTTCACCCAGCACAGTGTCACTTGTATTTATTTTCTTATGGAAACTTTTAGATAGAGGAAGTGTTCTTTAAAAGAGGGGGTGAGGGGAGCGGAAAGGACGGGGAGTCCTTTATTTATTTTATTTTATTTTTATTTTTTTTTTGGAGTCTTTTCTTAACATCCAGATCCCCACTGCGTGTTTTGGTTTGGGGTCTTTTTGCCTGGGTGAAGGGGATCCCGCGGGGGATGGAAGGAGAAAGGCCATCCTGGACGGTGCATGGTGGTCATTTTCTCCCCTGGTCTGTAGAGCTGAGCATTTCCCTTGTTGGGGAGGGCGAGTTAGACTTGGTACCAGTTCGGGTTGCCCAAACACACACACACGTGCGCCATAACCCTCCCGATCCAGAAAGGATCGGGAAACAGCCGCAGTGATGGAGGGTGGCAGCACCGGATCAGGCGGGGGACGGGATCAGAGGAGGTGATTGTAGAAATCTACCTGGGAAGCCGGGCACAGCAGGGTCCGCTAAGGACTGCACGGGCAAAAGAGTGACTGGAGGGCTGTCTCGCCAAGAGGAGGGCGAGGGGTTTGCCGCTGCGTCCGAAACTGGCTAAAAATCGGTCGCAGTCTGCCCTATGCGCGAGTCGTGACATATATAGTATATATAAATATAGATGTATCGATATATAGCTATAGATACAGATGTATAGGTATACACATATCTATAAAGGCATATATATATATCTCTATATATCTATCTATCTACATAGATAGATGTATCGATGAATACATCTAGCTGTATGTACAGATAGATGTATACATGTACACATGTGATTTTAGATGCCGGTGAGGTGGCTTTGAACTGAGCCCTTTCGGGGGACTGAGGCAGCGAGAGGAGCTCAGCAAATCCTCCTTGCAACACGCTTGGTTTAACTATTTTACACAAGTTTGCCCAGGTCCCTGGAGATTCCTCAGTTGAAGAAGATTGAAATTAGAGTCAAAAGCTGGAAGGGGGTGGTGGGGGTGGAGATGAGTGTGGAAGAGTGTGATGAATCTCTTGTAAATGGTCACATGTATGCTGATGGTGGAGAACGAAATAAAAATATACATAGGTGGGGCTGGTAGAGAAAAATGCCGGTGTTCAGAGCCGGAGCAATAAGATGCTCCGAGTCAATCCAGGAAGGCGCTGGGGGAAGACTAGGGAATAGACTTCTTCGACTTCTTTCTTTTCCTCTCCTCGTCTTCCCCTTTCTGGTAAATCGCTGCTAACGTGTGCCTTTTCCTTCTGTCTATAACTAGGATGTAATCAGGCGCCCCATGTCTCTCTCTAAAAGCATTTAATAAATGTCTATTAAAGCGCTACAAATGTAAGATAAATTTAGTGGCGCTGCTGTCTCCCTGCATCCAAACGGTAATGATGGATTTATCAACAGAGATTCGCCTTCAGCGCAGCGAGGGAGATTTACTCAGCAAATAAGCCGGGAAAGCACCCACCCAAACACAAATCCTGCCGAGGGACCCTGCTTTCTTTCGCCGCGCCAGGTCTTTCCTTCCCCGCTGCATCGGGGCATCCTCCGCCGGAGTCGGGCGAGTCTCCGAGGCGGCGCTCAGTCGCACCTCGGCTCCTCATGCCCTCTGCGGCTCCGCCCGCCCGGAGCCCGGCCCGGGACGCGCTGTGCAGCCGCGCCGGGGGCCGCGGGCGAGGCGGGGGCCGCTGCGGGGCCGCGGCCGGGCGCCGCTCCCCGCCCCCCCCCCTGCACAACAGTGTCCCGCAATCTCCCCTCCCCAGCCGGGGCGCCCTGCGGAGCCTTTCTCTCCTCCAGCGGCTCTATCAGCACCTCCTGGCTCCCCCCCCGGCCCTCCCCCCACAAGCCCAGCTCCTTGTCCAGATCTTTCTCTTGCAAGATGCATGTGCTGATTTGATGGAGTCCTTTAAACAAGGGCGCTCGCTGGAGCCGTATTCATCCTGAAACACGAACCCTATTTTCTGAATGTCCTCCTTTACAATAGCCGCCCATATTTTATTCTGCTGGACCCCGATCTAAATATACTCCCTTCCAGGAACAATATTGGCTTGTTAGGGATTTTTTTTTGCGGGGAGGGTGGGGGTTGTTTTTTGTACTTAAAAAAAAAAAAAAAGCAACCCAACAAAATAAAACCCAGATCTTGGTGGGGTTTTTTTTTTTTTTCCTTTGCAGAGAGGGGTTTTGTTTTTTTTTATTCTTCTCAAGAAATTTCATTGAGATGTCTCTGTACTTTGCTTGTCAGTTATCTTTGTTCCTTTTAAATAAAGGGCTTTTAAATGGACTTATTGCTCGCAGCGTGGGCTCTTCTCTCTAAATGTTAGAAAATTGTGCCATCTACCCGCTATTCTAAGTACTGTCACACTCAGAGACCTCCGAGGACCTCGCAGCCCCAACTTCAATGCAGCCGTGTCAAAGGGTGGGCTAGTGGGGGATGCAGAAAGGTTTGCGTGGATTTTGCAGCTTTCCAGCTCGGAGCTTTTGCGGCGACGCCTCGGCGGGCTGCGGCCGCGGCTTCCCGGGCCCGGGCTCCCTGGCAGGCACATTTCACTGGCTCTCAAGTGCGGAGTTTTTGTGCTAATTTTAGACGCGAAAAGTGTGGGTGTGCGGGGGGGGGGAGAGCAATAGATCCCCTCTCTCTCTCTCTCCCTTTTTTTTTTTTTTTAAGAAATACTCTGTTATTTATAGCCATTGCCTCTAATGATCAAAATACGTTCTTCTTAATTGAAAAAGTTGGCTTCTTCAGGTTGCTTTTGGCTGCTTGGCCATGACGACTGCTGGCTAGCTTTCCAAGCGAGGGATCGGGGAAGATGTGCATAAACTTTTAAGGCCTGATTAGCTGCTTCCCCACACTTCTTAAAGCCACTTCGGTGGGTTTTGTTGATTTTGGTGGGGGTTTTTTTTGTTCAAATGCGACTGGAAAGCTCTCTCCTTCGTAGAAGACTGCGAAGAACTCGCTTGGATTTTTTCCCCCCTTCTTCCCCCCCGGAAAAATATCATAACTGCTTGCTAAATCAGTTAAACCGGATTAACGGTTTCCAATTTTATGGTGTAGTTACAAGTCCTCGAAATTATTTTTGGAGCCCTTAGGAGTATTAGGGAAGATTGCTGAGTGTCGCTGGAGTATTTATGGAGGGGGGGGAGGCAGTGGCACGATTTATGACTTTTATGACTTGTTTCACACTGTTCAAGAAATGGAGTTTTAAGCAACATACAATTAAAACTATATGGCTCTTTGGATCCAGTCCAACCAACTCCAGAATCAATTAGTTGAGATCTTGGGATACTTGTTGCTAAAAAAAAAAAAAAAAAAAAAAGAAAGAAAAAAAATCCAACTGGAAAAGCCATCAACCAGCGCCTGCTCCCCCGCGGAGAGGGCTGGATTTTTTTTTTGCAGAGGTTCCTGCATTGGAAACGAGAAGATGCGTGGCAGTCTGCCCTCCTCCTGCACGAATCCCTGCTGGAATCCCCTGTCTTCGTGGCATCAGGTTTTTTGCCCCCACTTCTTCTCTCCCCCTCCCGCCTTCAATGCTGGCTCCTAGAAATTCATGGGGGGTTTTCTCCCCTCTTTTTTGATCCCGCCGCAGCCCTTTCCTCCTCGCGTTTCAACCTGTCCGGCAGTGAAGCCAACCCTGGCTTCTCCACGAGCCGCAGAGGCGAAAGGCAGCCCACCTTGCGCTGCCCTCCACTCAGCAGCTTGTTTTTAATGCGGATTTGACTATGTAACATCTCTCTCGCGCCCTGACCACGGAGTATGATCTGGACCCAGACCTTTCTTCCTGGCAGAGATTCACCAGCTTGGATCGGGGTTATGGGCTGAGTGTATCGCCAGGGGTGGGTCATTTTTTTTGGGGGGGGGTACAGTTTAATCAATGGAAGAGACAGGGAGCTGTGCCCTGTGCCTCCTGGCGTCTGCAGTGGCGACATTTCTTTCTTTATTTCGCCGAGATCGCTGTTCGTCTCAGGTCTTTTTTTTTTCCCCCCCTCGACGGGGAAGGCGTCCTCGATGGAAAACGTAATATATTCCACACACAGGTTTTTCCTTCCTCCATAATCTAATCTCAGCCAACAAGTGCCTGCCTCAACTCCAGCAGCATTACTAATTAACAACTCCTTGCAAATGCACTGTACTCTGACCTAAACTTTCCTTCTCGCCCTTGACAGGACTTGGCCATTTTGTTGGGGGTATTTGAGACCAAGTCTAGGCAACGTGGCTTTCCAGGAACCCCAAGTGCCCCCAAGCAAAAGCCTCGTCCTGGTTTCACAGCTAAGTCACGGAGCGGGATCAAGCTGCTGCCCCAGGAAGTTTGCTCCGCTTCATTCAAGGCACAAGCAACGTGCTGCCATGCAGGCGGGGCAGCGCCCGGGTGCTTGGCACATCCAGGCTGCTCTCATCTCTTCTTTGTTGCCGCCTTCTCCTGGCAAATCCTCCCCTTGCCCCCTTCTTGTCCCCTCTGCCACAGCCTCCTTCACCGTGCACTGTCACCGCGAGTAACATCGCGGGCTGGGTGATGTCTCACTTCCAGCCGCAGAGAGAAGGCACCAGCTCTCCCCCTCGGCCGCCGGCTTTGGAGACAGCGGAAGCCCTCGCCCGTCCTTGGGTCGCATTTGGAGGTTGCCTTGCAAACACTGTACAGAGCAGAGGTCAAGCTCTTTGCTCGCCCCTTGGGCAGGCGCAGCCCGCGGGACACAGGCACTCACCCTGCCTGCAGGCGCGTGAAAATCAGTAATAATAACAATAATAATAATAATAATAATAATAATAATAATAATAATAATAATAATAATTAATGATAACGTGCCCGGGAGTGATGAGCGGCAGGGAAGAACTTGCTCTTTCTCTCTCTGCTTGGACAGCACAGCAGGGCCAGCCCGGGCAGCAGGAGGATGCTCTGGGGCCCCTGCAAGCCAAGGGCTCCTTGCTGCAGTGGGGGAAGGGAGGGGTCCTGGTGGGTTTGGATCCGCTGTCCCTGCTTGGGACGAGTGACATGGAGAGATGCCTCATTCCCTTGGGGGGAAGCACTGGGGCTCTCCTTCCACCGTTGATCTTCCCTCCCGCGATGGAAAGGGCTTTGAAAATAATAAAAAGAAAGACCTTTTTTTTTTCTTTCTTTCTTTTTCCAAACGCTATGTTCATATTTGGGCCTGGCCGGCTCCGCACTCGCGCCTTTCAGGGCGATTATCTCATATCTTTCCTACAGAAGTAAGCTATCCCTCCAGCCCCCGGGTCAGGCATTGATCTCGCTGCAATGTAACAAACGGCCGGGTTAATTTTCCCTCATTAGCATTTCCATAGCCCGGGCTCCACACACAGGATCCTGCCTATAGCTTCACAGCTTCTGGCTGGCTCTGTGCGGGTGCGTGTGCGTGCGTGTGTGTGTGTCCCTCGCCCCCATCCCCGCCGTCTCCCAGACACACACACAGACAGACACACATGTGTGTCATGTCAACCCTCTATCTCGCGCCAGGCTGAGCCTGGACACACTCACTTGATGCCACCTCCTCTTCGCTTCCCGTGTGTGTATCTTTGCCCCACATAGCACCCCTTCTATATTATTTTATACCCCCGCTTCTTTGTATGGCTCTTTCTGACTTTTATTTGGTCCCTATATATATATATATATATATATATATAAAAATCTTGTTTTCTCTCTAAATTAAACGGATTCCCCACACCCCTCCCTAACCCCGTTTACTTCTTAATCTTTTTTTTTTCTTTCCTTGAGTCTTTTCATTCACTAGGTTGCAAAAGAAGCGGGGGTTGGTCAACACTAAAATGGCAAAGTTCATCTTGAAAAAAAAAAAAAAAAAGCCCTCCAGCTACCTACAAAGGGGCTCAGGGCTTTGTAATGGCAGAAAGAAACAAAAATGAAAAGAAAATTGCAGTTGAGGCTAAAGTGTGAGAGTGTGTTTGTGTGTATGTATATCTGTGTGTATTTTTAAAGGTTTCTTTGAACTGCCTTTGTGCTGAGTAGGCAATGCTTCTTGCCAATGCTAGTCACGGTTTAAGGAACTTTGAGTTAACCTCTTATATCGAATGAATCTTTTCATTTGGAAACCAATAAATCTCAATCTCTAGCCACCTTTTGTAGAGCAGGCTGAAGCTTACCAAGGCAAGGCTGGAGCTTATAATAAAGAAGAGATAAAGTTTGCCAAAGTTTTTTTTTGTTTTGTTTTTTCTTCTCTTGTAAATAAAAGTTTTGGAGATGGCCGCATTTGGAAAGGAACTCGGAGAAGGACTTGGATCTATGCATTGTTTCACAGTAAGCCTATTTACTTAAATCGAGTCTTCATGGTTTCAAACACGAAAATGATTTATAGTTTTCCAACCAGTCATTATTTTGGTCAGTTGTTTAAGGTGGGCTGGGGGGGGCGGTGAGCGGAGGGGGGGGCATACAGTCTAATAATCAATGTGTGTCTATGGGAAAAGAATAGGGAGGGGTGGGGGATGGCTGTGAAGATAAGGAGGGTTAACACTATAAACATTAAAGACAATTGAGTTTTCCCCCTCCGAGCTGGAGTTTGGGAGAAAGAGGTCTTCACATTTCTCAGACATAAAAAAAAGAGAGAGAGAGAGAGAGAGAGAGAAACCTTTCTCTGATCAGTTTGGAGTCACTCCTTGGTACCTGACTTGCACTTTTCATAGTGGGTGTAATTTCTTTGAAGTACTTTGAAATCCAGCACTGCGCTTAATCTTTGGCTGCGAGCAGTGACTTCAAGAATCAATGTTCGGGTTCCTCTCTTCCCTCCAGTCCTTCATCCCCTGCCCGGTCCCTCTCCGCGTGCGCGGGTGCGGTGCGTGCGTGTGCATCTGCCCCTCCGACTCTCCTGGTTTTCAGCCATGTGTATTTGTGCTCCCCCTCTCCAGAAGCATCCCTCACTTTTCAACCCCTCTCTTTATTTCATGGCAAGCCGCTGTCTCCTTTCCGGCTCCAAATTGTTCCCATCCAAGAGTTATTAATTACTCTTACAAGGCGGGAGATTCTTAACTAATAACAAAGTTGTAAATTACCACCTTCCCGCGAATATTTCTCATTTGTCAACCCTGATTGATTTGATTAATATTCCGCTGGTTGAGATCATTTCAAGCTGTACTATATAATCAGCCAGACCAGGGCTTGCTAAGCACAGAGCTGCAGCTTTCCAAAGAGATTTCTTCCTACCTTTAAGCTGAAGTGTATTTTACATCTGTGCCAGACATGGTAAAAGGAAGGGGGGGGGGAGTGGAGGAGAAAGCAGTTCGCTCCAGTGATGGGGTGAAATAAAATGAACAAGTGTGTCTGTGTGTTTAAAAAAAAAAATGGAAGCATTGCACAAAAGAAATGATGACCCACATACAATCCAGGAAGAGACGATGCTAAGCTCAGCACCCGGGCGAAGCCCAGCACAATGTGTCTGGGTGCCTTGCTGCCACTTTCTCTGGGAGTAAAGAGCTCGGACTCCGATTTATGTAGTGCTCGGACTGAAATAATAACAGACCATAAATTACAACAACAAAAAATAAAATAAATCCTGAAATAATGGGCAAGGAACTTGGCTCCTCTGTGAAGGCAACTGAATTTCTTGTTCAGAGACGTCATCGCGGTTTAAGGGTGGCACTGGAAATACTCTGTAGGAGACCCGGCAAAGTGGGGTGTGGGGGGTGTATCTTGGTGGAGAGACCCGTGGCAAGAAACCTGCCTCCTCTCCTGCCCACAGCACGCCACGTCCCGGGGGGAGAGCGCCCCGGCCCCCAGACAGACGTGGCAAGGGCCCCCGCCACCAGCGCTCAAGCACGAGCCCCAGCCTTGCTCTCTGTCCCTTCCACTCCCACTTGAGTTTTAATCTCAGTGATATTAAGTGAAGTGCAGCGCTGCCACGGCCGGGGCCGTGCCGCACGCCGGCTGCGATTGCGGGCTCGAGGGTTAATATCGCCGCTATCGCATCCCCCAATACTCACAATAGGGTTTATCTCCCCCGGCCTTTCTCCTGGCCCCCCCGAAATGCAGGAAGGCCGGACGACAGTGCAATCCCATCCCGTCCCGTCACCTGCAACTCAATATGCACACGAGAGACGCCGATGTCTATGAGACGATTTTAATTATGATTAGCAGACGCGCTCCCGAGGAGGAGAATAGATTTGGAGGGAAAGCGCAGTAATGAAATCTCCGCCGGGCCAGGCGGGGGGACAGAAGAAGAAAAAAAGAAAAGAAAGAAACAAGTGGTTGATACAACGGAGGTGATTTGTCATCAAGGGGGGGGCATCGGAGCCGCTGGTCGTTTCCATTCCCCGCTTGGGTGCCCTGATGGCGGGGGAGCAGCCAGAGCCGCCCCTGCTGGGGGGTGACACCAGATTTCTGCGCCCCCCATAGCCAGCCGTGGGATCAGACCCCAGGAGCACCGGGCCCGGCCTGCGGGGAGGGGGCGTTTGTGCACATGAAACCTTTTGTGTCGGCCTGCGGCTGCAGACGGAGCCCGGGCACGGCTCAGGGGCGCCGGCGGCCGAGCGGTGCGGGGGGGCTGGGGCTAGAGGCGCCGCTGCCCCCCCCCCCCGCCGCGGGATGCCAGGCAGGCAGTGCCCCCGGGGCAGGGCTGGGGGATCCCCACGGTCGCTTAGGGAACCCCGGGGTCAAGCTCCCAACCCCCCCCCCCTTGCACACGGGGCACCTGCTGGCACCCACAGCCTCCCGTCCCCTGGGGGGGAGTCTCCTGACCCCCCTGCCTCCGGCAGTGCTTCCTACAGAGCTGTGTGTTCCCCCTTCCCCCATGGGGGGGCTGTTACATCTTAGCCCCCATAAACCAGCCGGGCTAAGATGTACCAGGGCCCTGCCAGCGAGCCGAGCTGGCGCCGGGTGTGTCCCCAGCTGCTCGCTTCCACCCACCGTGTCAGGAGGGAGGGCTCGGCTTGGCTCACCCCAGCCCCCCGCCCTGAGAGCAGTGCCCGGGCTGCCCCCCCTCGGGCACGGCAGCCCAGGCAGGCAGGGCTCTGAACAGGCTGCTCCTTCCCCAGGGCCATGGACTGGACTGGGCTGGACTAGGCTGGGGGGGAGGGGAGGGGGGGGCGAAGCTGGTCCCTCCCCCGCACATTCGCGCGTGGCCCCGATCCTGCCCGCTCCGGCACCTGCTCCCCCCCAGCATGCAGCCGGGGGAGACGGTGCCCCAGGAGCAGGGCTGGGGATGCTCCAGGAGCCCGGCCAGCGCCTCCAGCCGCCCCCCACCCCCGGCCCGTGTGCACGGCTCTGGGAAGCCGCCCCCGCCCCCCCCGCTCCCCTTGCGCGGCTGCCCCCGGCTCTGCCCGCGTCCCCTGCAGCCGCCCCCAGGCCGGAGCCCGCAGCTCGGGGGGTCACACCGGGGCAGCGCACCTGCACTCGCTGCCTCTCCCCCGGGGAGGGGGGGCTCCTCGCTGGGGGAGCCAAGAAAAGGGGGATCCGCCTCTGGAGGCTGTGCCCGGGATGCAGAGGGTGGGGAGGGGGTCAACGGGCGGCAGACTCCCCCCCCCCCCGCAACAAACACGTGCGTTTCCCCCCGGGCCTGGCTGCACTGGCCTCGCCCTTGCACCCGGCCACGCCTCGGCTGGCCCCTGGCTCCCACGCCGGGGGCTTGGAGCTCCTTTTCCAAATGACAAACGTCGTGTCGGGGGGGGGGGGAGAGAAAATCCCTTCCAGCTGCAGCTCGCAGTGCGCCTTCTCCGCCAGAGGATGCAAAAAAGAAAAGGAAAGCCAAGAAACCAGGCGTGTGTGGCAGCTCCGAGCCGGCTGCGGGGCTAGAGCCAAGCCCGGGGCTAATTTCCAGCTAACAAGGTCCCCGGCTGCAAGCGGCTGCACCCCCACAAGCCAGGCCCGGCCCTGCCCCAGCCCCCCAGGCCAGCTCTCCCCCCGGGCCGCTTTGCTGCAAGGCCCAGGCCAGGGACCTCAGGAGATTCAGCAGGCTGCAGATCATCTCCCCCCACCCACCCCTGCATCCCCTTGCGAGCCCCCACCCTGCTTCTGGTGGGAGAAGGGGGTCTCGTCTCCTGCCCAGGCCTCCTGCCCAGGGTCCCTCTCGGCTTGGAAACGGTGGATCAAATAGATGAAACGGTGGATCAAATAGATGAAACCTAGACGATGATAATTATAGTAGTAGTCGTCATCATCATCATCATCATAGACAATAATAATAACAATAATAACAATAATAATAATAATAATAATAATAATAGACAAAACACAACCCCGGAAATCCCCTTTCCAAGTCCAGCAGAGCCAGGAGGGAGCCCGCAGGCCTGAGCCAGGGGCAGCCAGGGTGCCTGGGCTGGTAACTTTTAACCTGGCCCTGGTCTGCGATCAAAGCCCCCGGGGGAGGGGGGGGGCAGGAAAAGGGACCAGGAGCCTGGTCCTGGGAACCTCTTGCCCCTTGAGCCCAGCGAAACCCCCGCTGGGCGGCTGGCAGCGCCCCAGGCACTCAGCCTGTCGCCCCCCGGGGTGGCAGCGCCCCCGGCCCTCGCCCCTGCCCCACGGCCCGCCAGGTCCGGAGCTGTGCTCTCTCCCAGAGACACTCCTCCAATTAATAGGCTGTGAACATAATTAATAGGTGGAATATGCAAAACGTTTGCGGTGTTTAAAAGGCTCGTGACAGATCCGGGTGCGCGTGTGTGTGTCTGAGATATTCCGGTGCCTGCTATTAATGGTTTTTAACGTGGCTTTCTTTTCTTTTCTTTTTTTTTTTTGAAGATATGGAACCAGTTTTCCTCCCTCTCTCTCTCTCTTTCTCTCTCTCTCTAATCCAGGAATCATTAGCAACCCCCTCTGGCTACATGTTTTGCATCAGTGAAACATTATGACATAGTTGTAATACAAACTCTACTGACTTGCTTTGCATCTTGCGGTAGGAAGTGCGGTATCAATAAAAATCAGGTTTTAACAGGCTCCAGGCGCTGAGTCCCAGAAAACCTGATTTTTTTCCCCTAATAATCCCAGGGGGAAAAGCCCGCAAATTCTTTAAAAATAAAAAACAAACCCAACTCCCCCTGAGATCCAAGAAACGCCTCCCAGTGACTCGAGAAGAAGGAGAAAGCGTCAAAGATTGCTCCTGTTTTGTTTTGCAAGTCGCCTTCAAGTTTTCTTCCTTCCTCCAGCCTCATCCCTTTGATTTCTCTGCTGGGAGCAAAACTGGACTTCCCCTGCAAAACTGGACCTCCCCTGCAATACTGGACTTCCCCTGCAATATTCATTGCAACACGGACCCGGGGCTCAGCTCGGTTTCTCCCACCTGTCGCAGCTGCTGGGTCACATTGTTCCCAGCAGAAATTCTGGCTGGAATAAAATAAGGAATAGACCCTATGTCGCTCCCCTTCTCCGGCTCCCTTTGAAATAGTTTCAATATATTAATGCCAGAGGTATCGGGGCAAGGAGTGGCAGCGCACCACGATTAGAAATTGTATTTTGTGCCTCGCTCATTAGCTAATATTCTGTACTTTCTGGTAAAGTCAAATGGCTCTTAATAGCTCTCTATATTCTCGGAATAACGTGGATGCCCTTAATCAATACTTAATAGCACGTTTCATGCTAAACAACTGACGTGCATAATGTCAACCCAACGTTGGGTTTTGTGCAATCAAGGGCTCCGGAGAAGCAAGAGAAAAGTTTGCCATTCATTCCCAGCCAAACCAAAGCTTGCGGCAGATTTGGGGTGGGTTGTTGTTTTTTGGTTTTTTAAAATTTTTTTTAAAAGGTTTCTATTTAGCTTGCCTTGCACAAGTCTGAGCCCTTTCCCGACGCTGAGCCCCCTACTCCCCAGCTTAGATTGAATGCAAATCGGAAACCGAACCACACAAAAATAACCTGCCCCCAAAGAAAAAGCACCCGGGACACAGGAGCTGGGGAAAAGCTGTGCAAGCGGGCATGGGATCCTGTCTCCACCGAAGTGTCTGATTTTTAAAAAACCCCTCTAAGATAGAGGGAAAATTTCATAAATAAACCTGTAAGGGGAAGAAATTCTGCCTTTTCCTTTGCTTTATTTTAAATGTGCTTCTCGGGAAGTACTCGGATAGCGCTGATGTATTTGCCAGAATTGAATTTTATTCATCTGAATAAACAGAGTGATCATGGGGGGTTGGGGGCTTTGTGGGGGGGTTATTTTGGTTGTGTGTGTGTGTGTGTTGTTTTTTTTTTAGGCTAATGAGCAGTGGAATAATTGTACTTGCTGTAGCTAAATATTTTTTTTGCTCTGACGTTGAAGTGCCATTTGGATCAGCGAAGACAAAATGCCATCATGAAAGCTGGATGATAAAATAGGAAAGATCTTGCCTACGCCATTGAGTGACTGATTGTAATTATTTGACTGAAGGGGCGGGGGGGATCGCTCAGCTCTGTCTGCCTTAGCAGATCCCTTCGCACTCCACACACCCCTGGAAGCAGGGTTTTCACACACACACACACACACACACACACAAAATTAAATAAAAATGGGGTCTTGAATTATAGGCGAGGTGAGAAAAACTATCTGTTATTTTATAGCTTATGTTAAACATTGCAGCTTGTGTTACCACTCCAGTCTGTGAAATTGTACACTCCGGTTTTGTCTTTCTCTCTCTCTTTTGCCCCGCACACTCTGATCCTACAGAAGATGCTGAGCAGAGGTATAATGTCTCCCCAACTCTTAGCAGGCAGTGCTTTCCAGCGTCCAGCTCTATTAGGGGTTTGAGGATGAGAAGTAAGTGTGTTCAGATGGCCCGGGGATGATATTTTCTGCCGCGCAGTTGGGGCTGCAGCAGCGAGGTGGCGCTCCAAGGTGCGGGAGAGTGGCAGGTTTGCCCATTAGCACGATTTCCGCGCTGGTTAATGGAGTTCGCAGGCGAATACAATTAAACTAAGCATTTCAAAAGGGAAAGATGCAATAAACCGAACAACTGTTAAAACAAGCCTTTCCCCGAGCCAGCCCTGCAAGCTGCAGCCGGTCGGTGCTTGGAGCAAATCGCAGGGACGTGAGAGGCTCAGGGTGGCATCTTACGTTGTTATAACTCTACCTTATTAATATTTGCAAGGCTGGGTCCACTGCATCCGAGGCATTGAAATATGAAAAGTGATAGTGGAATGATTCCGACTATCTCCCTAATTGTGAGCTGGGATGTGGCGCTGGGCAACCGCGGGGGGAAGGAGGGCAACAAAAAGCAACTGAGGCTCTGTCATTTCAGCCTCCGAAATCCAGGTCTAGGTCTCCGATGATCTGAACGAAGTTGGGAATCTCTATTTTTTGTTTTGCTAACCAGTAGGAGAAGGCAGAACAAAAGACCAAAGGAAATAGGGGGCGGGGGGGGGGAACTGTCTATGGACTATGTTACAAAATCAAGTCAGAGTTATCAAGATCCCCACCCCCCAAAAAAGAGCTAAGTTCGTCCCGTTTCAGCTGGGTTGCATTCTTATTATTAAGAAATGTGTATAAAGTATTATCATAGCTTGAAAAGGCGCTCTTTAAAAATAGTCAAAAGTTGAAAGCCTAGTAGTCATAAAGGGGGGAAACAAGACCTCAGGCGCGCGCACACGCACAGAAAACCCTGCACTATTTATGTGCTCAGATAAGTTTCTCAATTAATCGATGAGGCTCCTTACTCGGACTTCATCCGCAATTTCCCTTTTTGTTTCTAGCCGAGGATCTTCAGCTCTTCACGTGCTGAGCGATTGAAAGCTCACAAGACAAAGTAAACGCGTGTCCAGCAATGATCAGCTCTTTATTATTATTATTATTATTATTAAAGGGGGGGAAAAGCCTTAATAACGTATGAACGTCTCAGTGGTGCAAACTTGTTTGAAAGCTTTGGTCGTGGTTTCCATTGCATATTTGAAACAGAAGGGGGAAATACATTATTATTATTATTATTATTATTATTATTACTATTATTATTATCATCGCTATGTCCCACCACCCTGCACCACATAGATGCGCTGCACATGATGCACTTCCCAGAGTACATACATGTCTCAGCTCTGTTCTGTACTTCTCCTGATTCCCCCCCACCTTACACTTTCTCACCTTTTCTACAACTTTTGGAGCCCAATCTGTCGATTGGGGGGTGGAGGGGGGTCTATTTTATTTTATTTGAAAATCTTAACATTAGACATCCAGGTTCCTAAGGCGGGTCAAGTCATTAAGGCTGTTAACGCAGAGACAAAGAATTAGAAGCCTGATCTCCAAGTCTCTCTCAATTCATTTCTTCAAGTATTTTATTTGGTTGCGGTGATGAAAAGTGACAGTTGCGAAATAGACAGCTTTTAAAAGTAATGAAGTCAGATGAGGCTTTAACCTGTCGATTGCTATAAATCAACTTGGAAAAAGATGAATGAACAATATTATTTGGTAGCTTAACTAGTGGTTCAGAAAGGCAGTGTCGGATTAGACCTGGCGCTCGGCTGAGTCCCCGCTTCGGGCTTTCCTCCCCTGCCCTGCTCCCCAAATCAGCCTGTGCCTGGAGAAACCCGGCCACGTTTGCACTGCAAAGCAGCTTCTCCCCTGGCTTTTTAGGGGAGAAAAAGGGTGCTAGGCTAGGGCTGAGAAAGAGGCAGACTTGTTCTTCTGCCCTCTGGTTTCGAGAGGCCTTTTGAGCAGCCAAAGACCGTCGGGGTTGTAATTCTTTCAAAGCCAGTAGGATCTGGATCACCAGTCCCTCCCAGACAAATCCGGGCAGCCCTGCTCTCGGGTTTGAAGAGGGGGACGTGCTCGCAGGTGCTGCTGGAGCCTGCCCCGAGCCGCCCCGCATCCCGGGCCGGGCTGGGAGGCGACCCTAAATATATACATATGGCAAAGGAAGTCATGAATGCTGCGTTTTAATGAATTATGATGAATGAATTAATCCGTATCAGCCCCTTTTGCCAAAGGGCTTTTTTCCGCAGACCTGCCTTGAAATGGTATTGCATCCGGATGGAGCAAAACAGCCCAGAGCCCAGCTCCGGACAGGGGAAGGGGGCTTCCCGAGGGTCACGGGACAACTGGGAGCAGTTGCAGCCTTTGCCCTGTCCTTGTGCCCGTGTCCAACGATTTGAAACCGAAGGCGGGAAGCATGGCAGGGCTGGGATGCGGATCCCTGCCGCATTTTAGTTTCCTGCGAAAGCAAAGAAAAAGCGACGGGTTTCTGCCCGTGCCTTAGCATGCCCCTCTTTCCTGACACCCGGGCAATATCTCCGACAGCTGGTCTATGTGTCTCTCTATTTCAAATATAGATCTGAAACCCGATCAGAGCGCTTGTGTGTGTATATCTCTATATATGTATATACATAAAAGCCGGGATGTTCCTTCTCTGCCTTTAAATGGTGTCACTGCGACGGTTACGGCGGTGTCTCTGATCTGGAGCCGTTTTAATACGAATAAAGGTCCATACTGCGAAATGAAACCGAGTTTGGGATGCTTCTCTCCATGGCTATCGATCTGGGTGCGAGTCGGGACAAACTCGAGACCCCAGAGGGAAAAGTTGGACGAGGTCTTTAAAGGTGACCTCTAGGAAAGTTTCTGCACTTTGCTTTGCTTTTTCTCCCCCCCCCCCAACACTTTATTTTTTTGGCCACTGAAAAGCTGCATTTGAAGTGTCGGAGCTGCACTTGCCCCTTACACTGCTCTCCGCAAATGGCTTCATCCTTGCAAGGAGCTGGACCCCCTCTTTCTCAAGCCCTGGCTCCTTCCACCGCTCGCCGAATAAACGAGCCTCTCTCTTTCCTTGGGGACAGGGACAATATTGCCAAACCTGTTGCAAAGCCCCGAGAAGATTTTCCCGAAAACTCTTTTCCCCCCCCCAAATCCCTTCTTCATATAAACCTGCGGGAAACATCCCCGCAGCCTTGGCTGGGCGGGCTCACTTCTCGGCGTCGTACCGGTGCAGCCCTGGCTGCTCTTTGCAAGGGGCTGTTATTTGATTTTTACCCCTGCACAGGCTCTTTGCTTTCCCCACCTGGACCAGTGGCAGTGTTACTGGAGAAGCCGGCCGAGGCGTTGATTGTAAAACGGGGATTCATTTCTGGATCACGCACCAAGAAACACGTGTTTTGCTCGCCTCTGGCCCGCAAAAAAAAAAAAAAATGTAAAAAATGTAAAAAGCAACCTGAATCTTGCTCCCCTGCCGAGAAGGCTGAGTCGGGGGGTGGGGGTGGGGGTGGGGGGGAAGAAGCATGAAGATGTATTGGTAAATCTTTTTAAAAGAAGCGCCTGGTCCTGCCTCAGATGCTGGACTCCAGCTCGGAGTTGTTTGCAAAGGCTGTCAAACCCTATTACCACCCAAGCCCCGGAGTCGCGAGCCCCCTTTAGCTCCGAGAGGGCTGGGCGGCTATTTCCTAAGCTCTCCTCAAGCAACTGAAGCGAGAGCTTCAACCTGCAAATCCTTTCGGGGACTTCCAGCCAGGATGCTTTCAGCGGATCTGTTTTGTGTGCAGGTGGGAGAGGAAGGAGATGCATTTGATCTCTCAGAAAATGAAAAACCAAACCAAACCAAACCAACAAATCAGTCCGGCGAGCCTGTGCAAGTCCCCCCTTCCCTTGAAAGGCCAAATCCAAGGGTGATTTGGGCTTAGACTCGGGCATGCCCGTCCGGGCTGATCGAGGGGAGCTTTCATGACACCCCCGTGTCCCCGGGCCTGAAGGTGCAATGCAAAGCCGCAGGGCTGGGGGACAACCTGGTGGGCCAAAGTTTCCCCAAAAGCCCTGGCTGCCTCGCAGGGAGGGACCGGAGCCTACAGAGGGTCACGAAGGTAATCTTGGGCAGGCAGGACCCGCACAGCCCCAGCGCCCCTCTCCTTGGCCGGGGCGGGGGCAAGGTGAGCCCGCCAGCAGCGCACCCCTTCGTGGCCGTCAGCCAGGCTCCTCTTCCTCTAGTGCTACCAAAAAAAAAAGCATTTAAATTAATCAGGATGAGCCTTAAGGCTGCTAATTAGACTCACCACTAGGCAGAGCCTGCTTGGGAAGTATCGGTGGGGACTGGAGGGGTGAGGAAGTCAGATCCACGCCCCCCCCCAACACACACACACCCACACCCCCCCCACACACACCCACACACACCCACACACACCCGGCTGACATGAGGCTCGCCGGGCCCCCTCGCAGCACGTGTCGGGCGGGGCGGGGGGGTCCCCGCGGCGGGGGCGGTGGTCAAGTGGGACGGGTCACCTCCCCGCCCCGGGACACGGGCAAGCCGGCCCTGGCCGGAGCCGGGTGGGCGCTGCTCCGCCCCGCAGAAAAGCCCCCCCCCCCGAGCCGGCCGGGAGATAATTAGATTAGAAAAGACGGGGAAAGTTGTTGCATTGATCTCCGCGCCCGTCTGCATACAGTAGGAGCAGAGAGCCAGGGGCCGGCCTGCCTTTAATTGCTCAGATCTCGCGGTAGGACACAGATCTGTGAGAGTTTGCCCCCCCCCCACCGCCCAAATGATGCTGAAAAACCTCAGAATAAACAAGTTGCTTCCCGTGCTGGGGGGGGGGGTGTTGGGGGGGAGCACAGGGGCACTGGCCCCTTCACGTGTCACTTCCAAGTCAAGGTCTCCCTAATTTGCTTAGGGGAGGGGGAGGGGAAGGGGAGGGGGCCAGGGCCAGGTTAAAGGTTATCCCCCAAAGTTACTGGGAAAGGCTCCCGGCCCTGCATCCTCCCTCCGGGCTGGGGGGAGAGAGGCAGCAAGCAGCCCCGGGAGAGATGCTGGGAGCCCGCAGTGCTGAGACCGCCCTGCCCTGAGACGCAGGTAAATGCCTCCTTGCGTGGGAGGAGGGGAGGGCGGGGGGGCAGGTGGCACCACGTCCCTGGGCAGCCATGCCCCATGCCCTGGGGCAGGAGGAAGAGCCCCCCCCCCCGACCCCAGCCGGCCCTGGCAGGTCCCACGCGTGGGGAGAGGTGGGTGGCAGGTGAAATCTCCCTCCTGAGTCAGCAGCATGGCTCAGCTGGCACTTGGCCCTGCAGCCATCCCACTGCTCCTGGCTTCAGAGTTGGACTGGGTGGGTGGGTGGGTTGGGGAGGGGGGAAATCTCCCATTTTCCCGGGGGAAAAAAAAAAAGAAGAAGAAGAAGAAGAAAGCTGGAGGAGAGAGGCCGGTGAATGGGTGTGAAGCGCGGGGGGATTATTGCCTTAATTTCGGACAATGCTAGCCCAATGAGGTAAAAACAAAACGGGGCTTCATTATATACAATAAAATGTAATTTATCCGCAGCGATGGCTGTCCGCTGAGATTTGCATCATTTGCTGATAGCGATCGCACTTATTACTTTTCTTCAAAGCCTTCCCCCCCACCTTAAAAAGAGAGAGAGAGAAAGAGAGGGAGAGAGAGAGGGGGCATTTGTGCTAAATTGCCCAACGCTAGTGTGATAACTGTCAAAAGTTTGACATCAAAGGGAACTAATATTATTCAGTTACCAGAGGAGCTGTCTGTCCAAATAAGAATATCTTAATTACTGAATCACAACGGTAGAAAAGGGAACAGATCTGAAAAGGAGAAGGGGGTGTGGAGGGAAGGGAGGGGGGCGCTTTTCAGTCTGTTCCTTTTTGATGCAGCATCTATATTAGGCCCCTGTGCGAGTCTTAATCATGTTTAGTGGTTATACTCTTTCTGCCTTCCCCATCGGTCCTCTGAACTTTATAACTATATGTAAACACGTTGTCAGTTTGAAAATAATCTTCCCTGGGTTCTTATTAGACGAAATTTCCATCTTCTTCAGTTCTAGATTAGGCAGTCTAGTTTTCTCTGTCACTGAATGGACTGGGGTTTCTTGGACAATAATGTGCCAATTGTTGATGGTTTGTGACCCATAAAATGTGAGGGTGACTATTCTGGCTTTGGTATGTAATTATGCAAAACACTTTCTATAAAGGCTTGCCATCTGATCTAATGACAGTCCCTGCGGTCTATTTCAAAAAGGGAGGGTCTCTCTGTATATACAGCTCCTCAGAGAAAGAAAAGTAACATTTTGTTTTAATACAAGTTTTATGGGGAAAAATGGATAAATACAGAAACAGCTGAACACAGCGGCCGGCGGTGGCTGGGCACATTCAGCTCCTGATGAGTCGTATTAATAAGTTAATCGTAGCAGCCCCACGTATCGATAGCCACGGGGGCTGGGGGCAAAGGATGGGAAATCTGGAAAATATCTCCCACATAGAGACACCTTTTGCACAAGTGTGGAGTGGACTTCAGTGGCTTGTCTGGAGACAAGCTGGGGATCCCGACCCGCGCTTTCCAGGCGGGGGAGCACGACCCTGGAGGCTCAGCATCGCTTCACTTTTTTTTTTTTTCCCCCTTCTCCTTTTTCCTTTTTTACCGTGGAAAAGAAAATCCAGGCTCCGCAGGTCCGTTTCAATACACTTGGCTTGTGGCATGACACGGCTCAGGCTAGTCGCTCTTCGGCTTTTCATCCCTTCAGTTCACTTGGGGGGTGGAAAAACCCCACAAAAAAGCAGGCAGGCGAGGATACCTCTGCCATCAGAGGCATCTCTAATCGAAAGCTAAACCCGCCTGGACTAAGGGAGGGGCAGTTAAACAGGTGAATGGGAGCCCACAAACTGAGAAACTTTCCAGTCAACCCCAAAGTGCTGGAGTCTGAACCCAAATTGACAACGCAGCTACGTCACCACACAGGGCTGCCAGGGCACCCCCATGGACATGCGTTTATAAAGCTTAATGGGAGATGAAGTACTGTATGCTAACCACCCGGATTACAACGGCAGCGATAGTTATTGCTGCTTTCTCCTCCAGACCCACCCGCGTCCAGGGCTAGCTGTAGCGAGCAGGCGGGGTAGAGAGTTACAACTCTGTGTTTCCACGTTGCCATGATGTGTATCCAGTGTGACATGCTCAGTTCCCCTGTGGAATAAAGTCATAAGTTGGGTTTTTGTTTTTTTTTTTAAAGAAAGAGACTGATTAAAAGGGAGAATAAACAAACTATCAATATGACACGGAGAGGGAGGAGGGATAGATAATTAGAAGCAGAAAGAGGCGCAGGTGATTACGACCTGAAATTAAAGATGATGTTGAAGACGGCTCCTTTGTAATGCGGTGAAGATTTCAGATTCGTACCCATAATAAACACTCAGGTTGTCATCTGGAGGTGCAAATCTGAAAGATATTCCAGCAAATGAAGTGCTGGCAGAGAGAGGTATAAAGGGATCTGCGGCTGTCAGGGGTCAGACAGCCTGAGATTGCTTCTGGAGATCTTTTGAAAAATTCACACGATTGAAGGCTTAGGGGCTTTGGCGCGTTCGCATTTCAAACTCAGATCAGTGGGATCACAATCAGAAATAGAGGGCTGGAAAATTTTGATGCAAAGATGGCCACGGGCTTCAGTGGGGTTCCCCCCCCCCCACACACACACTTTCCCAGACAGACACCCTGACATGACTATGATCCCCGGGATGACAGACTTGTCAGAAAAGAAAGAGAAAATTGCATCTTGTCTTGTAACTTCCTATTAGTCAAAAGGAATTTAGGATCCTCTTTCTGATAAAAAAAAAAGGGTGGGGGGGGGAGGGGGGGAGAAAGGGAGAGCGAGAGATGAGTCTCTCCTAGCAGGCAGCCTCAAGTGCAGAGTTGTGTGTTTTCACTTACTGCTCCTCACCTAAACAGCCGCTTTGCTTTGCTTGCAACCAGAGGGATTCCCCTATAGCCCGCGCACCTCTGATCACCCTAAAAAAATTGCAAGCCAAGGTACCATATTGCTCACTTTTGCCTTCAGAACGACATTGCTTTTCATTTTTAATAGTACTAATATTCCTGGGATGTCTGGCTCTCCCCCCGCCAACAACGCACCTAGCTCCTTATTATGTAAAATATCTATTTTAAAATTAAAATCAGTGATCTCTCCAACGTATTTATCGGCAAGAGGAAGTCAGAAGAGAGTGATGGGAACAAAACCAGAATAGCCCTCAGTGCGCCCACATGCCCCGCCAGGAAGTTTGGACTAGTAAAAACCTGGATTTGGAGGAGGAAAAATAAAGAGGGGGAATTGTATCGGGGGGAAAAAAATGAAGCTCATTTGGAGAAGTCAGGTGCAATGGGAAGTTTATTATAATCTTAATTATTTTAAATGAATTAATATTGATTTGTTGAACATAATGAAGAGGAGTTCAATGAACTGATGGATAATTATTGTCTTTTCTAAAAAAAAAAAAAAAAAAAAAAAACCCCAAACAAGCCCAACCTTTCTGTATGTAGGAAGCTCTGAGACATGAACACGATGGTTTTGGGAACAGCCATTTGGAGCATTTCCCCCGCGGATTAGCTACAAGAGAAAGGTTCCCAAACCTCGAACCGAGTCAAAGTTACCCCAGGAGCCTGCACCCGGCTCTGTGCTCAGCGAGCAGGGACCTTGCGGGAACACCTTCCTGCTCCATTTTTTATAGCATTCAAGAGCTAATTCGCCTCTAGCTGGGTGCTCTTTTGCAGGTGGGGAAAACTGAGCAGATTTAGGTTTATCATTATATATTAAAAACAGGAACAAAAACAATGGGATGGGAGACATGTATTAAAAACCTAGGCTCTCGCTCACCTTGGCAAGGGAGCGCCCAAAGAGAGCTGCAACTCAGTTCTTGAAAACACTTCCACAAACAAATCCATGCCTAGGAGGCAAAAACCAAGTTCTTGTGCCCAGGACACAAGAGAGTCAGGCTTGACTTTCTAAAGTTAGGGCTTTTTGGTTTTTAAAGTTTTTCATCCTCACTCCTCGCCCCTGGAAAAAAATGACAAAGCTATTTGTCAGGAGGATAATAAATAGGATATATTTTTCCCCCCATCAGAAGTTATCAGATAATTATCCACTAGCCCCAGAGATGTGCGAACCCCCCTTTCCTCAAGGACTGTCATCTGGAGCAGAAAATATATTGGTACGCCTAACTCAAGGGGAAAATAATAATAATAAAACAAAACTTTTCAAAGCTCTCTGTGTGCGTGAACAGCTTTCAAAAGTTTTTTTTTATATATAGATACGTGTGTGTGCCTGTGTGTGTATATCGTATATATATGTCTGTGTATTTATATATATATGAATACATGTATATATATGTTTATATATGCTTATATATGTTTATATATATATATAAACGTTGAAAACTATATCTATATATGTATATATGTGTGTATACATACACTTTTATTTATATACACATATATGTGTGTATTTTTGAATACATATATTTATAGACACATATATGGAGATAGAGCTTTCAATGTTTTATACATACACAGAAATATGGGTGTGTGTGTATATATATCTCATATATAATAATTATATATAATACTGTAATAATTATATATATACTAACTTTTATATCTAGCTAGCTATCTCTAGATAAATGTATCTAGAGATAGATAGATAGATATCAAAGTTAATATATAGATAGATCTACCTAGAGATAGATAGATAGACAGATAGATAGATAGGTATCTCACATTTCTGTATATATTTAGAGAAGATGACCCTAAATGATTTCATGCGATTAACAGAAAGAAAAAATAATCCAAGATATTAGACATCTGAAAGGACTTTAAAGGAAATGATTCGGGTTTTCAGGGCTGCGTTTGCTGAAGAGACGAAACGTGGGTTTCAGAAGGTGAGGCGAGAATTGGAGAGCCCCTTGCTCTGTCCTTTTAGGAGCCGATTTTCGCACAGATGTGCCAGAGTTTTCAAGGTGATTGCTGCAGAGCTCAGGAAAGTTTTCCGGGTGCAGCTTTCTGAGCTGAGAAAAAAAGAAAAAAAAAAGACATGAGGGAGAGTCAGCAACGAAAAAGAAAGAGAAAAGCAAGTTACATTAAGGAGAGTGCATAGGAATCTACAGGGACAATAGAAGACAACGGGTCCATCAGAACTTATTGCTTTGCTGGAGGAAAAATGAAAAAAAAAATATATAAATACGATTTAGAGTTTTTGCTACAGGTTTTGGCCAAAACTGTAATAATCTGGTTGGCAGAAGACCAAACGTTAAGCAGAGTTTTAAAATATATATTCACATGTGCTTATTTATATAATGGAAATTGCACACACATCTATACACATAATGTAAGAAGTGTGGAGCAATACATAAGCGTGTGTATATATAGGACGCAATGATACACCTGTCTACATATTGCGATGGAGAGGTTATATTTATAAAAGGGTGCATGGTGTGTGTGAGTTGTGTAACGTGGGTTTCTTTGGGGGGGGGGGGGGGTTTCCACCCCGCCTTCACTGTGTCCCGAAGAGCCGTGAGTGCACGGACACAAGCGCCCGTGCGTGTGTCTCTTGGGGGGCTGGATGTATGCGGATCGTCCCCGTGCTGCACAAAGCAGCCCGCCTGTGTCCGGCTTCCAGGGGCAAAGGGACTCGCATCGGATCAGGCATCCGAGAGGCGAAGGGGAAAGAGTCCAAACGAAGTTTCCCCGGGCAAACCCTCCCGGTGCCCGGCAAGCCGCCTGCGAGGACCGGGGCAGCCTGGGCGGGCGGACTCGAGGGGAGCGGTAACCCCGGGATTGGCCCCGGACACACTGCGCCTCCCCTCCTGCCCCTGGTACCCCGGGAGTTTCTTTTCCCTTCATTGGCTCCTGATGCGCAATGTGGTCCCCAGCCCGGCTGCTCCTGGGCTCCCGGGGTAGCCGGGCAGTGAGAGTCGGAGACTAATTTTTTTTAAGTCCAAATCAAGTTGCAAAGACCTGCCCTAAGCCAGGTGCCCCCGCTACCCCAGGGCATCTCTGCTCTAGCCCGTGAGAGGGCACCAGGGGCCTGATCCTGCCTTCCTGACGTCTGAATCAGCCCCTGACTCTTTGTTTTGCTCGTGGTCTTTAATACCCCGGCCCGGGATTCCCTCTTGCCCGCTCCCTTCCTGTGCCCGGGAGGATCTCCCATCACTTGCTGCGGGGAAACCCTAAACGCTTCCTCTAAAACCCGCCACAGGAACACTGTTGCTGAAGGGCTTCTGGGCTGAGGCTGGCTTTTCTGTGAAGCCACAGCAGAGAGGCTTGGGTGTGCTGCCTCTTGCCTTTTGCTTCCAAGAAGCGCCCCGCGGACTGGCACAGGTGCAGCCGGCCCCGCGCCGCGGGACGAGCCCCGGACCCAGCTGCTAAGGACCGTGTCCCCGCGCGGCGGCTCCGGGCTGGGGCCGGCGCCGGCTCCCGAAGCTCCCCGCAAATCCAGCTGCCTTTTCCATCAGACTAAATCCTCAGGAGCTCCCCAGCACTCAATGGAGGGCTTCTGCTCCACAGGCAAAACACCTCGGGTTTTGAAAAGCCAGCGCACTTGCCCCCGTGCAAAACGCTGAGGTTGGAAGGGGAGTTGAGGGGGAGGGAAGCAGTTACATTTGTTGAACTAAATATATATATATACATATATATATATATATATATATATATATATCTCCTGCTCGGGGCTGTAGTGCTTTTTCATATACCCGCAAGTAAATTAAATCCACCTTAAATCTTCTCAATTGCAACTACAGACGGCGGCTAATATTCGTATGGCCATTAATTGAAAGGATAGCTGCGGTTGAATTATTGGGGGTTTTCCTCGTGCTTTTCCCATGTATGATTTAGGGCTGCACTCAGAAGCAATCAATTCTGTGTGTGCACCCAGCCCTGATCTGAAACAGGCTCCCTTTGGCCAAGGCAGTTAATGCTGAGATGATAGTGAAAGTTGAACACAGCCCGCGGTCTATAATATAGAGATGTATATATCCATAGCTATAGTATATATAGATGTGTGTGTGTGTGTGTGCTGCCATGATAGATAGATAGATAGATAGATAGATAGATAGATGTGTGTGTGGTTCTGTGATGAGATTATCTCTCTCTCTCTCTCTATCGTGTACACGCTAGCTACACACACAGTGAAAGTTTAACACAGCTTGCAGTTTATAATATATAGACGTAAATATCTATAATATACAGAAGTACAGATATAGATGTATATGTCTACGTGTTATAGCCCGCAGGCTCTGTTTGACTTTCACTTTTCATGGTGTTAAACTTTCTCTATATATCATAGAATCGTATATAGAGATATACAGTTTCGACAGTTCGTATATAGAGATATATGTTTCTATGATCTATCTATCTATCTATCTATCTATCTATCTATCTATCTATCTATCTGGTTTTATGATTCATATATGTAGATATAGAGATATATAGATCTACGGTTCTATGATTCATATATGCAGATATCTATAGGTATGTGGATCTATGGTTCTATGATTCACCCATGTAAATGTGTACTGGTAGGAGTGCACGCATGTACATCTCAGTGCATGCATGTCGTGTGTCTTCCTGGGGTACGTGCGTTAAGCAGCAGCAGAGGCTTTATACCACCCTCCTGGTGTTCTGGGTTTTTGCTGGGGTTTTTTGTTGGTTTTTTTTAGTGGGGGAGGTTTCATGGAAAGGTGTGGAAAACTGCGAGGCTTATTCCCAGGCACAAAACACTGCTGTGTAGATTTCATATGATCTTCCTAATTCCACGTTTCATATTTTATGATTTCTTGCCAGCATCTCAGTATGTTTCTGTTTAGATATACTAAGCTCCTTGAAATTAATTAACCTGTGGTCAGCCACAAAAAAAGTAATACTGGTTAAGCTATCTTCCTTTACAGCGTTTGGTCACAGTTAGTTACAGAATTTTCCAGCTGTGAAGATGATGTACACTATTTACTGTAATTGAATTGCTGTTATAACACCTTTCAGGAGGAAAAGTGATACACGACAAAAGTTTAGCTGACGCCGGGGTCTCGATTTCCTCCCAACCCCTCCACCCCTTATCTGGAAGAGAACTTCGCGTGAGTCATTACGTTTCCAGAGGCTCCTAAATGCTGCCCATTTATGCGTGTCTTTAATGCGGGGTGCGCAGTTTGATTTCCTTTCTGATGCCACCAGCAGCGAGGGAATGTAAGGACTGTTTTGCATCAAGCCAGGCAACAAATCTCCCCCAGGGATCGTGCGAATACACCGACAAGCCTACCCAGGCTGTTTGCGGACTGTCACGAAAGCCGGGACATCTTGGAGACAGACACACGGCAATGACCCCGGGACTTATTTGGGAGCCAAACCGTGTTGCATTTAAAGGACTGTGCGGGTTTTGTGCAGAGCTCTGCCTTTGACCTCTTGCCACTCCTGTAAACTTTGTGCAAACACCTGTATTTCCAATGCTATCATATACCAGTCGTATCATATACGGAGTCAACTGATACCACCCATGGGGTCTACAGGCAGGTAGCAACAGGTCAAGCGGTCATCGGCCGTACTCCCCGTGGACGCTTGCTCCCTGACGCCAGCTCTCAGCCCTCACTGGAAACACCATCCTTGGTAACTCCTACCACTTGGCTGCTCAGAGCGACTGGCAGACCCCAGAACAACATCTGGACTAAGCATTTATTGCACGGAAAGCGCCGCAGTAGCGCCAGACGCGCCCGTGCTATATCGGTTAAGCTCCTGGGGTAACACACGTTCTCCAAGCCCAGTTCCCTTCCGTGTCTTAGTTAAGGCGTGGGCGACCACGAGAGATTCATGTCCAGCCTGGAGCCCTAAAGATCCCCCCTTCCCAAGCTGGGATAGACAGTTGAAAGCAGCTCCGAGGAGCCTTCAAACCTGCCCGGATTCTCCAGGTTTCGGAGTGATTATTGTATAAAGCAAATTCAAAGCAGACTGTTCATTAGATCCGATTAGTATTAAGAAGGAACGATCAGTTGAAAAACAAATCTATCTCGTTTGGGGGAAAACACACACACACACACATTTTAAATGATTTCTGTAACTTTTGCTACCTTTGGCGGTTTTGGCAAGAGAACAAATGCAAACCCGAAGGAGTTAGAAGCGTGTTTCCCGCCCCCCCCCTCCTTCTTTCCCCTCTTTCCGTGCCACATAACAGGCTTTCCTCCTTCAACTTCAAAGAGGACTGAAAGGACAGACAGTCTGACACAGCTACTAGTACACGGCGAGGGAGAATTTGCATACCTGAGCAAATGCGAGTGCTCATTAATACAGTCGTGTAGTTGGCTAAGAGCAGCTTTCCCCAGTACCGCTGGGACCCTGCACCGTGTTAACGGGGGGGGGGGGTGATAATGTAGGAACTTTGTGTGTGTGCGTGTGCGCGTGTGCGCGTGTGTGTGCTGTTGATCGGAGCAAGGCGGACTATTTTAAGCCCCTGCAGTAACAATCATGTTGGAGGGGCAGCCGGGACTTCTCCAAGGCAGGAGAAGTATACCTCCTCTAGACAAGGCTGGTCGTCAGCTTAGGCCAAGTGCTCCAGTCTGAGCCGGGCGAAGCTCCCAGTGCGGGCTGCGGCTGCGGAGCCGGGGCTTGCCAGGGAGATGCGACGTCTCCGCTGCCCCGAAATCCTCTCCCCTTTGCAAATGCAACTGGCCGCCTCTTCTGTTCCCTTCCCCGGCTGACTCCCCTGCTCGGGTCCCTCCAGACTTAACTTTGTTCTTTTTCTCCCCCCCCCCCACAAACCATTTTCTCTAGTTTTAAATGCGGAGGAACAATAGAGGACAGCGCCTCTCTCCTTTTCCCGTGCCACACTGTGGGAGCAAGATCACCACCTGCACCAGGGATATGGGGTTTCTCCTGCTGGGGTGTAACAGCGCCCGTGCCTGTGCCCACCGGCAGCGGGTACACTGGCTGTCCCCACTCCCACGCGGCAGCAAGGTGCCTTCGCGCCGGGGAGCTCCACTGCTGCAAGGACAGACCTGATCTGCTCTCTGCACACAGCCGCCCATCACTGTGTCATCCAGGCGCTTTTTCCCTCCCGTAACAGGAGCAATTTGGAGCACAACTGTCCTCCTGTTCACATGGGCTTTTTTTTTTTTTTTTTTTTTTTGCTTTTTTCTTTTAAACTATGCGGGAGAGAGAGGCAATGCCTGCTCAGGGTGTACAGCACAGATAGAGAGGAATCTACATATCTGTCTAACTCATGAGAGGCTGAGCAAGTCTCTTCACAGGCTGGGATATATTCCAGGCGTATTGGTGATAAATTACTTCAAGGGGCTCCTCTGAAGAACAATGAGGAAAGCAGGTGGAAGTATCAAAGCAGGGAGGATAACTTTATTCTTTTTCTTTCTACTGGCTAGTGGACTTTGAGAGAGAGTGGCAGGGAGAGGACTGCATGGAAATAGGATTAAAGTGCCTCATTCCTACTTAGACACCTAAACTTCCCCGGAAAGCTGATCCATTTCAGTGGGAATTTAGACATCTTGCTAGGAGCCAGAATCTAACCCCGAGTATTTCTTTGGAACAGAATTTGGCTTGGAGTTTTGTTTGAATGCAGACAAGAAAGGGCCCTTTATTGTGCTGTGTCTGAATACGTTTCCCAGGATGTAACATCTTACACTGTGCATTTCATTTTTCAAGAGAAGTTATAGTGCCTAAAATGAATATGAACAAACACATTCAGAACATATGGGTGCAAAGATATCTAAATAAAGACAGATGCAGAGATAGATCCGTCGGTGCAGCCTCAAAAGTTTGCTCCTGTATTCAGAGGTTAACATGTTACCCACTTCCCCATCCATATCAGTGAGAGGAATTTCACACAAACCTATACCGGCATTCAGAGACGGAGAGTGCCGAAACACTTTCATAGCAAAAAAGTACTTCCTCGGGCATTATCCTCACAGAAATGTATACGCAATTTTTAGCAGTGAATAATGAAAATCACTACAAAATAATTTTGTGTATTAAAGGTTTATGTTTACTGTGGGGTTTTTTTTTAATCCAATATGTAATTAGACTGAGTTAAAGGCCTTGCAATCTATAAATGATTACCCAAAGCTTATTGTTATCCCAACAAAGAGTCAAAAGCCAGAGTCATTTCATTGCAACCAGGAGCTCTCTGAGAGCACAGTTATGCCATGATACTTCCTGAAGGATGTGGGATTTCTTGCTATTTCAGGCATGAACCATTGTGCTAAAATTAAAATAAACTCATATCAAATCTCAACATCATTGTTAAGCTGCTTTGTCATTTCAGCATGATCATTTGGACACCGCTCCTGCTTTCCTCTCTCTGCATGCCCTTACTGTTTAGCTCTTGGTGTTTAGTGTGTGGGTGGGAGATAATAAAATCTGTTGGGGGTGGCAATGGGTAGGTGTGCTCTGGCTCAGAGGTGAAGAGTGGGGAGGTACAGGGGAACAGACCTCGGAGCGGCTCTAAGACCCAGACTGCTGTGTTTCTGAAGTTTAACTATAAAGCTTATTGACACACCCTTAACAGTATTTTAGGAGGGACCCATGACTTCTAGTACACAGGTGGTCCAATCAGCATCACTTTAGGTCTTTAAATCACATTCGGCCATCTTTCTAAGCCATAATGCAACCACAAGATACTGGGATCAGCGTACATATTCGGTTTGCTGTCCTTTCTTTGTAGAAATGAGTGGGTAAAATTCCACTGCTGCTGTTGCACGTCTCTCTCCTGTCCCTCCTACCTGGGGATCTATGCTAATTAAGTTTTTGCCTAAGAGCGTCTTTAGTATTCATTACATTATTAAACAGTGGAATTCGCTTGTCACTTCAGAGGCATTCATGGATGCTGACGCAAAATGCTAGATCCATTAAAGCACTTCAGTGCCTAATGGCTAGGTGCTGGGCAGCCCAAATTTAAACCACCGGGCCTCCAAAGTGAAATCCAGAGCATGTGGGCTCCCCAAGGTGTTCCTGGAGAGAGTGAAGAGCTTCAGAAGAGGATCCAGAATACCCAAACCTGCTGGGCAGGGAGCTAGCCGGTGGTAGACAGAGCTTAGGACTCTGGGAAGCTCGCAGGCCATGCATGCGGACTCTACTTCTAAGTGCAGCTTGCCGTCTCAGTGCCCAGCTCCTTAGTGGGTGTTTCTCTTGTCCATTATGTTACTGGACAAGGGCCACTTGACCGTTTTCCTGTATCCCTCAAGTTGAGGAGATTCTGGAGTTATCCTGTGACCCTTGTGCCTTGCAGTGCCTGGCAGGGGGTGGTATTCTTGTATCAATGACACTAAACTCCAAAGGACAGCATCTGGTTTGCGAATTCCCTGTCAGCAGCTTGCATTTGCCCCCTGCCCTCTGAATGGTTTTACTGGACCTTGCCAATGCTGGGTCACACTTTTTCCAGTCCAATATGCCTGCTGATCACTGCTTCTGGGTCACTTGCAGTTGATTCCCCCAATACAGCTGGAATCAAATTGGTCCACTGTGAATTTGGCTTCTGAGTGGCTGGTAGTAGCCTCCGAGGTATATTTTGAGAGTTTCTCTCTTTCTGTTTCCCTTCTGTGAAAATCTCAACATCGTCAATTATTTAGTAATTCATTCATTCAATTATTGATTGGTTGGTTTTCACTGCAAGCATTGCTGTTTGCTTTCCACTTGTGTTAGCTGTGGCCTTGGGTTATAAAGTCATTCTGTCTCCCACATGTACTGCATCGTAGGCTGGGCAGTTTTCTGGATACCTGTCATATTGTTACCCATAGTCTACAGGTAGACCATTATGTTGGCATTTTTACTCTGTTGCCACCATCCTGTTTCCTGGGTTTCTTTAGCAGGAGGTCTTGTTCTTGTTCTGCACTAATGGATGAGTTAATCTGCCATTGCTATTTGGAGGCCTCTCTCTCTGTGTTTCTCATTAAACTCTCATATAAATTGATGTCCTGTGCTCCACAAATGATCCTGTCTTTAGTGAAGCCATGATATCTGTGATTTTCCACCAGTGGTGCTGGGTGGGGGGATGACTTGAGGGGGCTATGGCCACCCCAAAATTCACCTTAGACCCCTCAATAGATACTCCTCCAAGCCCCAGTCCTGCCCAAGCTCCCTGCCTCCCCCTTGGGCCGCCACCACTTGCCCCGCGCAGCTGAGCCCACTCTGATCCCACCCACAACTTGCAGAAGCGAGATGCCTTAAGTGGGTATTGTTAAAAAACATTAGGGATGTTTGGCCAGAAGATGTATAGCACAGTCTCTTCCCAATTTTCTGTCTAGCTCACCTCAGCCTTCACACTGGGAAGAGGCTCCTATTTCCTACCTTTTTTTTTGAGACCTATAATGTGGTCCAATAGACATCTGAGCCTTTTTTTTCCTATAGGGCTCCCTGGAGAACTAGAGATACTTATCAGAAAACTCCCCAAAGGGGTGCTGAAATGAAACCCCCTTATCAGCGGTCAGCAGTGGGGTGCCTGCCCATTTCAGTCTTCAAGTCAGCTGAGGTGTCCTGTGCGGGCTGCCGTACTCTGCCTGCCCCATCTACAGGGGATAACTTGTCTGCCATCCTGTGTTGCCCAAGACGTGTATGCTGGATAGGGCTGATCCAGAAGAAAACAAACCATCACTACAAAGAGGAAGCAGAGGGTTGGTATCTTTTGATCCAGAGATTTTTCTCCCCCTTTGTGAGTCCATGTCTCTAATCTCTCTAGTTTCCTTTGTGTCATGTCTTTGTCCCCCCTGGTCTTTGGAGCTCTTACCTGCTTAGAAGCACCTGCAGATTTCATTAACTTGTTCTCTTCTCCCCCTCCTTTATGTCATTCATGGCTATATTAAAAAGGTCAGAGCTCATGTAGATGCCAGCAGCACTCCAGCAGAAAGCTGCCCCAAATTTGATCATTTACCACTTATTATTTTCTCTTGTTAATGGCTCTTCAGCTAAATTTCCATTCATCAGAAAGTGTCCTTGTCTCAGCCAGGTTGAATTAATTTTGAGCCTACATTTCTAGCGGCTCAAATGTTTAGTTAGAGCCATGAGCCAAATCAACTTGTGTAAATGATCGGTGTTCGATTGAAGTCAAAGGAGTCGACATATTTTCTGCGCCTTGTTCGGTGCCCTTTTAGTAATTCCATGCGCAAAAAAAAAAAGAAAAGAAAAGAAAAGGAAAACAAGACAGGTTCCGCCCCCGCCCCCCCTTCCTTGATAAAATTCGTTGGGTTTTTTTGAGGGTTTTTTTTTAATAAATGCCACAGGCTTATTTAGTTATGATTCTATAATGCTCTAGGGGTAAATGTCACCCAAAATGCAAAGATCTGCTAGGCTCACACATGGATTTATGACACTTCTGTTCTTAGCATCTTCACGAATGACTGAGAAGAGGGGAAAAATATCATTTAGCAGCTTTACAGCACCTGCTATCCCACTTCCACTCCAGCAGACCCACACTAGTCAAGGCATCGTTAAAGGACTGTTCTTGATCACCGATGTTAGAACAACTCTGTCCGCTGTAATTTCTGCTAAGGACAAAAACAGTACTTGGCCAGGACTGAGGGTGGTGGAAAGATCATTTAAAAGAACTTGTTTCTTCTCCCACTCTCCCAAATGCTGATTATGACCTCATTGCACTTGACATCATCCCTGGTTTTGATGTTTTTAAAGCAGCAGGGTCTTGATGTCAGGGTCTGGCGTCAACTGGACTTGACAGGTCCAGAAGGAAGAGTATGGTCAGTAGAAGATTATCGTTCCCTATGGCTGAGCCCAGAACTTGCTCTCCAGAACTTGTTACAAGAACAAGTATTACTTTAACAGACTTTTGTTTTAAATTAGCCATAGCAACATATTCCTGGAGAAAAGAACCCCGCCTGGGCTGAAGTACTCTTGCAGATGTACCTAAAAAGTGAAGGGTTAGATGTGTTTCTTTGAAGAGATGCAGATGGGCTTAGTTTTATGTAGCACAGCCTCGCCTATTTTATGGTTGCTTTAGAAGGAAATGATATGAATTAATAATTCCCAGCCTCTTTCAGGGTGCCAGTGTTACTTTTGCCCTCCCCCCTACTCAGTAGCATACTCAGTTCTTCAAAACTAGCTCTCCTGAATTTAATGCTCTTGTGAAGCTGCGATCACTGAACTCATTTCTCACTATCCTGGTGAGAAGTCATTGCTCTGCCTGGCTCCATGCTGCCTTTATATCCCTAAAAGCTCAGTGAATTCCTTCATTTTGTATAGAGATATTTATCTGTCTCTCAGGCATTCAATTTTGGGGATCCAGCTTCCCTTCCCTTGTCTCCTCTATCCACCTTTTGAAGACATTTCCCTCCAGAACTCTTTCCGTGGCATCTCTTTATCTTCTCTTTAAAAAGAAAATGGTATGTGGAAATGAGAAAGGCCTATAATCACCCTGTGACAACACTCCTGTGGTGTTGGGGTGCTCCCAGAGATGCACCCCGGGTCCGCCTAAGCTTGCTGCCCCCCCCCCCCCCCCGCCCTCTCCACTGCATGGGTATGCCCAGGTTATTCATTTGCCCAGAACCCAGAATTTAGTACATGTACTTCAGTCAAATAACAGCGGGGGGGGGGGAGGGGGGAAACAACCCCAAAAGGTTTATTTCACAGAAAGAAAAACTGATCAAATGCTTCAATAACAGAATATGGTAAAACCTGAAAAAAATCTTCCCCTACTTTCAGATGACCACCCAGCTCTCATAAAATTTGTCTGACAAACCCCTAGGGCAGCGGTTCCCAAACTCTGACAGATTGCACACCAATAAGTTAAAACGAGACAACCTTAAGTACCAACAGCAAATTTTTTCAGTTCAACCTAAAGTACCACCAGCACATTTTTGCTATATGAAGTACAGGCCGTCCTCGGACTTACGACACAATTGGTTCCTGAAAACCACGTCTTAAGTCGAAACGTTGTAACTTGGAAACCAATTTTCTCATAAGAAACAATGTTATAAATGGGGGATTGGTTCCTGAACCAAGGCCCGATACTTTGGTTTTCACCAAAAATACCCCAGAATTTTGTACTCGATCAATTATAGATGAGTAACATAGTTACATTAATATATTTATATTGTAAATAGCAATCATATTGATTTGGGAGGACTTCTTTGAGGTGACTTGGCTGGACTTTTTGAAAGGCTTTTGGTTGGACTTTTTGAAGGGCTCTTGGCTGGGGTCTTCTCAGGAGTCCCGGCTGCAGGTCCTTCTGAAGTCTCATCTGCTTTCTTAAAGAAAGTGTCCGAGGAAATTTGGACAGATGTTCTCCAGGGAGATGAACAATGCGGTGAACTTGCTGCTGGCACGGCATGGCATCGGATCAAGCGTTGTAGGTCGGAACTGGCATTGTAATGTTGAAACAGGGTGTCAATTTATAAACGTTGTAAGTGTGAAACATTGTAACTCGAAACATTGTCAAGGACTGCCTGTAATTATAATACATCTGTTAACGCGTACCACTGACAGACTGTCTGTGTACCACTGGTGGTACCCATGCCACAGATTGGGAACCACTGCCCTGGGGTCACGCTCTCCTCAATCATGCTAGCTCCCTCCACTGAGGACCTCCAGCTCATCTCTCCTCTCGGGGAGCCCTTCCCGACTATCGTTCCTTCTAAAACATTCCTCTTGGCCCCCGCTAGCACCTACCTACCTCTCAAGTGTCTCTGCTTCTGGCTCCACGACACACCCAGTTCAATAGACAACTGAATCAGACTGTTTTAGCTTCTCCGCTGGCTTTTGTGCTTCGGGTTATGTCTGTTTTTCTCTGGCTAAGTGGCAATATTTTCAGTGGCGCTTTACACTGGCTCACTGGGAACTTGATAAGGCAAATGGCAGAAATCTTGCAAATGCCTGCAGGATTTTCTGATCAGAGTTCAAAGTTCTGGGAAGTCATTTTTCACACCTCAGGGGAAAAAGAAATGGCCTCAGTGCTCTTTAAGATAGAGAGGCTGGGTAGGCAGGATAACAATCATGAGGGCACCGGTCAACTTCTTGATATTAAGATAGCTAAAGTGCTGTTCAAATGTAATCCAATCAACAAGACACTACTTTCAGCAAGCTGTGCATCAAGGCAAGCTGACCCGATGATCATCCGGCGTATTTCAGCTACCTCCATGAGTGACAAGAACAAAAATGAGTTTGGTCTAGTTGAAATTTCAGGAGACAGGTCAAGATATTCTGTGACATATGATTAATGATGGTCACTGGTGACATGAATGCAAATGATGAGGAGGGGAGAGAGCCACAAGGTAAGAGAGCATGAGTCTGTCTGGGCAGAAGACAAGAAAAATTGTGAGGAAAGTCTGGAAATGAATGTTTATTTAGTTCAACGGTTTCTCAACCTTTTTAGACTTAAGATACCCCTCATTAGATACAAGACACCCCTGGAAAATGCCAGCACTTAGCTTCCACTCATTTTTTTTTGAGTATGGAAAAATAATGAAATAATTCTTCTGTTGCAAAGAACACAGAAAGACCACAACAGAGTACAGTCCTATTTGACCGCTCTGGTTTTATCTTGCAAATGGTATGTCAGTATTTGCACACCTAATGGTGTTAATATTGAGCAGCACCCTTAAAAGGATCTCATGGCACCCAAGGGTGCTGAGGCACCCTGGTTGAGAAACGCTGACTTAGTAGAAAGAGCTGGTCCCAGGTGTAGAACAGCTTTCGGAGAGCTCTGGACTGCACACAATCATGTTTTCCATGTGTATTTTGGTAGCATCTACAAATCATCAGATCCTATGTATACCTACTCAGGAAAGCAATTTCTGCTGCCAAGAGTTTACCGTGCAAAAGGGGCAAGAAGGATTCAAAGGGGCAGCCTTTCAATCAGTCTCTACAGTTTCTCAATGTACTATATTTTATATGCATTCTCTCTGTTATGTTAGGTGCACATCAGCTCTGTCCCATAATGGCACTCAACCTATTCAGCAGCAGTTCGCTATGTTCTTGCAGAGATCATGGAAAATCTAACTCGAGGAGAAGGTACTCGTTTCCCATTCATGAAAGCATCCCATAACTAAGAGCTAGCATGGCAAGAAGGCACTAAAACTGCTCTGTAAGAAATGGATCAGAGCATAAGCAATTTGGCATCGCTGGGTTTGAGGTACCGGGGAGGTAAGACAGAAAGAGTAGAGCAGCTCGTTAGGAAAGGATGTGAAACTCTTGAAAATGAGGGCTGGAAACACAAACTTGATGCGGGGGGGGGGGCAAATCTCTGAGGTGTGTGAGAGAGGCAGCAGGGGAAAGAGAGGTGGAGGCTATGCATAAAATAATGAGAAAAGAGGACAACCTTGGCATCTGCATTTAGAAGGAAATGGAAGGGCGTGACGTGGGTGCCAGGGAGATCACAACAGGGAAGGCTGAAGTAATCAGGAGGTGAAAGGGCCAATATAAAGGTTTCAGCTGTGCAAATAAAAAGCAAAAGCTTGGCTCTTGAGAATATTATGGAGGAAGAAATGAAAAGATTTGAACGATTTTGAATGTGTAAATCAAGGGACGAACTGAAGCTGCCCCCTATTTAATGAGCCAGAAGGACAGGAAAAATAGTGGTAGTGACAGAGAAAGGGGGTGGGGAAAGGTTTGAAAAGAAACCATGGCGTAGGTCCTCAGCTGTGTGCGAGGAGTCCTTGATGCAGCTCAGATTGGGTGGGGGAGATTTGAACTTGGCTTTCAGCAACCATTGCAATTCTCAAAACTTGGGGCCATCTGGACATTAGTCCTGTCCCCTCTACAAGCTGTCAGTGGCACCAAGGGACCATCCTGGCAGCCAGGAACTGCTGGCATATAAGAAAGCCTCTGTGCTAGTGGCCAGGAGGGCAGATGGCAAAGGACTCACTACAGTGGCTTTGCACCACCTGGGGCCCCTTATACAGAGGGAATCCTGCAGGGTCAGGTGAGCTTGTCAGGACAGCTTTGTGATGCTAAGTTACTTGGTATAAAGCTGACCTCCTCTCAAAATCAGTGGGAGTTAGACACCTAAATAGGAATAAGGCATCTAAATACCTTTCAGAATTTGGCCTTGGTCCAAAGAATTCAATTTGGCTGTGCTCATTTTCAGCTGGCAGTGATATATCCAGGAGGGGACCTCAGAAAAACAGATCAACGTGCATGTTACTGCAGGAAAGCTGAGAAGCTCAAGTCTACATCTGTTCTGCTGCAGACATTTGTCTGATATTTACAGTGAGCAATGCTGATGCTTCTGCTCTCCCTTTAAGGACCTTGTGGGACCCAGAACACAAACCAATTGTTCAGCTAGTCATTTGAGTTTATCAACAAACCCGTTGTGAATAATATTCCTCGAAAATGCTGGCAAATGCCATACGTGATTAGCTTGCCCGCACACTCTGATCTATCCGAAAATAACATATTTGGAAAAATGTTTTACAAATATTTGACCAGCTCCAGCAATAATTCGTTTAGTCAACACCAGCTTATTACGCTGGGGCTGGTGATGAAGATAAGAAAACAAGACTGTCTGGGGAGAACTGAGGAGGAACTTCTCTCTCACAGCTATTGCTACTGAAAGGTAAGAGCTTGACACTTCTGCTTTCCAATTATACATCTGTCTAAAATATATCACCTCGCCTCACATGTCTTGCTCCTCTCAAATCCTTGGCCCGCTATGATCATCACCAAACACACACACCTGGTCTACATAGACACAAGCCATCTATGTATGATATAAGCTCAGTATGTCCATTTTACATTTGATAAAGGGCTATGATCACACTGCTAATAAAGGTCAACTTTGGGATCATCCTGAACCCCACCCGCAACCTACACTGGAAACCCCTTTGCTTGCCCTGCCACAGAAGTCCAGCCTGACCCTGGAGCCTGTATTGATCTTCAGAGTCTGAGGATGAGCCAGACTGAACCGCATCCCACCCTGCACTGTGTTTGGAAATCACCCCACGCTGAAGGATATAAGCACTGGAAGTCCACAAATGCCAATCCCGCAGCTTTCTGTTCCTGACTTACAGCCCTTCTGCATGGGCCTTCCCTCTCTGCTGCCCATAAATAGGGCCAAACGTAAAACAAGGGACATCTCACCTCCACACTGATTCCTAGAAAGGCATCCCTCAAGGAACAGGAAGCTCTATGAAGACTTCTCTGACATGGGCTGCAGGGTAGAATTTAGGAGGGAGGGCAACTTACATAGGATCAACCCTAAATATCATTGTAGACATGTGGAGGCAATAAAGGGACGATTTAGGTGGGCTACAACACTACCTGGGGAACACTGGCCATATTCTTTCCAGCCTCAGGCATAATCCTTCCACTAAGGATAGTTCTTGGTGGGGTAGCAACATGCAAAATCTGCTGCATTCACTTTGAACCCACTGAGTACTGAGTTGGGGCCCTGAACTGGGTCATATGTGTGCACACCTATATAGGAAGACACCAAGAAATAGATCTAAATATAAAACAAATTGTACTGACTGTACTGTTTGATACTGTGCATAATATTATCAGGTAGCTTGCCTGGACTGATCAGTCAGAACAAAGTATAGAGTAGACACAGAAGCATGCCAACTCAGCTATCAACATATACTGCAGTATTTTTAGCTGGTATAAATCAGCTCAATTCCATTCATTTTTTCCACCCCCACTGATTTGAAATGAAGCTGTATTCATTTGCACTAGCTTAGTTTGTGACCCAGGTATGTAAAATGCTGAACACATTTAGATGTGGTAATCTTAAGCAGATTTCCTAGATCTGTAAAATGGGCATCATTTGGTTTAAATGCTTCTGCTATCAAAGGCAAACCAAAAGAGTTTCTTCTTCCAGCCTTTTCATGATCAAGTCCTAGTTAACAATATGATAAGAACAGAGGGCAAAGTATCTATATGGTAGAGTATATAGAAAGTAAAGCCAATTATATTAGCGATGCAAGCTTGTTGCAATGGACACTGTGACAAATGCCTCTGATGATATTCTCCTGAAAAAGCGGCAGCTGTGACTAAAACTAGTTCAGATTTTTTTGGATGAACTGTTTTTAATCAGGAAGTTTTTATTTCTGGAGCAGAAAACACTTCACAGGCCCATACCAATTCCAATGAAATTTTCACTGGGAAAGTTTTCTTAGGTCCAGGATGGGATTTCTGGCTAAAAACAGAGAAGGAGACAAATCATGAAATAATGGACAGCCTCATGGCCAGTATATTCACCTGATATTCAGGAAAAGTTTAGAGCAGGGACCTCAACCTGGGTTTCCTACATGCTGAAGAAATACTGTAGCTATCAGGTTATAAGTTATTCTGGGATGGTGGGATCTTTCCATCCTTCTTTTTGGAGTCATTCAACTTTACGCACAGAGTATTAAATATTTAGTAGCTCTGAAATACTGACTTGATAGCCTTGTGGCTAGGGCTTTCCTCTGGGATGTGGAAGGCCCAGGTTCAGGTCCCTCATCTATTGAGTAATTAATTATTTATACAAAGTAGAACAGCTTCAATTGGAGAAACAGAGAAAAACCCACCCTAGTATAGCCAATAGCCTAGTCATTAGGGCATTCACCTGGATTTGACCCATTACACGAGTGCATAAATATACACTTGGTTTTGAAATTGTACTTCAGAGTCAAGAAATGTGCCAACCTAGAACAAATACTAAATGGAGATTAATTTGAAGTGGTATGATCATTTACTCGGACACTTCCAGCAAGTCTTACCGGGGGTAGGGAAAGATGAAAAATGTTGACAACAAATTATTGTGGATGCCACATATTAACAGAGAGAATATTAAAGAGCTACTAAGGATAGTTAACAGTTTCTACAGACCCTACTACATCTACGAAGTGAGGGGTAGGGGCCGGGGATAAATTTGCAAGCTTCAGTAGAGCTGCTACTAAATAAAGATGTGTAAGCTACAAAAAGCAAAGGGGCACAGCAGACCTGTGGGCAATCAAATGGAAATATCAGTCCAGATTGTCAAATCATGACAGAGGGTGAGATCTAGAGACAAGTAAACACCAAATTTAGAGGCACATTCAATGTATCTGACTGCCCAGACTATCTAGTGCTGCTAAGTGAAATCAGGCTTTAGCTAAATGGCAACTGTGCAATTCTCTTCTGTTCTATAGAGATACATATATCGCTCTCATCACCATAGTATCTGAGCACCTTCCATTAGTGCATTAAGCAATGTGACTACACGTCCATCACACGCTGTCTATTCTCTCATCTAGTCCCCAAGGGGAGAAGGATGTGCAGTGGAGTGTCTTGTGTAGGTAGGATTTGGGAGTGAATGGCCTTGTCTCTGCTTGTGTATTGGGCAGATAATCCAAAGCAAAGGGAAGAAATGCCTTAGAATGCTTTGCAGTGACCATTTGCCATTTGTGATTGTTCCTTGAACTTAGATCCAAGTTGCAAAGCCTTTCCCATTAGACAGCTTGCCTAGCAGTCAATTTTTAAAACTATTTTTGTGCCATCTCTTTCTTTCTTTTTTTTTTAAAGCAGCTTACAAATAGTTGTAAGTGGCAAGTTTTTATTAAAAAGGAAAATGAGGACAGGTCTACTGCAAAAAATATTGAATTGGCTAGAAATAGGAAGGTATTTAATGGGTCTTACTAGGTTTTGCTTGTTTCATTTAATGAATGAGAAAATGTAGAAGGCCTGGTGGATCCTTATGCTCTGTGAAGAGATCTCACTGGAGCAAGGAGAGCTCTGAAAGGGCAAAAATGAGCGTATATGAACTTTCTATTATAGTTCTTCATTACAATACTTATAAATCAAAATAAATCTGTTCAGACTGTTAGGTGACAGAGTTATTCAAATTCCTTTTAGTCACTGCAGGCCACTGAATGTGCCAATCAATGTTTAGGGTGGACATCAGGCTGAGAACATGGATTTTCAAGTCAGTCATGTCCTCTTATGAGTGAAATTTGGCATAAGAAATTTTACAAGTTACCCATTCTGCGATGAATCCAAAGCCCACTGACATCTACAATGCCTTTGGTGGACTTTAAACATTGTTCTCTGTCTCAGCTGATTCCATTGAAAAGACCAGTCTTATAGGTAGACCATTAGACTGTATCCATGACAGGTTCTTTAGCATCTTCCAGCTACGGTTCTCAACCTAGTTCCCAAACATCAAGAAGCTGAGCCTCAGGGTTATTATAGCAAAGCACTCAGAACTGTTCTAGACCTTTCATACTTTTTGAAATCCATAAAGATACACAAGCTAAAACACATTACAATCAGTAGAAAAACTCCCTAGGAGTTTCAGTGGGTTTTGTCTCAGGCACTGTAAACACAAGTTCCTGGATACCCAAGCTCTCACTAAAATCAAAAGGAGTCCGACTGCAAAAAGAAAGTGGGAGTTCGGGTAACCCATCCCTTTCAGTTTCCTTGGACAATGAAAATGGATGGGCTGGCTTCTCTTTCCAGTTTTCACATGCCGGTACAATGCTGTTGTGCTTGGATTTCCAGCACAGTAAAGACTATCTTTTTTTCCAGGCTGCTTGTGACTTGTCTTGTCATAGAAACTGGCTTTCTCATCCTAACATGAAGTCCACCACATGCTACTTAACTTCTTCACATGTTCAAAGACAGCCTTTTAACATCATTTTTTTCTTAAGCCCTCACCAGTTGAATTCAGTTTAATAACATTTAACATCCATGTGGCTCATTGCCACATCATTCAAACGCCTTGTACAAACAATAATTAATTTTCACAGGACTCCTAGAAGTGTTGTCTAATTATCATTATTAGATCCTTATTTTATTGATGGGGAAACTGAGGAACGAGGTAGCATGACTTACCCAAGAGCACAGATGAGAGTCCTTGCTGGGGCTTAAAACTGAAAATTGGGTAAACTATATTCCCCATCCCATGCTCCTATCAATAATCAGTAGACTATGTCTCCCTTCCACTTCTTATTACAAAGAAGTGGAAAAGCCCCATTCAGTCTGCCATGTCATTTGTTGCTAAAATGTCCTTGGTCTCTAAAATATTTATATCTTCTGAAATTTATCTTTAAAATTGGGGTAAACATCATATTTTTGTCAGTGTCATTGCCCAACTGTCTAGCTCTTCAGCAGTGCAGTTATTGCCAATTGTTGTATTTCCGGGGGGGAAATGCTAAAAAAATGCTGTGGTTTTCTATTTTGGGCAGAATCTAATGATATTTTCTACAATGAGTGCATCTACCCATGCAATTAGGGCAAAGAAATCAACTCTGGCACATTTTACATTGGAGTTTATTTCTTCCAGGTGCAGCGTTTACATGTGCCCACGGCCACAGCGTGTTGAGCTGGGGTGGAGCAGCCCTGGGTTGGCAGGTGGTCCAGAGGGTCAGCGCCAGGCTCCGGGTAGGGGTGGTGGGCAGCAGCGGGACTGGCTGGGGCATGAGGGAGCGACACTGCATGGCTAGGCAGCAGGCAGCCCCCGCACTGTAGCACCCGCGTGCCCCAGCCAGTCCCAGTCACTGTCTACACATGCATTGCAGTAGCATAAATTACTCCGCTGTAGGCTAGTACTTGTCCCAGACAGTTCTATCCTATGGTGGAGTTAATGAATTACTGCACCCTAATTCCAGCGCACATGTAGGTGCTTTACTGCGGAGCTTGTTAGTCAACTCTACAGTAAAGCACATGTGTAGATGCACCCAATAAGTGTAATAACAAGTGTAAGCTTGAGGAGTGGGGACCAAGAAGTGGTTCTACTTCCATCTTATCTACACTGGCACGTAAAACTCTGCTATTACACTCCCACTATTGCAAATGTACCACTGGTAACCCTGGGATTAAAATAGGGTTTGATCCAAAGTTCACTGCAAGCCTCCCACTGAGTAGATAAGATGTTGAATCAGGCCTGTGGAAAATGTACAGTGGCTTCTGGATGTTGAATCCCTATGCCTTCAAGCTCTCCTAGGTATGGTGTTAGATGATAGGGTGTGATAATGCCACCATTGGTACCAAGTCTAGGAAATGTTAAGAACTGTGCTAGGGTGGATGCAGCCAGAAAACTCACTGATATTTTAGCAATGGGTCTTCTAGCCCTCCTGAGAGGTAAAAGTGTCAGCAGCTGCTCTCATTATTATTTTCAACAACGGCATTTTTTGGTAGTGGTGTCACATGATTTATTATAGGACAGTGAAGGCAGCCTTAGAAGGAACTGGAAAGCACAATTTAAAAAAGGAGGGAAAGAAAATCACCTAAATATTTAATTCCAACATCAAAGTAGTATTACCTTGGCTTTTGTCTTCTGAGCCAAAGGTAAAACTTGTTGCGGCATATTATAAGTGGTTTCCATTTTGAAAGCTTGTATGTCAATATAATTTCCGCAATGTTAGTAATTTCTCTTGCTGGCTCCTAGACTGGTACTTTGGCAGAGCGCTGGTTCAGTCTCTGTGTGGCTATTCCCATCTTTACCTTGAACAAGTTTGCATCTGATTGCTTCAAGTGTTCACTTCGGGTTTGAACTGGTTTGCACTTCTTGATGGTTTTCTATGAATGTAGTATTAAGTGCAGCACTGCAGTGACTTTTGTATATCATTGTAAATGTCCCACTTTGTGTTGGTATCCCATCCTCTTATCTATCAAGTGTAGAATTGTCTGGTTTGCGTCTAGAGTCACTTATATTTAAGCAGACAGGTTTGTATATAATACTGCTATACTGCTGCCTATAATACAATCACTAGTCAAGACTATATTCCATTTTTTCCTGTCTTTCTCTCTCCTCCTATGTTTCTTTTTCCTTTGACTGAACTTTGAATTTGAGGATTATTGACGAGTTTGTTTAAGGAAGACGCTTAAAGAAAATACCTTCATGGTCGGTCCTATGGTAAAAAGAGGCTATTTTGATTTTGCTTTTGAATGTCAGTGGGATTATTTATGCTGGTGCAATGTTCTGAAGAGATAAAATGCTCCCCACTGGGCTACATGCAAATCCCCATAATGTAAACATCAAGAGTTGTTGCACATTTGTAATCAAAGACAATCATTGCTGGTTATTTGGGCAAGACTCTCATTGCATTCAATAGAGCTATACTGATTTCTACCCAAGGAGGAGCTGGTCCTCCAGTTTTAAGTACATTTGTAGATTAACAGCCCTTGAAAATGAAAGAATGATGGTTCAGAAAGCAGTCCTTCCAGTTTATGCACCCCTATGTCTCAAGCCTCATCCGGAGACACCACCTTTGCAGAGAAGGAACTAGCATGATTTTCACGGTAGTTCAGTCCTGGACTTACCTGCACAGGCCACTAGCAAAGCTTGCTAGTTAGGGCCATTTGTAACTCCCTGGGAGCTGGACCAAGAGCACCAAGTCTTTCACATATGTCACCCAACAGCTACCAGAGACACTAGCAATTCTTGGTCATTACCAACCTGTGCTGCATTGTAGTATACCTAAAGGTGAAAGGCTCCATAGCTTGTTATGTGTCCCCAGAGCTATCTAGTTTTGCTGTCATTGAACATTATCTTTTTTCAGCATTGTACACAATGTGAAGGGTTTACTTCTAATGTTATTCTAAGTCAGGAACCAGCTTCTATTGTAAGCAGCGGTAAGCACTCCACTGATTTCACTGGCCTCTGGGCTAGGCTTTTCTTGGCCCCATTCATTTCCAATACCTGTTTTAATCTAATTTAGTTTTACAATAGCTTCAAATAACATCAGACAAGTCCTGGCTAGTGAAGACTTCTCACTGGCATGTGTGTACATTATTCACACAACTTTATTTCCAGGAACATGCCAGAAAGTTGATTTGATTATCTCCTATACATGGTGAGGGCATAAAGATCTACTTGTTCACCTAAAGAGGAAGATGGGTGAATATTTGATTTAGATTTGAGCATGCAAAATATCTGCTTGATCAGTGGTTGCTGCTTCATATACAGCAAAAAGCACAATTTTGACTTCTCTTAAATTTTATGGACGTGCAAGATTATACTGGTATAAGTCAAAATATGTTCAGTGGGGACATGAATGCGAAGCATGCCTATTATGATCAGCTGTTCCAGACTTTTTTTTTTCTCTTTGTGTATATTTTTGGCGCGGTCTCAGAGAGGAAATGTGATTGTTATGTACATTTGGTATGGAGTGAACTTTGTTGCAAGAAGTCTGAGCTACTGTTAGCAGCAACTGAAGAGCAACTGGAGTCCAATGTGGGTTTAATGTTGTGATGAGTGCCATGGCAGAGCACTCTAACAATATAAGTCTGTTGGACATGTCGTCTGGGCTGTCACGTTCAATTTGCACATGACCTCCTGGCCAAAAAATGGGAAAGAAGTGGTAGAATGTGGGACTGAAAGCTTATATTATTGCTTTGACAGCTTCACTCATCTAGAAGTAATGCAAAATGCAATTTATATTTATACTCTCTGACCTTCTGTACAGAGAGGGAAACTATCTAATGATGGGCCATGGTAGCAGAGAAAGAAACAGATCTCAATACAGCTGGAATTTGTCTACATTTTTTTTGCTTTTCAACCATTCAATTACAGTCAAAAGATAAATGAAACATGAAGAGTGCATTGGTTAGGTAGTGACACAATTATTTTATAGTGAGTAGGTTCTGGCTTTGAGTCTTGGCAAAGGTTGCCATGCACGCCTTATTTCGCTAGATACAGATAATCTGCCTGCTCCCACTGGACAAATCCCCTCTGCTGATGGGTGTGTCATTATGCCCATTCTGGAAGGTGAAAACAGACAGCAGTGAGTCACTACCACTCTTCCTCTGCGGTGGGATATTCTTGAAAGAGGCTGACACTCTAATCCTATTAACTAAGATAAATCAAGTCAGGCCTAATTGTAACAGGGACACTAGTCACTTCGGGGGAGAAACGGGCAGGGGAAGATAGAGCCATTTTCTTTTGTTTCGAGGATGGATACAAGGACCCATACCTTTCCAGAAAAAATCTTACTTTTGCTTCCTACCCTTACTGACGAAAATAACGGGCGATTCCACGAGATCAGCCGTCAGACATAGACTTCCCCCTAATGACTTCAGTACAACTCCCCCAACCTCCACCAGAAGAGCATTTGGCCCCAAAAGGCCTTAAACCACGTCTAAGTTACTAGCTTTTTGTTTAAGATAAGCAGAAGTGTTGACAGTGCCAGTTGTTTTCTTACATAAATATTCAGAGAGTGCAATGGCCTTAAACACTTGGGGAATACAGCAGAGGGATTCTGAATTATAGGACAGACTGTAAAAAATATTATCAGGTTGATTTTTAGCAGGTTGTCCTCCAACAAGCCCTGACCCAACATCCAGTGGAGTCAATGAAAAGATACCCAATGGTTTTAATGGGGCCTGGATCACTCTCAGAGTTCAACTCCTGTCTGAAAAAGACAGCAGCTCATTCTTTTTTATCGGTCTTCCCTTCCTTCCCCCCACCTTAATTCTTTTTTATTCTGGTCCACCACATCCTTTTACAGACTTACCGGTGAGGTCCACGTTAGCAGACAGGAATTCTAAATAGGTAGCCAGCTTTGTCTAGGAAAACCTTTTTAAACAGCTACTGTGTCCTGATTTATGCAAAAACAAAACAGGAAGAAGGTCTGGAAAACCAGACAGCTCTAATAATACCCAGCAAAACAGGTCAGTAATATTTTAGGAGGGAACAGAATGCTTTTGGAAACAAAGGCTCTGACTGAGGTTTTTCAAGCAACTTGATAGGGTAGCGTAATTATTTTTTTTTAACAAGATTGGCCAAAGAAAAAAAGGTGCCGTATAACAATCTGATTTTCATAGAAATGTTGCAGAAAGGGGTCAGTTCTATTCTTATTTTTTCTTTCCATTTCCTTCTTAAGGAGGCAGAATATTTTGTTATAGTTATTAAAGTTCTTCTAGAGGTTAAATACGACTTCTTACAGAGGTATGCATCTTGGAGAGGGGATATAATTAGATTTTTAAAAAATAGATAAAGGGAATAGATTCTAAGTTTCAAAGTGCTTGAAATGATCTTTATCTAGACTCTTCCTCTCCTTTCCCAGTGTTACATATCATTTGATTTAAATTCATTGCTTTCCCTTGTGTAATGTTTAGATGTGTTGTAAGCAGGAGCGGCCTCAGGTGAGGGCAAACCGGGCACCCACTGGGGGCCCCACAGTTTAGGGACCCCCAAAATGTTGAACCTAGAATGAACCTAGAATATAGCTCAATGTTAAAAAAAAACCCTCTTTCTTTGTATTATCAATATTGCTTTAAGATATGCTCATTGCGGTTTCACGGAGAGGGCAAAGTGAGATTGAAATCAAAAATCTCCAACTTGCTTTTCAGTCATTGAAATTAAGCCTCTAAGGGGCCTCACCTGGCTCTCTTGCTCAGGGCCCCAACAACCCTAAGGCCAACACTAGTTGTAAGGTCTTGGATGGGCTACATGTGGAACTCAGGTCTGAGCCAGCATTTCCTGTCGGGGGGTTTAAAACCTCCCCGGGGGGAAGGAATTGATACTCTGGGGCCAGGAGAGCAAGGAGTGTCTGTGGATGGGTAGGTGGGCAAGAGGCATTTCACAGCCTGAGCCTTGCAGTGCAGTCAGGACCTAGCTCTGTCCCGGCTCCACTGTTCCAGGGAAGTGGCACTCTGGATCTGGAAATGGCTAGCCAGGGGGATATCACACTCCTTAGGGCCAACCAGAATGCACACAAATCGCAGCTCTCGCTGATGGCGAGGAAAGTTTTGCTTCTGGCTGCAACAGGAGAGAAATTAGGCCTTTCGGTTTTAGGGAGAGCAAGGCCCGCTGTCCCTTGCAGTGCCCTCACCACCTCTCGTGTGCAACCTTGTGTGCCCTTGGTTGTACAGTAAGAATCCCCCCCCACGCGTACACACACTTTGCAGATCTCTTACAGCTGAGTCACTGAATCAGGAAAACAATCTAGGAGCTGATGTGGCATTTGTGAGGGCTGGCCTCACTAATCCCCCCTCCCCCCCTCCCCACATCTCCGGTTTTAATTTTTCATCACGCTCCCAAGCGAAGCAGTTAATAGTTATTTTTTTCCACCGTTTTTAATCCACAACTCTGCCCCCTACCTGCCCTTATAATCCCCTAGCATGTGCTAGTGACATCACATGGTCATCAGCTCCAAGTTCCCGGCCCCTGTAACTGTCATTAACTGCTGCAAGCAAATGAAAAATGACTGGGAGACTCAGTGGCTCCCACCAGTGACCTTGGGTATTATTAGAATGACCTCGCTTTGGCTTGACCATAAAAAAACACAAACCCTTTCTTGATATCATCACAGAAGCTGTGTCTGCATCCAGGCTGTTTGCAATGGGGAGTGGGGGGAAGCAGGAGAAAGAATGCAGAGTAAATGTTATGCAAAGATACAGTACCCATAAATACTTAATCAGAGGCCAGCCTCAGCTAGCGAGCTCTGCAGAGACTGCCTAGGACACTGGGCAGGGCTGGGAGCTAGGATGCCAATGCCTAGGTCTTCCTTTTATTTGCTCTTTTTTCCCCTAATAACTCCTTTAACCCTGTAAACCATCAGACACTACTGCTCACCAGAGTATTTCCCCCACGACCCTTGTAAGTGTGCGGGAGACTCCATAAATGGTGAAAAGCGGTCATATGTTTGTGTAAGTTTGGGGAGAGAGCCAGAGAGAGAGGAGGCATCATATTCTATATAACATATAAAGTCTATATAATGTATCCATCTATAACGTGTACAAATATGCTGGTAATATATATGGTTAGATAGATGGCATTACTTCTTTCAGTGATAGCTGTAATGATCAACATTGTTATTGTTATTATCATTGCTATTATTATTATTATTGCCATCATTGTCCTCACCTCCATTCTTTAATAAGAGAAGCAATACCACAATATGTATATTATTACAGTTATCATCATTATCATTATTTAATAAGAATAGCAATGACATATTATTATTGTTGGTGTTGTTGTTGTTATCATGATAATCATGAAGAAGAGAACCAAGACGAAGAGGATGAAGATGATGATAGTAGTAGTAGTAGTAATAGTTTGGCTGCCAATGACCTAAGCCCTCTCTGTGCAAATTGGATTCTCAGGCCTGAGATTTTGGTCCTGGCAGCATCAGGAAGGGAACTTTGTTTCAGTAATGGGCAAATCTGGAGGTTATAGAGACTTCATCTCTCCGAGTGCCGGCTGATATTCGGCTCCCTCTGCCCAGCTCCCACCTGGGCAGATGCCCAGGGACAGCCAGCTCCCTCCTGCTGCAAAGGTGCAGAGAGGGGGAGCCCCTGCCTGGGATCCGGACCCCGCAGCTCCCAGGGGCTCTGGTCCAGCGGCTGCCCCCGGGGGGTGCAGGGCTGGGCACTGCTCTGTGGCTTGTAGCTGTGAAACAGTTAAAAGCCAGAGGCAGACAAAAGAGCCCCTCCAGCCGCTGCCCCACGTCTCTTGTCTGCTGTCAGCTGGAAATAGATCTGATGCCCTCTGGACTTTAACTCCCGACAAAAAAGGGGGCATTTGATTACAGGTTATGACAAGTTGCAGAGAGACATGGAGAGCTCAATAAGAAGCAAGAGCAAGTGGAATCAAAAGCTGCTCTCGCTGGTTTGAAGACAGAGTGAAGATGACTTGGAAAGATAGGTGTGAGCAGGATCCCTGATACAGCCGGCGGGGCTGGGCACGCGGCATCTCCTGCGAGCTCGGGGAAGGGGCTGGGGGTGTCGGGGGGAGGCAGGAAGGCCCCCTAACCCTAACCCTAACCCTATCCCTCCCACTAATAAGAGCAGAGTCCCTGAGCCTGCTTCAGTATTGCTCTTCAAAGAGCAACTGGCCATGGTTAGGGAGCACTGGAGCTGCTAGCAACTTTTCTCTTGCTTTAAACTTCTGGGCAGGTTGGCAACCCCTTCCCCTCCTCTCATGTGCCAGCTCTCCCCGCCTGTGCTGTGTTTATAAAACCGTATCAAATGAGGGTTGGAAGGAAGGTCGCCTCTAGTCCAACCCCCTGCTCAAAGCACGACCATCCCCAACTAGATCACTGCAGCCAGGGCTTTGTCAAGCTGGGCCTTATAAACCTCCAAGGATGGAGATGCCACTACCTCTCCAGTGCTTCACCACCCTCCTAGTGAAAGAGTTTTTCCTAATATCCAACCTAAACTTCCCTTGCTGAAACCTGAGCCCATTGCTCCTTGTCCTGTCATTTGTCCCCACCCCCGGGAACAGTCCAGCTCAGTCCAACAGTCCAGCTTGGTGTAGCCCCCCTTCAGGTAGCTGAAGGCTGCTGTCAGATCCCCCCTCAGTCTCCCCTCCTGCAGACTAAATAAATCCAGCTCCCTCAGCCTCTCTCCAGTTCTCTTCTTCTCTATTTCAGGGTCATCTCTTGGTGATATCAAGAGCCCTGCCAGGACCTGTGGTTGTCTAGGTCCCCTGGGTGGGGGTGAGTGTGCCTGGCAAGGTGCGGGGCATATAGCCACCTAGATGGGGACACACATGCAGCCACAGTGCATCCTTCCTCCTCCCGCTGCCTGTCACATAATTAGAGCATGAGAGAAGGATGCCAAGGACTTTACAGAGTCTGTCAGGCACTCGATAGCTCTGTCTTTAGTAGCATCCACATAAGCAAACTTCGCAGGTGTAAAAAAAACCAAGCTTAACAGCTGCTCAGGGACACTTTAAACCATCTGATTTTGCAGGATAGAGCTCCCATCCTCATTCTCCCTGGCAGCCTTTCAAATGCATTTCATTGCTGGTTGCCAATGGAAGATGGTCGCAGCCTCTCCCTTCTCCCCGAGATCCAGGCTTGCATTTCTATCTGGAGCAGCAGCTTTGGCACCCGAGTCTCTCTCCTGCCACTTTTGTGCAGGATTCAGATCTCGGGGAGTTGAAAAATAGTGCTGGGGGGGGGGGGAGTACCCCTAGCTCCGTCCTGCAGGAGAAGAGATGACTGCCTTTCTGCAGGGGCGAAGGGAGAAAGAGTAGGTGCTTCGTGCCAGGCGGAGATGCCTTTTCAAGCCATGAACTTCCCCGTGTTTTACAGAGCCGAAGTCAGGTCCTATTCCTAGCTCAGCATGAATCGCTTCAAACCTCTGACTTTGACACACGCACTTTAATACCCTTCCAGCCTCTCGGACACGACACTCGCCTCTCCTGTCCTCTCTTTCTCTCTCTCACACACCCGCTTGAAACTTAGCCCCTTCCAGCCTGCGGGCCATGCCACGCACCTCTCGAGATGCTTCCCTGCTCCCTCACATCGGGGCTTTCCGAGGGGTTGTCACGCTTGCAGGTAACAGGGAGCTTTCCCCTGACAAGCGCCCTCTTCCCCCAGCACACACGCAGCCCCCAAGCCCCTTGTGTCTGCTCCGGATGCCCCGGGGCAATCTCCCCCAGACGAGCTTCCCGGTGGCCTGGAGGGCTGCGCTTATCCTCGCTCCTGCTGATAAGCCCTTTTTGCTAAGTTCCTGCCAAAGTTGCCTGCTCTTCCGTTTCGGGTATAAAGTTACCGAAACCGGGCAGATAAAGGCAGGGGCCCTATTGTTTCGGGTAAGACGCCTGAAACGGAGGGGGAGAAAGAGCAGCTCAGATGTGCTATTCCTGACACGGGTGCAGGTGGCAGGGACGTGGGCAGACGAGTTTCCTTGGGTTGAATCTGATGCCGCCTATTCAAACAATCGGAAAACATCTTCTGTGCACGGATTTGTACCGGAAAGCTTGCAAAGAATTGTCCCCCCGCCCTCCCCCCAGCCCCAAACGTATCTAATAAAAGAGATCCGATGTATCTGCCTATGCCCTTAGTCATAAACATAGTCCTTAAATGAAGAAGCCTACTCCTTTCAAGCCATCCGGAGAAAATCAATGCCCCAGGGACCAGCCAGCACCCGGGGGAGGCAGGATTCACAGCCAGGAGGGGCTGCACGAGCCAGCCCCAGAGAGTCTCCGTCTTGCTCTCACTCGCTGTTTTCCCGGGGGTCAAATGTGCCTAGAGAGACACTGAGCTTGAAAAGAAAAAGCCATCCTCCACTGGCACCAGTCACCTGCACCCCAGATCCTACCAGGCCGATTGGCACGACAGGGAAACATGAAGGGGAGGCTTAAAAAGTGCATCTCGACGGCCCGGGTGGTCGCTGGGCGCTCCCAGTCACCCGGCGCCAGGACAAGCCAGCTGCCGGGGGGCAATCCGGGGCATTGTGATGGTGTATTTTGCCCGTATCTCGAGATGGAGGCCCCGTGGCAACCCCAGAGGAGCCGGGGTGTGGATGTTGCACCTCCATAGGGGTGGCCATGTGGCGGTAGGCAAGGGGGGGGGTGTTGTGTCTGTATGCCCGCTTGATGCGTGATAGCTCATATTTCCCCGCTCGCCTGCCAGGGGAGAGGGAAGGAGAGGCGGACGACATATTCCCGCAGCTCGAGGCTGAGGAGTTAGGCAAACTCTCCTCGAAACGTGGAGGAGAGGAGCGGGGTGGAGGGGCAAGGGGAAGCCCGGGCTCCTATTCTCGTGCCTCGGGAGCCTGTCTCTGGGCAAAGGGGCAGGAGGTTTTTCCTTGCAGCAGCAAGAGATGTTCAGGGCCAGCCCCGGAGGGAAAGGGAGGAGGGGTGTGTGTGGGTGGGTGGGGGGGTCTCCTTTCTTTGAGAGCGATGGGAATGGGGAAGCTGGGCATGAAACAACCGCGCCTTTGCCGGGGAGAAAGGAGCAGATGGCAGCGCGGCGGGCAGGTTTGCCCCTGGCGCGGGGGGGAGAGGGGGCATCGCCCCCCGCGGGATCCCCCCGCCCGGGGATAATCCAGTGCAGGGGCTGCTTGGCTCGGCCCTGTCCGTCTTCCTTAGGCAACTTGACAAAGTGGAAGGAATATGACATGTGAATTATTAAAGAGGAGGCAGTTGACTCCTAACCTCGGTTGCTTTTTCTCAGAACCCATTACCTGGGAATGCATCTTGCAGGAATTACAGTGTCTGAAGGCAGAGGCAAGGGGGGGGGGGGCGCCCAGAGAGGCAGAGCCGCTGCTTGCAACGCGCCAGGTCTTACCTCCGCGTTTGCACCGCTTGGGCAGCCTTGCCTCCTCCGGAGCGGATCAGAGCGCCGCAGGGAGCCGGGCCGGGGGCAAGGGCCGGGATTGAAAGGGGCTTAAATCCCTTTAAACACGGGGGGGGGGGGGGCGAAACAGAGAGCCCGCCCTGCAAGGGAATGAGATGCCTGCCTGGAGAGTGCAACTTTCCAAGCAAATCTTGCCTGCCTTAAAGGGCCGGTATGCGCACCAGGCATCCCGTTTAGACGGTTCTTTTTTTGTTAGTGTGCCTTCGCTATCAGACACATTAGCACACGCATCCGTGCCTCGCGGCACGCACCTCGCCGTGCCCGCGGACACGCGTTACCTATGGCATCGCACAGGCCCGGTCATCATTGCCATGACAATAGCGCCCTTCTCAGCGCGGAGTTTCCTGGGAAGGGGCGTGGGGGTGTGAAACACGCGCACATGCTGTACATGGCTCAAACTTGAGCAGATCCTCAATAATCTTCCCAACAAAAGTTTCTTTGTGCAAATGGAGCCGCCAAGTCACTGTGAAGCCGCGTAATCCAGCAGCTGGGGTGTTTTGTTTTGGGTTGGGGTTTTTTTTTTCTTCTTCTGAAAATCAATAGCAAACGGGCATATTGAACAGTTAGGACTAATTTTTTTAAAACGCTACTTATTTATTTGTATTTAATGTAAGGGGGGGGCATCAGGAAAGAACGGAGTCAAAATCACCCCCCACCCCCACCCCGCCTTTGGGCATAGATTTGTATCCCCCGTTGCCAAGCTGAATGTAATAATTGAATCTCTCCCAAATCTTGGTGATAGAGCAGTCAGAAATGACTCCATCTGACAGCAGAGCCATGAGGCAAGTGATGGATACTATTGTCCAAATCTGACCCTCCATTAACACCACCTATCAGCATCTGTATTCTGTCACCAATTCCCATCCCGAAGCCAAGAGGGGTGACTCTAATATTCTAAGCACATTGAAGGCTTCCATGCTGAGTTCAACCCTGCATCAACTAAATGGGTGGAGAGGATGACCTAAACCTTGCTCTCTCTATCTCAACTCGCCTTATTACCCCTCTCCAATCCCATTGTTTTGCAGGTGCCTGCAATTTGCTCCTTATCTCCTCTCTGTTTAGGAGGACTCCTTTTTTTTTTTATTATTAATACAAAAGGAGAAATGTTATTAATATTAATTAACAAAATAAAAAAAATGAAGCAGTTTTGGGAATCCACCAAATGAATAATCTCATCCTCTAATTGGAGATGAAGTGTGTGGGGGGGGGGAGGGAGAAGAGGGGGGGAGGTGTAGAGAAACAGATGACCTACTGGGTGACAGACACAGGTTGGAAGGGTGACATTTTATTGTAAGCCTCCCTATGAAAGGAAGAAAAGGAAAGGACCAGTCAATTTAATGCAGGGACCAAGAGTGCAAGAGTGTTGCTAAGAGACAGAGATGCTGCTAAACTTCTATCAGAAGCTGTACTCTGACCTTATGCAAATGGAGGCTCCCAACTCTTTGTGGAAAGGCTGAAAATTCCACCCACTGTGTCACCAATACCTGGCATCGAGCCTTTTATTCAAATGTTCTCTAAAAACACACACACAGAGGATGTGACAAAGCATGACACATTTAGGGCTGTAAAGGGAAAAAAAAAAAACCACAGAGAAAGAAGGGGAGGGGAAAGGGGGTTAGAAACAGAACTCGTGGTGGAAATGTCACCCATCCATACCTTCCAGAGCTTGCCATTCCCTGGAGCTTCGGGGGGGGGGGGACGGGGGACCCCCACCCAGCAAACTAAGCGATGGGTTCCGAAATGGCCTTAATCCAAGGCTATTAAAAGTCATAAATAGCCCCGACCCTGCTCCGTGGTGAAAAATAGGAAGGACCATCCTGTTCTCCCCCAGCAAGAAATCCGTATAGAAGTATAGGAAGGCTTATCCCCTCTTCATCACCCAAATATTACAAGATAGAATCGGGGGAATCGGGGAGAAAAGGGTGCAGACCTACAGAGTATAAATGGATTTATTAACTATGGAGTACCAGACCTATGGGGTATAAAAGTATTGTACAGAGTAACAGACCTATAGAGCATAAATGTACTGTATAGAATATCAGCCCTATGGAGAATAAATGTATTTCTGAACTATAGAGTACCAGACCTGTGGAGTATAATTGTACTGTATAGAGTACCAGACCTATGGAGAATAAATGTATTTATGAACTATAGAGTACCAGACCTATAGAGTATAAATGTACTGTATAGAGTACCAGCCCCATGGAGAATAAATGTATTTATGAACTATAGAGTAACAGACCTCTGGAGTATAAATGTACTGTATAGAGTAACAGACCTATGGAAAATACATGTATTTATTAACTATAGAGTAACAGACCTATACAGTATAAATGTACTTAATGCATGCCTTCACTTCTTATCATCTATTACAAAATGAAATCGGGGGGAAAGCAAAGAGAAAGGGGTACAGACCTATAGAGTATAAATGTATTTATAGAGTAACAGACCTATAGAGTATATGTGTACTTTATAGAGTAACAAACCTATGGAGTTAAAGTGTACTTAATACCTGCCTTAACTTCTTCTCACCCAAATATAACAAGATAAAATCAGGGGAAAAGCAAAGAGAAAAGGGCACAGACCTGTAGGGTATAAATGTATTTATTAACTATAGAGTAACAGATCTATAGAGTATAAATGTACTTCATAAATGCCTTAACTCCTTATCACCCAAATATTACAAGATGAAATCAGGGGAAAAGCAGAGAGAAAAGGGTGCAGACCTATAGAGTATAAGTGTATTTATTAATTATAGAGTAACAGACCTACAGAGAATACGTGTACTTTATAGAGTAACAACCCTATAGAGCATAAATGTACTTAATATATGCCTTAACTCCTTATCACCCATATATTACAAGATAACATCAGGGGGAAGCAGAGGGAAGAAGGCGCAGACCTCTAGGGTATCAATGTACTTTAACTAAGGAGTAACAACCCTATAGAGTATAAACGTACTTAATACATGCCTGAACTCCTTATCACCCAAATATTACGGATAAAACCATGCTGAAAGCAGGGGGACAAGGGCGCAGACCTCCGGAGTACATTTGGTAGAGCAAACGGGTGGGCATCCCCAGCTAGGTTCAAGCACCGCCTGGACCAGAGGACTGCGGGTGAGACTGCTGCCTTGTGACTGCTGCCGGCAGAGAGCAAACCCGAGTGTACATTAATCCAGCCCAACTCCTGACTAAAACCGAACTGGAAAACTCAACCCCAGACTGACTTCTAGGTCCTGACATCTCCTCGCGGGGAGAGAGAGAAGGAGAGGGGCAAGGGCTGCTCTCGCTTGTCTCGGCACATGCTCCGTCCAGCTCATCACAACTTTCTCCCAAACGTTTGAGCAGCCGCAGATGCGAGGCTGGCAACTCTGGCACTTCTCAGGGAATTAAAACGCATTACGAAGAAAAGCTAAGGCAGGTCCTATAGCTTTTTAATGCCCCGGGTTTCTGAGCAACCCTTTGATCGGAGCCCAGGGTCAGAATAAGAGCCTTATTTTGTTTCTCTTTCTCAGGGGTGTTCATCTCTGTGCTTGGGCCACAGAGAAGCCAAACTATTCCGGGGGGGGGGGAACAGCTATAACCCCCCCCCCCGACCCTCAAAGCAGTGGTCACTGGTATTTCACTTCTCAAATCGAAAAAACAAGCATCAACATTTCTGCAGAAAGGGGGGAGGAGGAAGGGGGAATGCCCGTTCGGTGGAACAGGAAAGTTTGCCCGAGTTTATTGTTTTCTTTAATGCAGAAACCATCCAGTTACTTTCAATTCAAGTGATGGCCACCGCCCCTGGGACACGCTTTCGCGGACGAGCCGCTCAAGGAAGAGCCAGCTACCCACTGCAAACTGACCCCTGACACGCGCAGGGACCTGATGCCCGGTTACTCATCCCCGAGGCGCGCAGGTTTGCGTCTGTCCCCAAACTGAGCCCAGCAGAGCTGGAGAGAGACGGTTGTTTAGGGGGAAAACGCTCCTGGGCACAGGAGAGAGCCCAGGTTGCCCCGGGCGGGCGGGCAGGGCTCGCTCCCCATCCGGCCGTAAGGTCCGGGCACCTTCTCCTTGCGAGCAGCAGCGCAAACCAGATGGAAACAGTTGAAAAATATGAAATAATTTGTCCCATTCGTGTTTGTCCCATCGAAAAAGCGTAGCATTTTCTGATTTCTGGCCAAACTGCCCGGCGGAGCTGTGCTTTGCTCCAGCCCCCTGGAAACCCGGGTGAGGCCGGGGTGGGCCGGGCGGGGGCAAGCCCCTCCCGCTTGCAAGTGCGCGGAGTAAATGAACGTGCTGGTGCAAAGCGCCCATTGGCGTCCTTCCTTCTTTACTAGTAGGACTTTTCATAATGTGCACAATACTATTAATATTTCATATTAGCTGTGTGTGTATGGTGAACTTTGTAATGGGAAATTCAATCGCGGCTGTAAATATTAATGGAATATGAAATGAAGCCACAGCCTCCATGTAGCACTGACAGTAAAACGGAGTGAACATGTGGTGGCCCTGGGGCAAGACAGGCCTTTCCTCTTGTCTCTCTCGCTTTATTACATTAGCCCGAGCCTCTCTGTACGGTCCCGAGCTCAGAAGCTGCAGTTCACAGGTCAGCCATGACAAATGTCCCCACGTCTAGCCAAACAAGACCCCCCTGGCCCTGCCATTACATCTGCCCAACAAGCCCCAGGAGGGTGCTTGAGGGTGTCTGGTGCAGGTAAAGGGCTCTTTAGCGCAACTTTCCAAACAGATGACAGGAGAGGGGCTCCCACCCCCTGCTCGCTGCTCAGGACCTGGGAGCTGCCCTCCGCCAACCCGCCCCCCTTCCCCACCAGGGGCGCCCCGGGCGCCTGAGGGTCCCTGGCTCTCCCCCCCCGCCTCAGAAGTTGGCCTCGGTGCCCACAGGCTTGGCACCCCGCACTGGGGGGGATTTGCCCCGACCCCCCGGGGTAGCCGTGCTGCAAAGGCAGGCGCCGCCCCCCGGCGCAGCACAGGACGCGTCATGTGTGGGGCTCGTGACGCAATCGCAGCCGGTGACGTCGGCCGCAAGCAGCGCAGGCCGTGCCCAGCCCGGCAGGAGCGCAGCGCGGTGCCCTTTGTGTGTGATGCAACCCCCCCCCCCCCCCAGCTCCTGTGGCTAGCTGCATTAGGGCCAGCTCGAAAATCCCCAACAAAAACAAAATCTCTTTTTTTTCCTGCGGGCTGAAAGGCCCCCGTCCGGCTCCGGGGCCACCAGGGATGGCAAAATAGGCCCCGGGGGGAGGAAATAAACTTCAGTCCCGCTAGGCTTCTCTCCTGGGGCGCAGAGGTGCTGGGGCGCTGACCGCACGGCTCCGGCCCGCCGGCACCCGCCGTCTCCGCGGCCTTCGGCAGAGGATGAGGAAGAGCCTGGAGTGGCTTTGAGTTCCCAGCCACTTCCCTGCCCCCTGCCCCTGGACCTTCACTTGCTAAGGGGGCACCCGGCAGGCCCTGCCCATCCTCTCCCCACCTCCTGAGCTGCCCCTGCGCCTGAATATTACCACTGACTTCCAGCGGGGGCACTTCAAGCCCCTCGGGGGGAAATCGGCAGGAGCTCGGGGCTGCCAGGGGAGGCAGAGGAGCGCATCAGCCCCGGGGAGAAAACGGGCGTGATGCCCCTTTGCTGCTTCTCCCTAGCACGGACCCGGCAGGCGGGCCAACCTGCTGCCCGGGCGGCCCCCCCAGCCCCTCGGCCCCGGGTTGGCGGTCCTGTGAATGGGAAGGGAAATAAAGGAAACCCCGAGGTAGAGCCCGAAGTTGACTCCGGCCACTTCTGTATTTACTTGTTCTTTTAACTGCTCCCCTGCCTCCTTTCTTTCTTCTCCTTCCCCCGCGCCGCGGCTCACGTACTTTCTACAGTGGCTGTGGCTTCATTAAAAGCTTTTCTATTATATCCCCCAGGAAAGTGTAACTGTCACCTCTCCTTGCCTCTTTAAAAGAGTTGCACTTTCAAAGAACGCTTTCCCCCCCCCTTTACTAAAAGGAAAAAGCTCTGGATCTAGGTTTTGTAAGTGTTAAATAACTTTCTCAGCGTGTATTAAAGGAAGATTGTATTTTATCAACAGCTGATTGATGCTGCTATGTGATCCCCTCGGTTTGTCTATAGTATCATATTTATTTAACCTGCTGGGGGACTGTGTTCGGGGGCAGCCTGCTCCTGCTGGCAGGAGCACACATATTACACACTACCCCAGGTATTCTGATTGATTGTTCCCACCCCAAAGCCTTTGGATCATAATTTAACACAGCAGGTCCTACAGCACTAGCTAGGTTTTCGGGAAATACAGTGTGGGGTTTCTATGAAGTAGCACTGCACAGTGACTTGGTTTATCTTTTCTTTTTTTCCTCCTCTTTTCCTTCCCTGAAACAGATCCTCCATATAGATTTCTTTATAGAAAATGGGAAGCAGACAGTCACGCCAGCAAATGACTCCGGAATGAAACCAGAGCCTTTCTTTTTCTAAATCCCCTTCCTGCAGGATAGGGCAGCTCCCACGCGGGACCAGGCGCTGGGTCGTGCAGAGCCAGCCCGGGGATCCTGCGGGGGTTTTTGTGGGGCCGCAGCACAAAGCCGGGCTCATCTGCTCCCTGCTACCCGTCTCAGACCACACGGGCTCGGGGCCCTGGAGGTGCCCCACTGCGCTTTGAAGTCAGAGGGATGCCCACGCGTGCCCCACGGGGAAGGCATCCCTCCGGTTACCTGGGGGCCGCATGCACACCCGGGCAGCTCCGTGTAGGTGAAAGGGTATTCACACCCGGCAGCTTGCAAAGAAGCATTGTTCCAGCTCTCTGAGCCGGTCTGGTCACAGATACCAGATTTACCGCACGACCCTCGTGTGCCCAGGTCCTTACACCAACACCCCTTCCCACAGCTCTGCCCCAAGCCCTCGTCTACCCCCAGGCCCGGGGCTCCGCTCTGGCCCAGCGGGGCACACCAAGCCGTGCCTTTCTTAGGGTGCAAAATACGCGGTGGCGCTGCAAATCGTAAATATTACCCCCCCCCCCGCCCGAGCCCCATATCTTAGCTACCCCTGGAGCAACACAGGAGAAGTTCACGGGCCGCAGAAGCCCCCAGACTCAACGCGGTGGGAGAGGGAGAGGCATGGCCAGACAGACGGGGGCCGGGCGCTGGTGGCACCCCGGGGTCACCTCCCCCGGCTCGGGCTATCTGCCCGATCTGCGGGCGATGACAAAAATGTGTGCAAGGCTCCAGGAGGTGCCATCCTCGTGCTAAGAAAACAGCCGCTCTCCAGGTAAGTACACACAGCGGCGGCGGGGCCGGGGAAAGGGCGGCCTGGCATGAGCCAATATTTACCCATGACTCAGGAGCAAGCCGGGGATGCAAAGTCTTACCAAGGTGACGGCGATGGCAGCTCAGGTGCCAGCGGGGAGATCTGCCGGAGTCACACGGGGCAGGGGCGTGTTGACAGATCGCGTTAATCAGTAATGATCCGGGTGGGGAGAGCCCCGGGGCCTTTCCTTTACCCCCAGATCGCTCCCAGCAAGGCTGCGGAAAGCACCCCCCCCCCCAGACACGCACACGCACACGCCAAGCCCCAGCTGTGCTTTCTTCCACACCGCAGACCTGGCATCTGCCGATGGAAATGGACCAAGGGGCGTGCGTGTGTCACTGCCCCTCCAGACCCCTTTCAGGGGCGTGCCTGGGCACCCCCCCCCGTGGCGAGGAGCTCCCAGCCCGGGGTGCAAGCGCAGCCCGCCGCGGTCAGTGCCCCGAGGCAGGCCGTGCCTGGGCACCCCCCCCCGTGGCGAGGAGCTCCCAGCCCGGGGTGCAAGCGCAGCCCGCCGCGGTCAGTGCCCCGAGGCAGGCCGTGCCTGGGCACCCCCCCCGTGGCGAGGAGCTCCCAGCCCGGGGTGCAAGCGCAGCCCGCCGCGGTCAGTGCCCCGAGGCAGGCCGTGCCAGGGAGGGCGCGCCGGGCTGCGGTGCTGGCAGGGGCAGACGAGGAGCTGCACGCCACGAGTTAGGCAGGTGCCCCGAGTTGCATCAAAAGCCTCTCGTCCGCCCTCCACGTGCAGTCCTCTAAACCGCGTTAACTGGGTGCAAGGTGCCCACCCCCGAACACTACCGCGTGCTAGAAGCCTGCGTGAGGGGCTGTTTGCACCGCCACCCTTCCGTCCTGAGGGCTGCGTGCTAGCCCTCCCGGGGGGCTCAGATCTGGAGGTCCTTGCCCTGAGCGGACTCCGGGCCTGCTGCTGCTGCCGAGAGGTAGGCTCCAGTCTCCCCCTCGGTGCCTCGAGCCGCGATAAACGTCACGTCTGTCCGCAGCCGCGCCCTGGCTTTGCGGCGAGACAGGCCACGGCCTGCCCTTGTCGCCTCCAGCGACATGGGGGAGGCTTCCGCCCCTGTGCCATGTCGGGCCGCTTTAGGGGGCCCCCGTTTGGCTCGAGACCGCTTTTCCTGCCTGCCGGGGGCTGGATCCGGTGCCGGCCAAGCGAGGCGACTCGTGCTCGGGCCGCACTGGCCCGCGGCTCAGTACCTGCTGTTGTGCGTCCCTTGCAAAGGTTAAATCCTGCAAACATGCCCCAACAATGCTGTGCGGTTTCCCTACATAATGTTGCCTTCAGCCCTCGCACCCTTCCCTCTCCAGGTAACCGGCCCTTCCCCTCTCTTGCTGCTGCTCAAAAGCAGCAAGAAAGGTCCCGGGTCGGAAGGGGCATGGCTCCAAGAGCAAGTCCCTATCTCCCAATCACTTCATATTCACAAGAAAGGAACTATCTGGGCTGTAATAACCCCCGCTCCAGGCTCTGGAGAGCGAAATGCTGCTTTCTCCTTAGGAAGCAGCCTGGCATCGCAAGTCCCTTCTTCCTTACGTTGCCTCTTGCTCCAGAAACCCGCCGCTTCTTGCATAGATGGGGGTGAAGGAAAATGGTAACGCTCTCCCAGAAAGGGGCAAAAAGTGCCAGGCAGGCTCCCCACTTCCTCCCAGCTAAGCCCTGGGCTCCAAAGAAAGTTCCCTGGTTCCTACTTCCCCAGCCAGACTTCGTGTTTTAGCAAACAGCTGAACTCGCGCACGCAGCTGGTTATGACAAAAGCCCTCATTTCTTTCCTTTCTACAGTATGCTTTCCCCGAGCAAGCTCGCACTTTAACTAACCTGCCTATTAGGCAGCTATTTAGTAGACATCGCAGTGGGTATCGACATGAGATAATGACCAAAGAGGTGGAACCTAATCAGCGCTTTAGCTGAGTTTAAAGAGGCGAGAGGTAGTTTAAAGCTAGCTTTGGTCATGTTTGCTGGCCAGCTACGGTGTTTGCATTGCCACATGATGATGGAGAGAGTAATGTGTTTGATAGATAAGGGGACAGAAGCTAGCCAAAAAACAAGGTCACAGGTGATAAGACCTGCCACTTTTACTCATTTTTCACACGCATGAAAGGCAGCTTAAAAATATTCAGGGAAATGGAAGGAGCTGGCATTTATCATAAAAAATAGTCCACCAACCAATCCTGCATCTTATTTAATTAGACCCCAATCTTATCATGGGCATGATGCATGTCATGCCATAAAAGTCAATGTTTCTCTATTTTGTTAGCAGCCGGGTGAGTTCTGAAAACACACACAGTTCACTTTTCCCCTTTTGATGTGTTATCTAAACTTCTTAAACAGTGAATGAAGTAAGTTATAAGCTGAAGATAAGATTCTGCAGGGGGAATCAATAGGGAAGGGAGTGGCTGGGGTTTTAATAGAGGACAAAATCAGAGGGATAAAGAGGGAAAAGGAGCTGTCTTTCCCTTGCTCTCCAGATTAGAGTCTCTGCATTTAAAGACATTTATTCAGGGTTTTTAAACTCCTTATCTAAACCCTAATGCAGGACCACAGAGTCGGTGGAAAAACTCTCATTCGTTCTCATTTGGCCTGCATTGGTTTCAATAGTTTTTCCCAAGCGCTTGTGCTGTGGCAGGTAGGAAATGTACTATCAGTTTCTGACGGTATTAAAAAAGGTAGTTCTGCCAGATAGGCTAGACTTGCCAAGTCGCACTTTCCAAATCCCCCTCTCAGTACTCCTGCTGCCTTCATCTGGAGTCTGATCTAAAATGCAGCCGGATCACAGCTGCTCTGCCTTTACAGGTGTCTAAGCCCAACAAGTCCTCAAACTCCCCATCAGCTGGAGGCACCTGAGTGTTTGACACGAGTTCCCTTGACACCTAGAGTGACTTGGCGTTGACAGTTTTGCATTTCATTCACAACTCTGCTTTGACAGGCAGTGCAATCTAGGTGTTCCCCCCTCCCCCCAATTTGCCTGTCAGACCCCTTCTCATAAGCACCCTCAGAGCATGCCAGATGTGAGCTGGATCCAACTCCTACCATTACTCTCTCAGGATCAACAAGGTCTAGGACCAATTTCCTCCCCCACTCAGGGGATTTGACCCTGTATCTCCCACCTCCATAGGAAGTTGTGGTTACCACTTGGCTATTAGCAGCTCTGTGCCAGTGTGTTCTCTCTAGTTAGCATGGCATTAATATTAGCAGAGACTGAAAGTGCAAATCTGAGCTGGATTCTGCAGCCTATTAGGTGGAGCCCTTGGAGGGAAGTAGAGGCATTTGGATTCATGGAAAATGTTTTGACCTACTGGATAAGGCGGGCACAACTTATGGTACACCTCCTGTTGAATTATTTGGGTGGCTTCCTGACCAGTTGGAGCAGCATTCTCAACTCTCCTATGCACTGAACAGAGGCTTAATTCAAGCCTGAAGGTTTTATGGAGTGAGCGGAGCAACTCTGATCACTGAACTACTCGACTCCTTTTGCCCCTATGGCTCATATTTTGCAGCAAACCCAGGGAGTGAGATGCTTGAAAGGACCCAGTTCCTTAAGGCCCTGCCAAAAACCCACCCTTGGGAGCCTAAATTCCACAGAATGTCAGTGGGACTTGGGCACCCCAGTGCCTAGATTACTGTTGAAGATAAGGGTTGAGCTCCTAAGTCACTCAGGTCTGTTGAAAAATGCGGTACTTAAACCTTCAGTTAACGTAAAGCTCATCAATTATTCCCTTGGTTTTGATTGGACAGCTTGTGTGTCTAAAACAGTACAGGTAAGTGTTTTGCTGGATAGGGATGGGATCATTCGCATGCCCAAAGGTAAGCAAGTGGACAATAACTGTGGAACCATGGCTAAAATAATGAAAGGTAGAAGAAATTTGCAGGGAGAAATGCAAAAGAAGGCTTGTCTTGGAGATTGTAGTCTCTTGGTGTGAAACTGGAGGCAGGCCAGGTGTTCTGCGTAAGGTTGTCCTTAAATCTTAACTGCCACCATATGAAAAGTTGGAGCAGCGCAGGCAACTTTTCTAGGGGCCCTTTTGCACTGAGGACACATTTCAGCCTGCAGACAGACTCCCAAGGTAAACCATTCTTTAGGGAAATTTCCTTTAAGGATAAGAGCTGCTTGGCAAGCATGATTCCAGACGGATTCAGTTGTCTAAAATGAGATGTAGAGCTTAGACATTATTTTCTTCTATATAGGGGCCACCTTTAGCACTTCTTTATGCTTCAGTTTTAATAATCTATATCAATGTTGGTTTTCAGCTGATTTTAATGTCAACTAGGGATTAATGTGCATTAATTAAATTGACTGTATTTTCTTTAATGAGCACAAAAGGATTTCATGTTAATGCTGGTGATCCTAATAAGGATTCTGTCTACTTATCTGTATTTTCTCAACATCCTGAAATATTTTATTAGAAAATGAATTAATTGAGCTGTTTTTATTATTGCCTGGTAAAAACAAAACATACCAGGTGATCATCAACCTGTTCTGTTGTTAATGAGCTATATGATGATTGAGCAGGAGTATTTTTGCTTCCTGACGCCATGCGCTGCAAAACATTATTTTGTCTGCAGTGCATAATTTATGCTGTTTCTATTCCCTTCTTGTTTGGTGTCAAGTAGCTCTCATTTAAATTTAGATGCTTCTGTTCTTAAATCAGCCAGCAGATATGCCAGTACTTATAAACTGATGGACAGGTTCACTAACGGGGATAAAGCATCTAAAGTTCAACTTGAAGGTCTGGATCCTTTCCTCTGGGTGAGTTTGCTAATGGGTGGAGTCATTCCCATGTTTTGCCAGCTCACAATAGGACATGGCGTGATCTTGCTTAGGCATCCAAGTCTGACCGCTGGGTAGGTGCTTCTTTTAGCATGGAGTCTCCTCCTCCGAGAGAAGCTGTCTCTGTTCTTAGCAAGTGCAATCTCTTCTCTGGAGTCACTCGCATGACCTTTGCCATGTAGCTCCCTTGAACTCAGACCCTTCAGGCTTAAAGGGTCCCAGGACCAGCACCATGTCACAGTACTAGACTGTCGTGTCTGGTTCAATGGCGAGAGATTCACCTCTATGTAGGTCTGTTCCCCTAAGCCTTTCTCTTTGAAACTCTGATTTCAGTGGGAGTTCGTAGCCCCAAAGCAGTTGGACTACTGCAAATAGGATGCTCCTTTAAATAGGCAGGCAGGATCCCAACTTGTTAAAAACCTACACAATAAAATATAAGGTACTATCTCTCCCCGAGAATGAAGTGCATGTTATATAGACACGCACACAGCTGTTGACTAGCTGTGTGAGCTTGAAAGACATTTGATTTGCTGAGCAAGCTCTTAATAAAAAGCTCATGGCAACATTAATTAATGGTATTTGGGACTGTGTGCTCACTTTGATGTTAAGATGTTCTACTGCACAGACTTAAAATTAATTCTTCATCTTTTGCCCTTGTTACAGTCTGCACATTCCTACCACAGGCCCCATTTTCGCATTGTGTTGTAGAAATAATTCTTATTTGTAGAAATAATTATTATTGTATTATAATGTATGCCAGTAATGAATGGCATGGGACTGATTCTGATCTTGTTATACCAGTGTGATCCTCCTGATTTAAAGAAGGTTTACTTGGATTTCACTACTTCTAATTGCTATGACTGTAGTACTCAAAATGTATTCAGAGTTTTACTTGCATCCGTCCGTTGGTGTGTGCCTCAGCAAATTTATTATCAAAGCCCTCGGTCTTCCCAACACTTTTAAAGTATGAGTAGTTCCTTTGAACATGTCAGAATGATTCTTGTGCCTATAGTTGCAAATACTTTCTTATGGGAGTAAGATCTGGCAGCAAGGATGAAAGTAAGCAGCATGGTGGATTTTGTTCCCTGCATCAGGGGTCCAGACTGGGACAGAACCAGCAAGGGACTGGGGAGCTACCTAGGCATGGTAACCCCTACCCTGTCTGGTCTAATGCATATTGGACCTTGCTAGTGTCCATTATGAATATGCATATTGAACCTTCCACAAATTGTATTCAGGTTTAAAAAGGGTGATAATTCCTGCTCCTTCTCCAGCATGTTTGGGAGTTTATCCATGCAACACTTTATTTAACAATATATATAAATGTATATTCAAAGACTTAAACTTATGATGAACTCTAATTCTGTATAAAAATAGTCCATGTTTCAGTGCCGGCAAAATAAGCCTTTTTTTAGTTTTAAGATTAAAGTATTGATTTGAAAATGTCTTTAAAGCTATTATGGAAACGGCTACCTCAATATTTCATTGGCAGAAACTGGTGCGTGAAAGGCTTTCATAACGTACCTTAAAAATGAATGTAAAGGAATTTGTATGTATTCAAGCTGCAAAATTAAACATTTTAGAAATTGAAATTTTATTTTTCTTTTAGAGAGAAGCTGATTTTTAATAAAAGATGTTCCATATGAAAAATTTTCAACCAGCTCTTCTCCTTTTTTGGGGGGGTGGGCAGGGTTGGGCACATAATAAACTGGGTTTTGTTTCAGCTGAATATCTGTAGAGGCCACTAAATGTTTGACATGAGGCATTTGTTGCCATATGTTTCACTCAGAATTTAGGATTGGGCATTTAATTTTGGGTTGAAAAATATTTCACTCATCTCTTTACCTTGCTCTCTCTCTCTCTGTCTGTCTGTTTTTGGATGAAATAACCTTTATGACCGTAGCTGTAAATTATATAATCATAGGTATAGTGTTGCTTTATGAAACACATTAGTAAACAGTGTATTAGTTGATATGAAATAATTGTTCATGTCACGACTCTATTACAGATTGTTTGTAACACCTTACTCCAGAAACCCTTTGGACTGGTGATGCTACTACACATAGTACTGAAATATTATATGCCTCTAACTATGTGTACATCAGAATTTACTTTTCATGACAGATATTGGCTTGGCCACCCCAGAGAGTGAAACTCTTATAATGTTATAGAGTCCACATTATCTTTTCTGTACTATGGTCACAGAACTAGGTCGTGAATGGATCACTGCTAATGATGGGAGACTAGATCAAGGTCCACAGAGCATTCAGACTCTTACCATCTCATCATTGCCTAGTGAAGGACCACTTTGTGACTTGTGCTGAGACCATTAAACTCACTTCATTGAGGCCACTGAAGAGCATACAACAGTGAACGTTACACCAATGTGTGTGTTCGTTCATTTGTGCAAAAGCTCCTTCCTAACCTGCACAGAGCTTTAGCTGGAGATCAGCTCCATGGCTCATTTCCTCTTAAACCTAACATGTATCTTTCTGCTGCTTACTCCCCATCTCCATCACCACAATATCTGAGTGTTTGGGAGGACTTAGACTGTAATACCCCATTTCTGAGTTTGGTCAGAGAAATAATTTTGTCCAAGTGGCTTAAACAAGTTGAAAGCATTAATAATGCAGCTTGAAAGAATTACTCCTCATATATCACAACGGGTGTTCCTGAAAAACTTGTGGTCTCATTGATCACTGGGATTGGTGGGTAAGTCTATCAAAGCAAAGGAAGGAGAAGGAGACCGCAGAACCTAGACCTCAACCAATGAAGGAAAGCCCAAAATAAGTCAAGCATTCGAAGTTTTGGTGTGTGGAATCCTCTTTATCCGTTTAAGAGACAATATTACTGTATCGTTTCAGACTCCATTACACTGTCTCCCCTCACTTGTAATGTGCCCTGAAAAGATTTTTGTTATGGTGTTAGAAGGCTATTTCTATCTTCATGGCCTATTCAATCATAATACCATAGTTCCTCAACTGGATCTGGAGGAAGGCACTTTGGCCAAAAGCTTGTCTGCCCCAACTATGAAGTTGATTCAATAAAATATGCCATCAAAAAAACCCTTGCAATCTAGATATTCACCCAGGCACTGGTGCATGACTTGCAAGGCATGAATGCCAAGTGCTGCCTAAGAGGATGAGGGAGTGGGGAGTGCCAGAGTGGAGCTGAGGGCTGCTGTGCCTGGGGTGGATGATTTTTATGCATCTGGAAAAGACTATTTCTGGATGCCCATTTTATCTTGGAACAAGTTACAGTGCCCAGGTTAGAGTTAAATATTGCTTTGGAAGTAGTCTTAGTCATTCATCTACTCTGCTTTAAGTGGAAACTGGTTTCCAGGGTGCTGAATGTTTTAGTTGGCCTAAAGTGGCTGGATAACGTCTTCCCTAGTTCTCATGAAGGCACATCAGAAGAAAGGGCACCAGGGTGTGTATGCTTCCTGGAATGGTAGATCTCATTTCATAGGGCCTGAGCTGAAAATAACTCCCTTTTAATTTTCTTTGCCTCTCTACAAAACTAAAGAGTCTTAGGAGAATGGATAGGGGAGAGGTTGATTAGAATAAGATGGACCCGGGTGATTTATATGACTTGAAGTGAATTACTATTGACTATAAAAGTTTGGAGGCAGGAAAAAGGTAAACAATTTAAGATTAGATGCTGTTCTGTGATTAAAATTGTAGAATTTATACAGCTTTACCTGATCAGCATCAGCAGATGAACAGATGCATAAAAGTGTTGTGCTAGGTTAGACTACCTTATGCACAAGTATAATATCCTGGGTAGTATCCCATGTCCAGAAGAAGATTCAAGAATCTTTATAGCATGACTTGCCCACTATGAAGTTTCTTCCTAACCCTTGTTAGGAAGACAAATTCATCAAAATTGGGCCCATAAAAATACCTTTCGTGATGCAGAAAATGAGAAACAGGCCAAGGATACCAGATGCAAAGAACGGAAAATAGGCCAAGGATACAGTGAATAGAGAAAGTTCAAGAATGATAGCGAACAAAGATTTAAAGACCCGAGAAGTTGAGGAGCTGGTACAAGATGGGGGAGAGAGTGGAAAGTCTTCATCTGGTATCATTCCTGCTACTAAGCTGACCGGCAAAAACATATTAATGTGGACAAATATATAAATACAGTTGTATAGATTTATTTTCTTCCCAGTCTCATCAAAAAAAACCAAACAAATCCAATCTAATTTATTCTCTGCCTTTTCTTCTGATGACTATTTTTACTAAATTGCTTATGTGAACAAATAATTTAAACTGAATTTACGTGATCATTTTCTTATAGTTGTCACTTTTTAGTTTCCATGCAGTCCTACCCAATGTGTGTGTTTGTTTGAATACATTTACAGGAAAAGAGTTAAGCCCCTAACCATTTTTTTTTTTTTTTTTCCCCCCTCTCTCAAATAATTTTAATTCAATTGAAAAGAGGTCATGAATATATTTTCTTTTTTGTTGTTTATTGTCTTGAGGTTGGTTGGTTTTTGTTTTGTTTTTTTGCAATAGGCTTTATACATCCTTTAATGCTTCCCTCTCTCTCCCCCCCCCCACCTTAATTAAATAAAGTCTTGGCTTGGATCCTCAGTTATTGAATCAAAGCCTGACCTAAATCACAGCACATGCACAATGATACAACTTGCACTCAAAATTTTGCCCAACTAGAGTCAAAGGCTGTATTCTGGATAGTCATGGAAAGGAAGTTGGAGCTTGTCCTTGTTTTCCTAACACAAGTGGTCTTCCAACTTCAAATACTGGCCTCCGTTTATTCATCTTCTAAGAAGCTGGGATAAATATTCCCACTCCCCATCTCTCCTAGTCTAAACATTTTGGGGGGTTTTGTTTTTTAGGCCCGTCTTCCAACAGTCTCCATGTGACACTCTTCTGCTTGACTTCCCTATAGCTCAGCAGGGCCAAGGAAATTGGTGCAGGACTTTCATGCCATAGAAAGAAAGCTCCAACTAAAATCAGAAGATCATCTTACATTTGTTTTATTGTTTTGACATTTGAAAGTATTTAACTTTTGTGGTGGTCTTTTTTTTTTTTTAAAAAGGGGCCTTAACCCAGCTTAGTCTGCATCTCTGTGTACTTTATCACAGAGGTAGTTCATGAGTCGGTGCATTTTAAAATACTGAGTGTAAAGCCTGTTTCTACTTACTTTCACCCCACCATACTTGTGTGAGATATCTAGAAGTCTAATTATGTCATTTTTTGAATGAGTAAACACTAGTAATAAATAATAGTAGAAATGCAGACCATAGTCAGAAAAATAGGACCCCAAAAGCCTTTGTGCTATTATTCCAACCAGAATAATACATATCCTCCTTTGTTTGCGTAAATATTTGTGTGGAAAAAATTCCAGGTGTTAGGTATACAGTCTGGACCAAAGAGGAACATAACTGAAACCCTTGCAAGAAGCTGCACGTAATTTTTAAACTCTACCCCCACTCCCTTCACTGAAATCTCAGCGAGTGCATGAAAGATCAGATGGACAAGGTTCTTATCTTTTATTAGATGAGATTTTGGAGAATCCTGTTTGTCCGCAACAAAAAAGAGCACTTTGTTAAAGATTTTATGAAAAGTTTCAATTATTTGGTTCCATGCAGTCAGGGCTTCAGAATATGGAATTAGTAACATGCAGAAAACTACTGAGTTACCTTGTATAAAAATAAATATAATAAAAACACTGTAAAAAACAAATGCACAACCCCCACCCCCAGCCAACAAAAGTCTTAAATCTTCCAAGGAGCTTCCTTTTGATCTAAAAGAGTTTCTGCTTTCTGGAATTATGGGTAAAGAACTGTTCAGCTTAACCTGCAGGTGTTGCCTACAGCAATATTTTTAACTATTTGTTTAGGAAAATCCTTTTTCTCTTAGGATTCTTCTTAGCATTTTCTTTCTTTGTACTATTTTTGTGTATTACTAAACTAAAGAACAGTGGGATTTATTTTCCTCTTTTTTCCTTTGCCCATACAGGTTTTGTTTTGTTTTGTTTATATATATTACATAGATATGCTATACTCTGTGTGTGTGTGTGTATGTATGTATGTATGTATGTATAATATGTGTGTGTGTGTGTGTATATATGTATATAATGTATGTAGTATAGCATATGGCTAAATTGTGTATCCTAGTAGAAAGTACACTGAACACTAATGAATAACAACAGAATATCTACTCCTTGAAGATTAATCTTGTCTCTGGGTGTCAGACACAACAGGCCACTCACTGGTAAAAAAACAAAACAAAAAAAAAAATGTCAGCTACAGGATTTGTTTTTTTTGGCAGGGGGAGAGCTGTCCTCAGTTTTTTTGTTCTTGTAGCTTTTACATAATAATAAAAAGACAATTAATGTATTGCAATTGTTTCATCTATCATCCAAGGATCTCCACATTATTATCACAAGGAACCTATGAGGTAGGGAAGTGGTGCATAAGGATCACTTAACAACTACTAAAATGCAGCCACCTGTAAGGTAGACAGTGGAAGGTAACTGCACAGATCACCTGAAAGCCAATTTTTTCGGCTAGAAGAGAAGAAGAATATTGTGACCAGCTGAAATGACAACAGGATCTTTGGCAGACAATGTAATGATAATGATAGTGGAAGCGAGGCACCAGGTTACAATGCTAACACAACAGCATTGTAATGAAAGATCTACAAAGGTAATTTTTCAGCCCCTAACTTTCCTTCAGCAGCACAAATTTGGGCTTCTACTTTTCCTGAAAATGGAAAACGTTCATCCAAAACTTATGAGGTTTTGTCAAAAAAACCCCAAATTAGTGGTGTGGTTTTGTGTTTTGTTTTTTTTTAAATATGTTAAAATGTTTCTGTTTAGAGCTTTCAAGGAAACTCAATGCTGCACTCCAGCCACCTCCTAATAAATTGATTTCACAAGACCGTTAGCACACCTGAACGTCTTGGAAGAACAAATTTTATACATCGTCCAACATGCATTGCCTCCAGCAGTGTAACGAATTCCAGCACCATCCTGCCAGATTGATTCTACAGTGACTTGGGTGAAGAAAACCCAGCTACAGGATGACCACTCTCCCTATAGTTTCTTGGTTGTTTCTCATCCAGGTCCTGGTCTGGATTGAACCTACTCCAAACTGTTAGAACTGACAGGATTACAACACAAAGTATTAAGCTGTGTGGCCTATATACATATTTCTGTTGTACCATTTCAGGAGCTGGGCAAACACTTAGCTATATAAATAATTTAATAGCACACTTCTAAAACACTGAAAAGCAGCAGCTCAAATCCAGGTTTTGCTTGCAACATCAGAAATACAGCAGTTAACAGCTAGAGGCCAGCTTTAATCATTGACAGGATTAAAGCATCCTTGCTTCTACACTGTATTGAAGAGTACATTCAACATTAAAATGTTGCCATCACCAAATTATTGAGGAGACTATTGTTTCTGCAAATGTATTCATTTGACTTCCTAGATGCACCCTCTCCTCCATCTTTATTAAATGGTAGCTGAGTAAGGTATTACTACTTGTCAACTGCTCACCTCAAAATCTTTGGCATTGCTGAGTTGCTGCCATGGGGAAAAATTAAGTTAGCTTTAACTGTAAAGTATAGTATAAGTAAAACCATGGTAAGTCAACCTCTGCAAAATATTGCATGTTCTCTGAAGCTGATAGTATCAACCACACATTCTTTCTTTATTGCATCCTGGAAAGGAAGAACCCAAGATGAGATCTAGAGCCTTGTCTTGGCATTGCTTCACTGATACTAGTTTTCCTAAGAGCAGAGTCTTGGCCTTGCCTTGAATCGTACTCCACAGTCACAATAGCATTTTTACCTGTGTTCGTGAGGGGCCTTAAGTTCCAATTCTCTCCTGAACCATTTTATATATGTTGGTGACTAGCCTAGTATAGGTTTTCTCAGCTATGTTCAAGGTCAATTAATGTATAAGAAATGAGGCCTGGCTAATTCACTTAGATTCATTCAATCAGCATTAAGCAGCAAAGAGAGGGTTAACTATAAAGTATTCCACCTTGAACCTTGCACTCTCTTTATCTAGCACACCATAATAAAAGATCAAGAGTTCCTGCTTATTATCTTATTTTTCCTGCTTGTTCCACTAGGCTAGGGCCCAGACTAGTTATGGATTAACACTGTAATCAATAGTAGGCTTGCTGTCTCTCTCTCGGCAGGGGAAAATGAACTCAAAATGCAGTCAAACTCTTATTGATCAAGGATATAGGTCTCATTTTCATTACCTCTGTCTCCTGATAACCCACAAATAATGTGATGAGTTGCTAATCTCTCTGATTTTCAATGGACCCTTCACCCCTCCTGTCTGTACTGTAAAGCCTCTTCTATGTAATGTGTGTAGCATTAACTCTCACTCTATTACCGTCAGACCTGGTCAATCAGGACTCATAAAATGTCTCTTAAATAGAATTGGGCCAAGAGTGTTAAGATTATATTTGGGTATCTCCAAGCAAGGGAGTTATCCTATAATAATAGATAGATTAAGTGGGTGGAGAGGAATACGGAGGCTCTGATCATCCTCTGGTCTCTCTCTCTCTGGGTCAGAAAATTTGGACTACACAAAAACCATCCCAGAATAAGAAGTTTATAAGGCTGTTTACACTTAAAGTATGTGGCATAATGCACCTGACTTTGACAGTACGATTGGGCACCATTTCAGTTTTTACCATATCGCTCTGTCCACCACATAAAAAAATTAGCCCTCTAATATGCCTTGACCATGACGTTTTAGCAACTTGCAAACAAATATTATCTGAATAAAAGTTTGCTGGATTTTTGTATGTGAAAAGCATGTCAGCATCTTTGATCGGAGAAAAGGGATTTTCCATCCGTTGTTTTGTTGTTTTTTATTTTTCTTGACCTTACTGAGTGGGCAGGCGATTGCAGTAGGCGAAAATTAAAATTGGAGAAATAACAACTGCAATAGAAAATTATTTATCTTCTAGTTGAGGAGTAAACTGAGAGAAATAATTATGAACCCCCTTTTGCTGCTTTAGGTCTTCATGCAGACCAAAGTCCTGGCCCAATGACAGCCAATGGCAAAGCTTTTACTGATTTCACTTGGGGCAACGGTTTTCATTACCAACGTCTGTTGAAGTTAACGGGATTCTTTTTGTTGACCACACGGGATGTTGAATCTGACTCTCACTGAATAAGGAATTTGGTTTTCAAGAAACAGTAATGGGAATAAAATAATGTTGTGACGATGCTAGATGTGGAACTACTGAGCGATAAACATCAGGGGTGTGTGAAACGGGCCCTATTCGATTCAGATTTGGATTCGGCCTGAATTGGGGACAGTGATTTGATTCGTTCATTCGGCTCACTGTCCCTGATTCAGTTCGGCCAAATCTGAATCTTCACATTCGATGCTGATTTGGAGAATCAGTGGTTTGGACATATGAAGCTTTAAAAGTTTTTTTTCTTTTTACATACCTCAAGATACTAGTGTGGCTCATGACCGCTGTGATGTTGGGGCATATGGAGCATCACACAGGAGTGAGTGTTTGGGGGGGGGGCACCCTGCATGCTCAGTGGCGAATCCAGAAGTGGACCGGAACTACTTCTGATCTACTTCCAGGTCCACTGTGGAGCGCGCTGGACCTCCCCGACTCGGCAATAGGCTGCAGGGGGGGATCCTGGGTGCCCCCCAGACCCAGGAGGCGGCAGTCACCAAGCCGGAGGGGAACGGGGGGCCCCCCCAGCACGCTCCCTGACAGACCTGGAAGTGGACCACAAGTGCTTCTGGTCCACTTCTGGGTCTGCTGCTGAGTGCACTGGGGACTGCCCCCCTCCCACTTCTGTGGGACACTCCGTCTGCCCACTATCATAGCATTCACAAGCTACGTGCTACGTAGAGGTATGTAGAAAAAAGATTTACAGCTGTGTCCAAATTGTCAAATCTCTCTGATTTCAATTCGGAGGATTCTGATTTGATTCAGAGAGATTGAACGGTCCTCTGATTCTGTTCGGATTCAGAGATTCAGCCACCAAATCGGGCCGAATCTCCGCTGAATCGAATCTGGGACCAAAGCTTTGCACAGCCCTAATAAACATGCCTTTACCCAGTGTAACTCACCCCAAGCATTAGGCAACAAAACCAATCCCAAATATTTTGCTGAAAGGGTTTTCCACTAGTAGGTGCTACTTTTATTAAACCCACATGATAAAATTATGGAAAATGGAATGTGTTAACAAAATTCATGCAGGAAATTTACAAAATACATCTTGATAGTAATTTAGTCTATTGTATAACGGATTATATAAATATTAATAGAAATAAGGCTGTAATAAAGGCTGAACCTGGTTTTGTTTCACAAGAACTTCTGAAATTTAATTTCTCCCCTTCTCCCCACTTCAGTTCAAGTGTAAGTCATGTTTTGGAGTTCCTTGTAAGACAGTTTACCCTATAGATGATCCAGACTTCAAACAGTTCCTATCTTGAAGGTAAATTGGATAATTTAATGATGCTGTAAACTTATGACATTAAAGTGGTCTTGTTTCAGTAGTGATAGATGATATACTTAAATGGCCAGTTTTTCTGTTCCTACTTGAGGTAAATACATTAGGTATCCTGGCATATGGTTTCATGAATTTAAATGAAAGTTATATACCCCCTCCCCTCTTCCCCACTCCTATCTCCCCTGTCCTTGCCAGATTGTACCGAGTGGGTTGTTATTAGCATAATTATGTGATCTCAGATCTTGGATGTCATCACATTTTCTTAAACTTACTATAGATAAATAAAAGACACTATTGATTGGTTTTTTAAATAGATCTCAAGTTTCATCTGTAGTGCTTTCCTTCAGTAGCAGTTTTCTTTATTTGCCAGATATTACTCATAACCTTTCAGCCTTATGGATACTGAGCTTTCTTTTGAAATGTATATCAATCATATAATTAAAACATGTTGGTACTATTTAAGCAGTCTTGCCAGATTGACATCTTTGCTCTCTGGGCCCGCTTCTGAAACTCCAGTTCATATATATATATATATGCCATATAATGGCAGGTCTGTTTGCAGATCTTTCAGATACTATTTGTTCTTTGTCCAGATTTCTTCAGATTAGCCTTGCTATCATCTTTAAGTTTGTTTTTCACATGTTTATTACAAAGAAAAATCAAATAATTTCTAATAATGACAGGCACGTGGGACCCTTGCCAATGAAGTACAATTATTTGTCTAGAAAGAGTGTCTGTAGTGGCACCTGCTTTGACTGTTCTATCAAACATCAACCACAATCATTGGTTTTCTAGCACTGCTTTTTCTGTAAAACGTGCTCAGTTCTGTATGTTTTGATATAATCTTACCACTAGAGTCACTAAGCAGTAACTTTTTGGCACCAAACCTTAATTTAAAAAGAAAAAAAGGGAAGAAAAAAAAGTTTGGGTATGGATGTCCATTATTAAATCTGAACCCTTCTCCTAACAGCTAAATACATGGAAGTTTTATTTCCTGCCCAAGCCTTCCCCCTTCAAATGTCCTGAATACTTTACAGCTACCATTGATATCCTTTTCAGTCCCTAAAGATGGCTGTATGTACTTAATATTATCTGCTAAATGTGACATAATCAATTTTTTATTATGATCATGAACCTCCCCCCCCGCCAAAAAAAAACCTCCATGAACCCCCCCCCAAAGAAAACTACCCCCAAAACAGGCAGTCGTACAATTCTGTTGTCTGTTTACAATTCTCAAATATCCCTGAATGAGTTTTCAATGCTAATTTAATTCTGGATATTATGTTGATGAACATATAATGTAAAAAAGCTGGTTCCAAATGGAAAATATATATTTAATTTTTTTGTTATATAATTTTGGTGTGAAGGATAAAAGCTTCCAGCACAGGAGGGCAAGTGAGCTGAGCCTTTGTATATAAACCTGAAGTATATTGCTACATGTGTCAAATGGAGATGTCAGAAAACGTGACAGCGGTATTTTCTCAAATTTAGGGCCCAATTTGACTCCCAACTAAGTCAGATCTGTCCCATGAAGGCCACAGGCATCAGCTACTCAATACTGTAAACATCACCTGTATTATCAAATATCAGATATGTTATCAAAAGCTGAGGCTGGCAAAGCTTTTGAACATAGTCTGTTGATGCTGATTAAGGGTATGATTTTTTTTTTTTCCAAACTGACATTCATGTTGCCAAAAACTCTAGCATAGGTGCTATTATTCAAGTCAATATTGTCTACTGTAAAGGCATTTTGGGGCTAACTGTACTGATGGAGTCAACCTTTGAAATTCAGGGAAAGCTCGCATTTTCCATCACATCCACAATACTTTTAAATTCAGCACCAAGACCTCATTTTTAATGTAGCTAATTATTTCCTCTTCCTCCAGAGTGAGAGAGACAACCACTGAGATACTGTCACAGTGAAGAGTCACCCACTGCATTAATGCACTACTGGCAATAATTAAAATTACGGTTTACAATGACATTGCAGTTCTCTACCTGTTGGGGATGTCACTCTGGACAGTGCCTGAGAGAGGAAGGGGAATAACGGATGAAAAAGGCAGAAGGAAAAACCATCTGAAGTAACCGCCAAGATTTTGAAAGTATAATCACAAAATATGCAGCAATTAAGCCTCAAAAAAATGCTCACTTTTATTTATTTATTTTACATTCTTGATCCAAGATACATAGTTCACCCTATGGCACTGAGTTACCATTCATAAGCATAGCACATACATAATTAATGCAATCTGCTGTGTGTTATGACTGGAGAGGACAGATTTGTGACAGCTACCAAATATGGGTATGTTTGTCTATATGTATGCAGCATATATGGCTATTAATAGGCTTGACTGCCTTTGGCATTGATAATATGCCACCAATGTGGTAAAGTCAAACCAATCCCACATCTTTCCCGACCACCGTTTGGTATGGCTATCAAATCTGAATAGCTCCTTTATGTTCTTTTTCAAACCAAACACTTTTATTTTTGTCAATAAACTGTGTCATTTATTATAGTTAAGAAAACTCATGTTGTTTGAGGTCTTTATCAGAGTTCCTACAAATCAGGTTAATTGGTGATCAACAGAGCTTTTCTGCTTTTAATGAGGCCTGGTAGCCCAAGGCAAGGCCTAGCTCTTGATAAGGGACTTTCCCTTTCCTTATTCTGGACTCTTTGATCACTTTTTTTTTTTTTTTTAAGTGGAAGAACAACCGCCGGGAATGTCATTGTTTTTTAATTGCCTGATTACCAAATGTTGGAGATAAAAGATAGATGTTCTCAATTAGTAACATTTACATAGATTAGCATCACTAACAAGCCTCATTAGTAGCTGCTGACTTTTGTTTAGACTGTGTCCCATGTCATTTGTGTTTTGATTCGCAATAGTAAGAACACTCTGTATATTAAAAAAAAAAAAAGAAATATTACTTTCTAATCTGACCCACATGTAATATTTTAAAGCACAGGCAGGTCTGATTTTTTTAAAGTTCACTTTTCCTTCATATGGGATGCTACCTTTTACACCGCAGTGATTTCATATTGAAAAATTCTTGCCCAGTGGCAACTTTTGGTAATTCCTGAACTGAATACGTTTGATCATAACAAATGAGAGTCCTTGTAACCTACTGGTAAAGAGTCCTGCTCTTGAAAGTCAGCTAATGCACCGTTAGCAGACTCAACACCCCATTTGGCTACTTTGTGCTTCAGTTTGTGTATCTGTAAGTTGAGTATAAATTATAAATGTTACATGATGGTACTGATATACCCTAATAGAGTACCCCAAGGATGTAAAATATTTCTCAAGGGCAAAGTGCTTTCAATATATATTCATATAGTATTATTTGTTATCTAAGTTACCTTAAGGTATTAAATGCCCGTCCATCCATTACATACCTGAGTTCCTTTTGACTTGATGCATATGAGTCTAGCCGTTGCAATCTCTGAAGTCTAACCCAGAGATGTATCTGGGTAGCCATGCACCCTGGGTGACATCAGCGCATAGGGTAATGGTAATCACTGAGTTGCCAACACTACTGGCCATGTCAGGCCAGAAGCAGCGGTGGCTGCTATCTTTGCACTCTCTTAAGTCAGTATGTGGGATTGGTGCCCCATTCTTTCCCTTGCCCCTTCTCATTTTTATGCTTCTGATCTAAAACGACTTTAGAGGCCACCCATCACCAACATGCATCATTTGGGATATTAAAAACCTCCAGACTTGAACTCTTAGGGAAAGGAGGAATCCTGGAACAGTGTTTTTTTTTTTTTGTTTTGTTTTTTTTTTTTTTTTTTACCATATCCATACTGGGATTATTTTTTCCATTGGCCTGACAGGGTGTGTCTATGTGCACATATTAATGCAAAGCAATAAACTCTGATACTTATCACGCTGGATTTTATTGCTCCTGGGCACTGCATTCACACGTGTGTCTGGGTCTGCAGCATGTCGAGCTGGATCAAAGCAGCCCTGGCTGGCAGGGAGCCAAGGGGGCTCCCCAGCAGCTCGACTTGCTGCAGAGTAAAAAAAATAAAAACAAAAAAACCTCCACAGCAGGACAGTGCTTGTATTGTATTGGTTTCTTGCACCCTAACAGGGGCACACATGTAGATACCAAGATATTTACTGTGGAGCTAAATAGTCTACTCCGCAGTAAACATCTCTTGTAGATGCACCCCCTGGGCTGTAGAATTCAGGGGGTGGAAAGTGTCCACACAGAACAGGAGGGGAGGGGACACTGCATCCTCAGATGCTTGAGGGCTGCAACTTGGTCAAATCATTTTTGGGGAGTGGCCATGCATTAATGGAGCAAGAGCTGGGTAACATGCATCAGAGATGAAACTGCCCTGGGGTGGTATAACTTTAAGGTGCCTGAAGTGTGCTTAAAACTAGTTTCAGGTATTAGTGTGTGGACTATCCTGGGGTTAGCTCCAGGAGCCACCTAAACTTAATGTGTAACAACATAGGCAATGTGTAGGAGGGTGCAGGGGGGCATGTGACCCCCTTGAGACTGGCCTTCACTGGTACCCCTTCCCTGAGATTAAGGGGATGCCAAGAGAAGTGCCAGTGGCACTCCTGGGTTTGCTGCTGGAGGACTCAACTCCCCAGTTGGTCGTCAGCCAATGGGGAACCCCTCCTCCCCAGTTGGCTGCTGGTGCCCCCCAGTATCAGGAGGCACATGTGTAACAAGGCCCTAAGAGTCAGATTGGGCTGAGATTCTTGTTTGGCTCTTTGTTGTTTGGTGGTAGATTTTGCTTTAAATTTCTCTATCTTAATTAAAAAAAAAAAAAAAAAAAAGTGTAACCCCTTTGGGTCAAATAACATCCTTTTTCTTTGTTTGCATAGTGGTTACCACAGCGAAACCCTGATCCTGGCTGGATCTTTTACGTTCCAGTGTAATGCAACATGCCTAAATTCTGCTGCTAGAACTGTTACGTGCTATTGGATACAGGCACCCGATTCCAGAGCGACCAAGGGTTTACTGATAAAATAAAACCAGTCCAACCTTGTGCATGTCTATCTTTAAGTGCAAAACAAACAGGCTTTTAAGAAAGTTTTAATGTGTGCAACTTCCCACACCAGAAGGGAAAAATAGGTTCTGACTGAACCATCAACAATATTAAGCTAATCTAACTGAATTACAAAAGTAATACCCAAATACTTTGCTGTATATAGATACGTGTGAGCCTATACATTTGAGACAGAAACATTTTTATGGATCTGTGTAGATTTAGAAATGGGTCTATCTATTATTTTGATCAATGGTCATCTTTTTAAATGCATATATATATTTTTTTTCAACACCTACTGCACCGATAAACACAAAACCAATATTTTTTACTCCATCTGGTAGAAAATCTCTAGTGTCGTGGCCTTTGCTTCGATGTTGAAGCTGATTTCAGGGTTGCATAAAAAAAGTAAGCTGTACAGCTCAATCAAGCATCAACAGCGAAGTGCTAAAGCAGAAGCTTTCATGCTATCAGTGGATGGATTAAATAAAATCAATCAATAGTGGATGTAAACTTTTTTTTTTTTTTAAATATATCTCTCTGTTCAGAGAAAAAATAAAGTCCAGCCTATTCCACCTTTACTCTTTAATACAGAAATAGCTTCATTGATTTCCATGAGACTCTTTGTAGAATGAGGGACTAATTAATGTCAATAAGGACACCAGGACCTGATGGTAAAATATATACCAACAGTTCTGGCACATTTACTTATTTATATCTTTTGCTTTTGCATATACTGCACACTTCTTTTAAGGATTTGATGAAAAGAACAATGTTTCTGCTAGGATTTTTTTTGGCATGTTTTGGCATAGTAGTTGAATAATAATAGAGAAAAGAAAGATGGAAAAATGAGGTAGCCTTGGAAGAGTTACATATGTGTATGTATTTTTGCCATGTAGAATTACATGGCAGTGTTTCCAAACTGCATGCATGTATCTCTTTATAATACTGGAAATTTTAAACTCAAATTAATAGCTTTTGAGGGGAAATGTGCGAGTGTAAGGAACTGAATATCTGCTATATTAGCCTTTTTGCACAAAGTTTCGGCTCATTGGTAATAGCGGCGTCCTCATTGTTCTAAACTCTTCTTATGGAGCTCAAGATTTTTCTTTCTTGCCCCCACAACTTCTCCAGCGTGACAAGCTTTTCCATACCTGCTATGCAGAGGATGTGGGATTTGAAAAATAGTTCATTTCTAAAGTGATAATCATTTGTATGGGAGAATACAATACACTGGGATATTCTGTCATTCATAGTTCAACTTTGGTACTAGCACAAGGCAATCAGGGGCCCTACAGTTTGTATAACTGGACTCCACAATCCCTGCTTTGGCCCACTCGCAACACTGACCTGTGGGGGAATTATATGCAGTAGAGAGTCAGTCCTAGGTATGCTAGAGATGTATGAAAAAACACACCGGTGGTTTTCCCTTCAGTCGTGTCGACTTTACAGCAGGACCTATACTGAGTTTGAGTGGCCTTTTCCCAGTATTAATGCATTATGAACAAGACTTTTATCTTTTTATTCATTGAGATGAACAGGGTGTGTATGTGTGCGCGAGTGGCAAAAATCACTGAAAACTACAGTTTCACCAGGACTGTTCATAATCAATTTGGGTTCAAGTCATGAACGCTACTGCTCAGCAAAACAGGAATGGGGAAATCATTTGAAAATATTAAATTGTTTCTTTTCAACATTTTGGGGCCCAAAACATCTCATTTTGGAAACGCTGAAATATTTTTGTCAGGGGTAAGCCATCTTTTCTTCTGACTGCAGGCTGCAGTGTCCCCCCCCAGGTCAGAGGTGGGCAGGCACTGGGACCTGACCACTGCTGATGCTTGTCCCTATGGGGGTCTGAGGACAGCACCTGCAGTTGAAGCCCACAGCTGCTAAATGCCACCAAAGCCCCATGCCTGCAACCTGGATTCAATGTTTCATGGGCTGTATCTGGCCTACAGGCCAACACCTATTCTAAGTACATATTTTCAAAATGAAACATGCCATATTTTCACATTGAAATAACACCCTTTGTTTCAGAACTGATCGACATTTAAAAGCAAAACAAAAGAGTTAAAAAAAAAAAAGGAAGAAGAAAGATGGAAAAAGGCATAAATATCACAGAAATGAAATAAAATAATTCATTTTGGGTAAAAAGCCATATTTCAGGGTGACCTCAAAGGAAATGGTCTCTATTTTGGTTCCACTACCCCCCCCCCCCACTCAAAAACTGTTCCATTCTGCTTCAGTCCAAAGGAAATTGTATATATATTTTTTCTGATATTTGGTTTGACAACAGAACCCAAAATTCCATTATTCCTCCAGCTCGATTGCCTTCCCAGCTGGGAGAGTGTTTAAAAAAAAAGAAGCAGATGGTTTTAACCATCTTTGCAGTGCCATAATATAAAAACTGGTTTAATTAGTGTCTATGCAGTCACGGACATACATTGCATGTGTGATTCTTAACATAATTTCCTCTCTTCTCAATTAGTAGCACACTGAAGAAATTCTCTCATTCCCATTAGCCCTGCAAACTCCCAGGCTAGATCTTCAGCTGGTGTATATCAACATAACTTCCTTGACTTGGATGGGGCAATGCTGATCTGCATCAACTGAGGATCCATCTTTTTAACTCTTGCTGTGTGATCTCTATTGACCCCATTAAGGTAACAAAATTATTGGGGAAGTAAATGCCACAGATCCTGACTGACTGATTGATTGATTTATTTCCCCCTACTCAATAAGTGCCAAGGCTCCAAAAGCTCATCAGTGGTATTGCAGAGTGGTTTTTTTTGTTGCTTAAATATGCCACTTTTGGATAAAGTGACAGATTTGCTCAGGAAATGATCTACTTAAGTAAAAGTATAAGCCCTTAGCATTGGAAAGAGGAGACTTAAAATAACTATGCTGCTTCAGTTTACAGCAATCGTTCAATTTTTAAAATTCTCTTCTCCCCACCACCCTTTTTAATGAGCTCAGTCCCCACCGATTCACAGGGAAACATACACGTGGAAAAGAATGATTTTAGGCACCAGCAGCTCGCTACTACTTTAAATTTATACCAATTCAGGGCAGCTTAGGGGATAAGGCAGCTGGAGTTCACCTACCGGGCCGCTGTTTGAACCAACTTCAGGTTATAACCTAATTGGCTTCTTTGTCTCAGCTCCGTGTCTCCAGATCAGGGTATGGATCACTGCAGAGGCATTAGGGGAACTCGCATGGCCTGAAGACAGACAACTCCAGTTACAAGCTCTGCTTGTCCTGACCCTTATCCTTCACTTGCACAAATATTCTCTCCCTGCCTAACAGAAGAGAGAAAACCCACATTCTCTCCAGATCAGTGTGGCTATTTGTCTTTGTCTTGCAAGGCATTTGGACAAGGGAATGGAGAAAAAAATGTTTTGTGTGTTCGCTTGTTTGCTTTAGTGTCTGAATAAGCCTCAGAACGTTGGTAAATATTAATAGATGTTTGAAGCTAAATTTTAGCTAAACGGACACGGTGAGATAATTAGCATTGTAATTTAGCAGCTTGCAAGCAATAGGATCAATTTCCTCCATGTTCTGCTATTTCTTTTTTTAGAAACCAGGTGCTTGAACAATGGGCCAGGTAGAGGAGTCCATTGTCACTGTCTGCGCACGGAACTCGTTAAAATGTTGTTATTCAATTTCAAAATGGTACAAAACTCAAACATGCTAATTAGGCTCTATTGTTTGTTAACTTCAGTTTCACTAGAATGGGACCTGATTCATTACCCAGCTGATTGCAATGGGTACACCACACAGGACTGGAATAATACAGCCCTCAACAAGGCTTAGGGGGCAGAACGTTGCCTTACAGAAGGGCAAAAATGCATGTTGCAGACCCTGATTTAACTGCATTGATATTACTTATTGTAAGAAATAACTGAAGATGCTTGTAGGATAATGATCTTTTCCTTGGCAACTTTTAAAAAGGTTCGTGTTTAAAAAACCTTTTATTGCTTTCTTCCTATACGATCTTAAAAGTACTGGAAGTGATCTGGGTCTGACTCGTCATCTAGATAAATGAAATGCTGGTTGAAATGTTTTAACTAGAGAAAATGCCCTCCCCGCCCCCCCATGGGGTTCATTTAAAAAAAAAAAATCTCTAGTGGGGAAATATTGCCTTTGAAGAAAAAATATGTTCACTTGTACAAGCAAATTAATATTCTTTCCCCTGCTTTTTACCATTTTTTGTCCTTCTTTTTGCCATGGAGTGCCATAGAATGACTGATGCTTAGCTGTTTATGGTTTTGTTTTGTTTTCCTTTTTTTACCTCCTTTTTTCAAGTTTCTTTTTGATGTGCTGTAACTTTTCAAGTCTTCCGCTTGGGAGAAGTGCTAATAGAACAGGTTCCTTTTGCAACTGCAACTATGACAGTGGTGGAAGTTTTGAAAAATTTAGAGAACGGGGGGAAATCAAACCGTCTCACTATAAGGGTGGTCAGGCTTTGAAACGGACTACTTAGAGGCTATAGACTCTCCATCCCTGAAAATTTTGGGGAGCAGGTTAAACGGACGCTTGACTGGGGTGGTTTAGTCGGGGATCAGGATCCTGGCTTGAGCAAGGGGCTGGACTAGATGACCTCAGGAGCTCCCTCGCAGCCCAATTTTCTTGGGATTCTAATAATACGTGAGTCTTGCCTTCCCTCTCCGAGGAAGAGCAATACATCGTATTATTGCACTGAGTGGGGAAAAATAGAATTGAATGTTTAAAAAATATATTTTTTCAAAGAATATGTTGTGAAATGCATTGAGGTGGAAATAGAAAACAATTCCAATACATACAATTTTACAATTAAAGCAACTCCAAATTGTTCTCGCCTTTAAAAATCTCCTTCCCTCCTGCTGGCAATCTTTATTTTTGCTACAGGATTGGGCCCCAGTCTCTTTGCCCATCTTTGTTCTACAAAGTGGCCATAACTCCTCTTTCTCCCCCTAAAAGAATACCTTTGATACAGGGCATGTCCTCAGTGGTTCGCAGCATCCCCTGCCCTATATGTACAGCTGGGAAGAGGTTCCTAAATCCCAGTTATTGCCTGAGTGCTCTAGGGCCCCAGAAGCTGCTGTAACTAGCTCTAAAGGCCAGACCTGCCCTCAATAACCCTAGGAGTATGTAGAACTCACCTTAAATCAAGCCCTGCTTTTCTCAGGAAGTTAAAGACAAGCAAGAGGGGGAATTCATGGGCTGTTGATCAAGGATTAGGAATGTTTTAATTCCTTACATTCCTACCTGAGGTCTCCTAAGAGGCAGAAGGGACACATTGAGCCAAGACAAAGTAGTGGCTAATGGGTGACCTTTAAAAGTTTTAATCACATTTTCTGCCAGTTTAGGCAGAAAGGGAAAGTGACTTTCATCTTATGGGCCGCTTGCTCAGTCTTGCCCACTTGATACCAACACGGCAAAACCAGCCTTGCCGGGTACAAGTATTAAAGGATGAAATCCCTCCCTGGTAGGATTCACTTTGAAATCGCAGAAGCTATGCCAGGGCTGAATCTGGCCTGTTATTCTTTTAATGTATTATTTATTAAGCACCCTTATGCTTCCATGCTTTGAATTTTCTGAGTGCTGGTTATGAAAAAAATATTCAGTCACTTTGCTTCATTTGCAGTAGTAGATGCAGTCGTTAAGCTGCAAATATAATGGTTTGATTCACAAAACGGAACTGTTGTGCTGTACAAGTGGAGTGTCTTAGGGCGCTGCAGTCTAGTGGGTAGAGTGGGGGAGTGGTACAGGTGTCCCCGCTGAATATTGAAAGAAGATTCCTTGTAGGTCAGGAGTTGTGAGACTAAGGGTGGGAGTTATCCAGAAGCATGCTATGATTTTTTTTTTTTTTTAACTATTTAGAAAGGTTTCTTTGATGTTGTTTTGCTGAATATATGTGTGTATGTATATGTATATATGTGTATATTATATATACATATATGTATATTTGTGTGTGTGTGTGTGTATGTATATATGTGTATATAGTGTGTGTGTGTGTGTGTGTGTTTTAAACATGTTTGAATTAAACAAAAAATCTAGAAGACTTTCCAAATGAAATTTGTGAGCCTCGGGTCTCTGCTGGTTTGTTTCCATTAGGTGCTTTCAAGTGCATGATGTATGACTAAGTTTAAAGTGATCCATTCATGTTCCTATCACATTCTCTTGCCATGTTATGCATCCTAATACTTGTAGCCTCTCCTGCATTGGAATAGGATAATATCCCTTTAAGTGGTTTGCGAGCCCTCTGTCAGTGCTGATCATAGACTATGCTTTCAAAGCTGCTACTAACATGTCAAAGCAGCAATATTCATATAGTTAAGCCCTTTGCATTTTGATATTTGGTAAATACGGCTATCTGGGATCCCAACTATGCCTGCATGGCTTCTTCGTTCTATTCTGTCGCACAAAGGGAAACAGCCACAACGAGGCCAAGTAACGTGCTATATAATTGCCATATTTCTATTGCATTCAGCTGAAATTATGGCAGAAAAAGGGATTCTATCCCATGTGCTGTTGTTCCCCTACAGCTGTTCTTGGCTATTCAATTCAGCATTCCTGCTCAGTAAGAGAAATCTCTGGAACTTGCACCAAAGTGCGTGCATACACACGCATATTAATGAGGTTTGTCTAACCCCTGCCTGGAGCACACATTTCAGAAATTGCCACACACAGCAAAAGATACATTTGTTTGAAGGAAAAGAACAGCAAAACTATTATTAAATGCAGGCTGGCATTGTAAATAACCGCATCAAAGGGGCCAGCGCAGTAGGCCCAGGAATAGTTGGGAGACGGGATTCAACACTTAAGCTGGGAGATGAAATTTAACATAAAGGCTGGGAATTGGGAAGCAACACATCCTACTGTATTCATTGTAATGGGCCAAATGGAGAGATGAAGCTTCCACTCAATGGACGCTAGCAGCACTGAGGACAGCGTTTTGTGCGGTTTCAGGCTTTCCTGCGAGATGAGGAAAATTCTGTCTTCTGGATTTAAACGAGTTACGAGCGCAATGGCGCAGGCAGTAGAACCACAGAATAAATTATGGCTTTGATGGGCCAGTCTAAAAGACCACAATTCTATCCATTCCATGATGGACCATACACTCTTTTGTCCAACTTCAGTATATTTCTTTGGAAATCACCCAGCGTTGTGTTGGTACCGCCACATTATAAGTACAGTAACAAAATACATAGAAGAACTCAAAAAGAGAGCATGGATTTTGTATTTTCCATCCACCATCTACACTCCATTTTTGTGTTCAAGAAGAAAACAAGTGTAACAATAGGATATTCATGCGTAATATTAAAGAAGAACCTGTTTCTAGCCAGAACATTGGATAAATTGTTCAAAACCTGTTCATTATGTAAAGGTTATCTCTGTAATGCTGCCAAAGGCAGGAAAATTTTGCGTTATCTGCCATGTAATTGCCATTTGAATGAAGGGACATATATTCTTCGAACACCCCAATATTTCTGTAGAGAAAGGTTTGGCATTTGCAATGGTGTTGCTTTCTCATTTTGCATGGATTCTCCTTTATTCTGCCTTTGTATGAGATATTGTTGTATGTTTAAGGCTGATCACTTAAAATGACTTATGCAATTTTCAATAAGAGTATAGATATGCCTAAGTGAAGCACATTACACGGATTTGCCATATACATTAAATGAAAATGTTTATCTGTTCTAAATAGAATATTTCAGCCAGAGAGTCTCAAAGTTAGATTTTTTTGAGTGTGCGAATGTATCGGTACCTGAGATTTGTACTGTGTAAGTTTGTCCTTAAATCCTAGAAAAGAGTTTTTGTCATCTTAATTGGAGCGATTTAAAAAATAATAATAATAATAATTCACCTATATCAATAGTATCTTAAAGAGCTGACCAAAGAATGGATTTCTATGCAATAAAGAATTTCATGATTTGGGAAATTTTGTTTAATTCTGAATTGGAAAGAAAGCATATATTTTTTTTTTTTTCTTTTTTTTGGCTAAATTGAAATGATAAACTAATGTATTTGGACAATGTCCAAATATAAAATGTTATATAAAAATCCTGGCTTTTCAATATTTCTGTATTGAAAATGTCCCGTAAAAATGTCAACATTTTTGTTGTGGTTTTCTTTCTTTGTTTAAGTGTTTGAAAGATTTTCATATAGAAAGTATTATGTGGTGGGGGGTTTTTTTGTAGAGGGCAGCTTGTTGCAAGGTTTTTGTGGGGTTTTTTTGTTTTTTTTTTTACATGTATTTGTCTATAAAAGTTGAAAGAATACATTTTGACTTAAAAAATGTTGATTTGCACTTTATCGTTTATGAAATGATGGAACAGGATGATCAGATCTCTGGCCTGTCCAATATGTATCAAATAACAAAAGAATGCAAAAAGAGAAAGTGTAAGATTCAAAATAAAATGGGAAAACTTAGCACAGAAGAGGTCATTTACAACAAAATGAAACATCAGAACTACTTAACTTTAAATTGCTTAATTTTTTTTCTCATTTTTTTTCAAAGAGGATTTTAGTTTTAAATAATTTAGATTTTTTTTTCAGTTTCAGTGAAACCCCAATTTTAATCAAACTGTATCTATATATTTGACCAGCTCTAGCAGACTGTTATTTTAACAGCATAGTAGTAGCAGCTAATGTTCACCTAGAAGTCCAGAATACCAGTCAGAGCATATGCAAGCTTCTCTTGTAAGAAATATAATCATAAAATATATAGACATAAAAGATTGTCAAGTCCATTTTCAACTGATGGCATTTTCTCTTGATATTCAGCATGTGATCAAAGGAGAAATGCTCAGATGACTCATGATATTTCTGTGCCATTGCAACAATCAGTCTTTATTAAACAGAGACCTCTATCTTTTGTTAATTACCCACAATTTTCCAAACGAGACCAACTGAGACATGTTCTAGGCATTACCACTGGAAATAAGTTGTAGGCAGGTCTTACTTTTGAAAGGAACATGGCATGAGCTGTCTGCGAGTAATTTTATGATATACTTTAGATCAGTCACATTGGGGAAATCTTGTGTTCAAATTATTTTTCATTTTTCAAGAGATAAGACTTACAATACCTCTTGTTCACAGGTGGTCAGTTCAAGGACTCATTAAAAGTTTTACAACTTTCCTTTTGATAAATATGCTGGAATTATAGTCAAACTGGCTTAAGAAGTCACAACCATTAAAGAACATGTGCAGCATTAAAGAGAAATAACAAATTATTATTTAATGAGATGACTAGTCTTCCTATTGTTGCTTTATTTTCAAGTAACACTGAAATGGGCTCCCTGGTGTTTGTAGTTTCTGGCTATCTTTTTTTTTTCTCTCCTCATTATTAATTCTTTTTTTCTCCTTGCTAATCAGCACAAGTGCTATGTGTTTGGGAAGTCTGATTTATTTATTTATTTATTTATTTATTTTTATGCTTCCTTTAGATTTAAGGGTTATTTGCAGATCTAGTCAAAGACTTAGCTAGTAGTTAAAGGCAAGGGCATACCTCATGACCACCACAACATGCACTCACACTCTCACACTTTGTGACTGTTACACCTGGAGGTTAAAGTTCATCAGGGATTTCCATAAATCTGATGGGTAATGTGCCAAATAAGATTAGAGCAGGTTTCATGTTATTGTACAATCCAATGAGAATATCATCTGTTAAGCTACTTCTGGCAGGAACTTGAAACAGGTAGCTAATATTAGCAGGTTTAGTCTTGGAGGCAGAACGAGGGCAGGACACCTGCTGATGTCTAAACAGAAAGTTGAAGCTTATACAGAAACTTCCCTCATAGCAGTGTCTTCAGTACAAATGCAACTTTTCAAGAGCCCGGATTTCAACAATTACCCTTTCATGTTTATATTCTTTTCTTTTCCCTGTTTCGTTTCATTGTGTTTAATCTTCTCTCTTCTTGATTTTTTTTTTTTTTTTTGCAAACACGGCTTTATTCCAAATAGTTTAAAATTGCTTCCTTGATACTTTCATATGCTACCTAATTCCCAAAGTTACATTATCAGAGGCAGCATAACACTAATAAATGGATGAGGTGGATTTTTTTCATCTGACTTGTCTGTTTTATCTACACACGGTTTTTTTTTTTTTTCCTTTCAAACCTTGACCTGTAAGACAGCCAGAAGGAAGGGTGAATTTTAAAATTCCCATCCTGGTACTGACACAATAATCACTCAACCCATTTGTATTTGAGAATAAAGCGACAGGGACATTTTTGTTCCATGAGGCAATAGTAGCAGAGACACTAAAGTAGCAGATACATCTGCAGTTTTTATTTGCCCCCGTCACAAAAAGCTGTTGACTAATTGGCTCTCCCTTAGCAGATATCAGTCTCTTGTCTCAAGGACACAAACTTGGAGTCAGATTCTGATACCTTTAGTTGTATTGACTGGCACCTATTGTTCCATTAAAGTCAATGGGCTAGATTCTGAGGCAGTTAAAATCTCTGTAGCCAGTTTCCACCATTAAATTGAGTTTGCATATGAAATCTTACTCTGCTTCCCTAGAGAAGAGAGAATCTAGCTCTTAATAGTCCATCTTTGTCATAAAATACATTTATCCAGAAAGTATTAAACAAAAAGGAACTGGAGATGAATCATTTTGGAACAAGTAATGGGAATGATCTTGGACGACCATTTATGGGTGCAGACAGAAGTGACAATTTGCACCTGATCTGGCCACAGAGAGCTGTTTATAGCTGTGACCAAACACAAGTGCCCAGCTGCAGACAGCTTAAAAAATGGCCGCTCGGGTGAAAGTCTGACCCCTCATTGCACAAAATATCAGTTAAAGACATTTTAAAATAAAGTGTGTTTTGTAATTTGTGTCTGCAGAGTTCCCAGCCCATCCCTGTTTTCAGAATGGGAAGGGGGGGAAAGGGAGAAGAGGGAGCTCAGTCTGGGGTTTTTCCAGCTCCACCGCTCTCCCCCCCCCCCCGCCTCCCTTGGAGTGTGAGACCAGGGGTATTACAGGCCCCCATGGTGGGGGAGGGGGGCTCCAATTCACCTACCTCCACCCTTCAGCACCAGTTGAGGAGACCCAAGAATGAGCTCCCTCCACTGCCTTCCCCCCACCCCCCAATTCTAAAAACAGTGAGCACTGACAGAGACCCCTGCCATTATAATGGGGACCTGGCTGCAGGCTCCCAGGCCACAGCTAAATTTTCCTCCGCCTGGAACCAATAGTGAAATTTTGTTTGGGCTGGGGTAACTTTGTAACCCAGAATGCTTTGCAGAAATTGTTCTGAGTTGGTTGGGACCTGCACTTCTGTCTGCACCCATATGGCAAATGACTTGTAGTTTCAGCCTTGGATAGAGATGACTGGAATCATCTCTCCCTTAGTTGGGGCTGGTCCTGCTTTGAGCAGGGGGTTGGACTAAATGACCTCCTGAGATCCCTTCCAACCCTCATTTTCTATGAGTCTATGGATGACCACCATACAAAGTTTGTGCTTTGAATTTAAGGCACTCCTATTATAATTCCCTTTGTAGGTTTTCTGTGAACAAACTGCAACTCATACGAACCTGGTCCTTACTCATTGTTGGATAAATGCTTCTTGCAAAGAAATCTAGCCTTAGAAGCTACTTGGGAGCTGTTCACCATGACTATTTAGTATTTATATTCCTGGATTTGAGTTGTGTGATGGAATATATAAAGATAATATTTTTTGTCCCCATAGTTTGATTGGAGGAACTTCGCTGGTATAGATGACCATTGCTACTTGAATCAACTTTTGTTCCCTAGCAAAATTAAGTGAAATTCACACTGGCACTTGGTTGATTTGCTTGCAACAAATTTGATGGAAATAAACCTCACTTACTGTAAAAAAAAAAAAAAAAAAATCCACAATCAAATCATCCTTATGAATGCTCAGGCCTTGCGTTTATCTCTGTAAAAGTGGATCTCTGGGTACATTTCCACAGTGGCTGAGCAAAAGAGGATCTCTTTGTTAAGGGATGTGTGAACCTGTCAAAGACTTCAGCTGATAGGTGCAGCTTCAGAAGCAATAAAAGCTGGGATCTTTGGACAATCTGAGTACTTTCTCCAGTTATGACTTCAGTTCTTCTGCTCTGTCCTGATTGCCTGTTCATCCCTCTCTTTCCTTACTGTCTTCTCACTTCACTGATACCACCTACCTATTTACTAAGTGTGTGCAAAATGGGCTGTATTTGATTCAGATTTGACCCAAATCGGGGACAGTGATTCAATTTGTTGATTCAGACTGCTACCCCCAATTCGATTTGGGCAAATCCAAATCTGAAGATTCGATGCTGATTCAGAGAATCAGCGATTTAGGCCATAGGCACAGCTTTACATGTTTTTTCTACATATCTCAAGGTACCAGGTGTGGCTTGTGAATGCCGTGCTGCTGGGGTGGATGGAGCAGCCCACAGGTGCCCAGGGGCCCCCACATGCTTAGTGGAGAACCTGGAAGTGAACAGAAGTACTTCTGGTCCATTTCCAGGCCCCTCCCCCTGCACCCCCACCTCAGTGATCAGCCACAGAGGGATCCCGGGTGCCCCCCCAGACCCAGGAGGCACCAGTCGCTGAGCTGGGGAAGTGTGGTGGGGTCCCCCAGCAGACCCGGGAGTGGACCCGAAGTGCTTCTGGTCCACTTCCAGGTCTGCTGCCAAGCACGCTGGAGAGCCCCGCTCCCCTCCATCGCACTCCCATGGGACGCTCCATCTACCCCAGCATCACAGCATTCATGAGCCATACCTGGTACCTAGAGGTATGTAGAAAAAGCATTTAAAGCTGTGTCCATGTCCGAATTGCCAAATTTTTTTGAATCTCTCCAAATCTCACCAAGTCAGACCCAATCTCTGCTGAATCAGATCAGGGACTGAAGCTTCACACAGCCCTATATTTACCTTCTTTGCCTCTTCCTTATTCCACTCAGTCCTTTTTCCTTAATTTTGTTCTCATTTAGCTTATTCACTCCTAACTAAGACAGCTGTGTAGCTGACAGGAGGTTCTCTGCCCCTTGTTGTTCATTTCCCCCACCCATCTTGTCCATTTAGAGTAAGCCCTCAGGTAAAGGGCCACCTACATTGGACCAAACTCAATGTGCACCCATTCTTGGTTGGGCCTCAAGTATTTCTGTAATAAATATATCCTTACTGGCCACTTATTTTGGTTTTGGGACAGCTGTTCACCAGCAAAGAATCCCCACTGTACCAAAAAATACAGGTCCTAGTATTTTCACAGCCACCTAAGGCATCCCCACATCATATCAAACAGTGCTCTGGAGACCTCTGTGAAAACCATTCCTTTTCCAAGTATAATACACCAGAGGGGAAAAAAAGTAACGTAGCTGCTTCTTTAGGTACGCCTAGCATTCGGCTCCTAAGCATACCCAAGGCTGAGAGCTTCCAATCAGTGTTGGGTTCACACCAAAAATGGCTATGGGATTTTTTTGATAGGCTGGGAGTGGGGAGCAGGAACAAGTGAGCAGACTATTTCTATAGCTGTGTTCCTCAGCATTGTCAGGAGTGTTGTGGACAGGCTGTGACTAGACTAGTTTGAAGGTGAGGTGGTCATGGTTGGCAAAGACCAGTTCCTATATTCTTTAATCCAATGCATGGGGCAGGGAGGGGAAATGGCCAGCTCTCTTCAGCTGGGGGATGGCTTGCAGAGCCAGTAGCCAACCAGCATGTACTAGCTCCCTCTGAACTGAGCGTCCCCTTTGGAAACTGGGTGCTGCAGGGAATTCAACCCTTAGGGTATCTGATGGGATTCCATCTTAGTGACTTCACAGGAAAGTGTGGCAAGCCACCAGTGAGTAGTTTGGAAAAACCCAACCTGGTGTGTGGCAAGGAAGTACTATGGCACTGTGTTTTTATATCTTATAGCTGTTTCCCGAAGCCCCATCCTATCCGTGAAAGTGGGGAAAGGATTGGTAAGGTACGCATACCTGAATTAGTTGGACAGAATGAACTTTATAGAGTACTCTAATCTTTGGCCTTTAAGCAGAAAAGCCAACGAGTTCACATCAGGATAGTGGCATTAACTAAGGCAAGTTTACAAATCCCGGAGTGTGTTTCCATCATTCTGAGCTGGAGATATCTGTCAGTCCATAGCAGATGCTGCTGTTGCTGTGCATGTCATGTTACTGAAACCCCTAGATAATGATTACGACCGATTATACAAGATGCCATGTTCCTTAATCATATCACTTACATTTCTGCTGAATGGCAGTGACAAGGTTTTGAAAGGAGAAGATCACAGCTGTCCAATATAAAAAATCAGATAAAACAGGCAGTGTTTGCAGACAGAAGATTATGCTAACCTGAAAAGTAGCTTTAGCGCTGTTGATTTTTTTGCACTCTTCCTAACCTAGCTGAGCCCTTGCTCATGCTCCCTGTGTTAGCCTCATGTCTAAAATGCTGGCAATTGATGCATGAGCATATGTATTTGTGCATTTTTTTTACATGATTTATTTACAATTTTCAATTCTTCAAGTGAGCATTTGAGCTTTGCTGCTGCTGTTGTTGAGATTACAGGTTTGTCTGTGCTGGAAACTGAACGCCAGTTCTGAAGCACACAGTTGGAGTGAGAAAATCCTCTCTTTGCCCTGATGGTAACCCCTGCTCTAAGCTTGAGATATTACCCCACTTTATAGGCTAGCTCATTTTGGAATCTCTCTTATGCAGAGACTGCCAACTGTCTTGCTTTATACATAACGTATTTTGTTTTAAGTTGCTGCCTAATAATGACTGAGCAAAACCAGTGTATTCATTTAAGTGTTTTAAAACAAGGGCCCAAAAATTTAGAGATGTGTACGCTACTATCCAAATCATCTATGGGGGATTTGCACTATGCAAAGCGGGGTTGGGGGGAATCCTTCATACTTTTATTTCATGGTCATAAGAATACATTATATTTTATCGTTCATTAAGCATTTTGGAAATGTTTGATTGGCAAAATGTAGGGCTTTTCCTCCCACAGAGATCCTGCAAAGGTTTCACGTTAAAGATTCAGAAGGATAATTTTCAAGGTGGATTGAAAATTTCAACGGGCCCTGACTCTATCATTGCTACGTTGTAGACCTGCTCAACTACGCTGTTATTCTCTCACCAAAACATGTACCATCTGATCTGTTATTCTTCTTTGCTTCTGATGGCTCGGCTCCAACAATGACTGTAGTTTGACCCAGGTTGAGCTGATTTAGCTAAATGCATAAATTGTTCATATTCTGTCATCTGAAAGATGTAGCTCTTTAGCCAGGGTTGTGAGCATAATTGATAGCTCGCCCAATGTGGAAGATAATGTATGTGTGCAAACTTCCATAGATCTAGCTGCCTGGATGCAGTTGGCTGGCAAGTCTTTTTCTACTCACTTGTCCAAAAGTGGTAGATTCATGGGATTCTAATTTTTCCCCTTGCTTTCTATGCGCATTCATGTCTTGAATTAATCTTTGTGGAGGGCAGGTATTTTGCTCACTAAAACTTCAATTCCCTTTCAATCCACTTGGCTCACTTCCACCATAAAAATCACAAAGGGAAACAGCCAACATTCCCCCATGACACAAAGCACAAGGCTTACTTCAAACCTTATGTACCCCAGGCATCCACAGGAGGCAAAGGTGATCCTCTGGGAGTTCATGTATGTTCTAGCTCTTATTGTCCCCTGGCCCTTGGGTAGCTCCAGTGAGGTTAGGCTATCAGAGAAACCCCCAGTGACCACATTATCTTTACTGCCTAATCTCCATGAGTACTGGAGAGGGTTCATGTGTATCATACATCATGGGACTTTCAAGAGGCAGAATAAGGCCCCGAACAGGCCATTAATTTGTGATTTAATTGATGGTTTAAGGGGTGGTTTCCATCCCCAGGATTTTCTATTTCATTAAAGAAACTTTTCAGGAAATGTTGGTGTCTTAATTTAAAGGACCAATTTAAATAATAAACCTATGATTAACCTGTGATAACCATTAAAATGATATCTATAACAATCAACGTTCCACATGATGGGGAAATCCATTTGCTCATTTTCCCTTTAGAATACCCTCAATGCTGAATATTGGACTCTACTAAAAATCAGGACTTTGTATGTAGATTAAGATATATAGAGCTATAATTGCTGCCAAGGTAAATCAGACCCTTCTAAATAAAGTAAGATGATTGCCTGGGATTTGCCTAACCCCTCTTAGATGACTTCTATGGTCCATATGTGACCACATGTGGTATAAATAAAATGGAAGTATAAAAGGGGGGAGAGATAAACATATAATTAAAAACAGCATAGCAGACACTTGTGCTCATTCATTTTAATGACTGCAAGCTCCAGTTTATAGAGCAGTTGCAGACCCACACTATAATAGCTATGTTGACCACATGCCATAAAATACATCACTGTAGCCTGGGTCCAAATTATTCAATACCAGTAATAAATCCATCCCATTAACAGGATAAATATGCACAAATGACAACTCTGGTGATAATGCTGGAGAGTGGCATGTTGCTAGCTGGCAGCAATGCAGCTCCTGTAAATAGTAATAGTACCTCCTTTTATTAAGAAACAAACAAACAAAAAAGATTAGCTTTTAAGGCCTCCTAACTCTGTCTTTTTCCTTCTGTTATCTGTAATTTGAACTAGAGAAAAAAAAAAGATTGTGGCCTTGAAAGCTTCTACTCTGATTACTTTTTTGTAAGCCTAATAAAGACATCAGTCATACCATTTATTTGTGAAAATGAAATCTTCATATATTGAAGGTCAATTTTAGATGAACTAATATAATCAGCAAAAGTCAAGGTTCTTTACCATTAAAATTGTCCATGCTATGAGTCTTTTGATATTCTACTCTTAACCTTGAATCATGCTGCGTATATTGTATGAAGGCAGGATAGTGAATTCACATTACAATATAATGACTGAGTCATCTTGGCCTTGATTTTCATCTGGGTAAAGCAGATATCCAACAAATAGAAGATCTCTTTACCATTCTTTGAAATTAATACACTCTTGAAGTACTTCCACCCGCGTTGCAATAGGTAGCAGGCCACCTCATGACTCCAAACAGTCTTTAGTTACAGTTTTATGAAACGGTTCCCAGTGCTCATAAATAGAGTTGACCAGCTGAGAGCCAGCTGCATATGAATAGAGCAAGTCCTGATATAGAAAAAGGCTTTGAGGCTGGCACAGATGAAATCATACGGTAATTAAATACTTGCTGTGCTCCGCTATCCAAATGTTTCCACAGTGCAGGTAGACCGGGTAGGCCAGGTATACTGTTCTGCATTACCAAGTGGCAGGTGCTCGTGCTGGGCCAACAGTATTCAGAGCATTGTGAGAGGGATTTGTGTTGCCGTGCAAGCAGCTCACTACTCACAGCTTGAGGATGAGAGGTGGCACTCAAATAGCTCTACTTTTGTAACCGCAGCTGAAGGAAGGGAGACATCATGGGGCTGCTTGCAAGAACTAGTAGTGGGAAGCTTTTCAAAAGAACCTCTGGTTGGAGTCCAGAAATTATTCTCAGGAAGGATCCCCCTTCTAAGGAAGAAGGCCTGGAACAATATCAAGGGGAAAATGGTATCCTTTTGTGACCCCTGGATGTCACAGCTCAACTCTTGTGCTCCTGCCTGACCTGATCTGGCTGAAACGCCAGCACGGCAATTTAGAAAGAACGAAGTTTCCGAGAAATTCTGTCCTATATTTTGATATACAGCTGAGCTTGTGCCAAAGCAATTTCACTAGAATAGCTTGTATGTGATTCCAGAAACAGTTACTACATCTTATGTTCGTACAGTGCTTTCCATCCTCAAGAGTCACAAAGGGCTTTACACACTAGTCAGAGAAGTGTGGGCGAAGTACATCGAGCCAGGAATTCCTAAGTACTAATTCTGGCAATGCCTCCTGATCAAGTCTTGAGAAAAATAGTGCTAGCTAGGGAGCACTGTTTTGGAAACATACCCCACTTACTTGCTCCCTCACTCCTAGCTGCCAAAAAATGCCATGTAGCTGAGCCTGGGTGGTACTGGATGCAACCTGGGAGCAAGTGGCTAGGGTATATTTTCACAACGGTGTCACTAAGGGCTGTCCTATTTGATTTAGACATGCCCTTAGTGTTTTGGCCTCCTTTTGCTCTGCTCGGGTTGCCAGACCTAGTAGAAAGTCCCAGTACAGCTTAGACTAGAATGACGCCTGTGTCTCCTTGATCAACGCCCCCAGCATCAGATCAGGGCTGGGAGGCATTGGGTGCGAGGGAATTATTTCCACGGTTGTCCTGCAGATAAACAGATTGCTAGGGCTGGCTAGACATTGCTTTTCACCACTATGAATTTCACACAACAGGTTTTAAAATGGCAGGTTGAGGGTTGTATTTGTGGGGTTTTTTTCCTTCAAGATGCAAATGAGCTGCTTCCATACTTTGTCAAAAGTGTCACACATGGGAAGGCACAGACCTTGCAAGTGATGCAGTTTTACAGTGGCATTGCACAGCGGCCACTGACTTCTGTGTAACGACTTCTGATTTCTATCCATGTCAGTTAGATAAGACTAAGGTCTATATCTTGGCTGCATAGAGCCGGCTACCTGAGGGGCACCTGAGGAAGTACAGATTGTGTTTTTTAAAGCAATACTACATCAAACAGTGCGTTTAAGAGAGTTTCTTTCAAGAATGGCCATAGGAAGAAAAAAAAAGTACAATGGGAAATGCAAAATAGCTATAAAATAATCAGAGGACTGCAGTTCTGTAAGGCTCCTTTCTATTTGCAATAATTCTGTAAAAGCAAAAGTCAATTTTTCCATAGATACTTTAAATGTCTTTTCAAAGGTCATTGCTCTTCCCCCTGGGAGGAAAATTACTGACTAAAACTAGAAGATATGCTGATTGTACAATTGATTATTCAGTGCACTATTTTATCTTCCCTTTTTTTTACAATTTCAAGTCTAATAACCAGTCGCATGAATTCTTAAACAACTGTAAAACCCACACCAACAAAGGAAAGTATCTGAACATGAAATCTGAGGTTGGGGATTGTTTTTTAGGAGCATTCTGGCATTTCTTACATGAAACAAGCTTTTTAAGTCCTTGTTTCAAAATATAACTGATGGATTTATTCCCCCCCCCCCCAACTATCCTTACTAGAGAAGAGGCAATGTCAGGTTGGCTATAAATAGAACGGTACAGTATGAACTTCTGAACTGTGAGATCTGGGGGATGTAATCTTCCTGCTAAATAGAGGCTTACAGTAGATACTAAATGCTCTGATAGGAGCTTTGCCAATGTCTGAACTGTCTATTAGAGGAGGAAAATTGTGAATTGTCATTAGAACCATGCCCCAGTGCCTCTGGTGCTATTGGGATTAAGGTAGTTTCAGAGTGTTAGTATAAAGGCACATCCTCTCCTGTTTAAATAGGTTAGTTTGACTGCTTGCAAGTATATTAGCGAACATTATGACAAGCTAATTAATCAATTTAAGATGCATTGATGCTGCAGGATGGCTCCGATTTAAAAAAAAAAAAAAATAATTTGGCCAGCATATAGAAACACTATTAGGTAAATGGTTCTTTGGAAGGATTAGGCCATGTTAAAATCAATAAGTATTATGCTTTCTTTCTCCAGCTAAAGATCTGGTCCATTTAAAATGCTGCAGGTACTTCCATAAGGGATAGGAACAGTTTCACAGGAACCATTAAGCCCACCTTGGTTTCTCTTAAACATATGCACAATTCTTCCCACTCCCCACCCAAGCACAACTATTAAACACAAATCAATATACTGAAAGGATACCTCTCTTTCCAACCCAAATGATCATATTATCAACATTTTTCAGACCAAATCATTCTTGCAGCTGTAACAATATAAGGAAGCTAATTTTCAGCAGTGCCCACTCCTGGCTCGTTAGGCTAAATTAAATATCACCATTAGGGGTGCTGGTTGTAGCTGTGTTGGTCTAAGGACATAGGCAGACAAGGTTCCTTGGGTGAATCTGATATCTGAATCTGATAACTTTTATTGGTCTAATAAAAGATATCAGATTCACCCAAGGAACCTTGTCTGCCCATATCAGCGTTAGTGCACTAGGTCAGAAATAATTTCCAGACAACTTATTAAACCTTTGGACAAGTATTAAAGAGGCCAAAGACTTCAGGCCAGAAGTTGTAGAAGATACAGGTGAATGCCTCAGCTCCCTTTGCAGTGCATGGGGAAAGCTGGGCTCCTTAAAAAGGGATTGAAAGCAGCTATTCTTGTATTAAGCTGCAGCAAGCGAATAGGAAAGCCTTAAGTCTTCAGTCTTACCCCTCAGTAGTGTACAGTCCTGAGCCCAATCCCAAAGGAATTTATGCTTTTTCAAAAAACAGAGCTGGGACTTCACCATTCAGTTAAATGTAAGCAAAGGAGATAGCGGTGCTTTATTCTTATACAACTGTGTAGTGGTCAGAGAACTCACCCGGGGGTAGGAAATCCAGGTTCAGAAATTTCTTCCTCTGCGTGAAGAGATTCATACCCACACGCCATCTGAGAATGCCCTAACCCAGTGGCTCTCACCCTTTTCAGATTCAAGGCACCCCTCAGAAAATGCCAGCTCCTGGTTTTCCTTTGTTTTTTTAACTGTAGAAATAATAGAACAATTCAATGAACTAAAGACATAATAGAGCAATTCTTCTGTGGCCAGCAACTTGGAAAGCCCACAGCAGGTCAGAGTGTTTTTAACACTACAGATTCCTATTTTGAAATCTCTGGACTTGTCTTGCAAATCATGTTTGAACATCTATTCGTGCTAACATCGCACGGCACCCCTGGGGACCCTTGTAAGGTCCTCCAGGTACCCCAGGGTTTTGTGTCACCCTGGTTGAGAATTGGTGTCATAACCTCTGGGCTGTGTGCTATTCTGGTGGGCTGTGGGAAGACACGGCATTTTCCGTTCCCCCTTTCTGGTTCCCTTTGTGGATAGGAATTCAAGATACGCGGGCCAGAGAGCGAGGTTGCTGCAGTGGAGCATGATTCTGCAGCCCAGTGGTAGGGTAGTCATTGTGTCGGGAGGGGCGAGACTCGAGTTTTGGTACCAGCTCTATGTACTGTTTAAAGTAAAATATTGCATGATCTGCAGCAAGAACCACAGGGAGAGGTGTTATCAGTCTCTCTGTCTTTTGCCTTTAATGCCTATATTTTCAAGTAACTATAAGGGCAAGAAATACAGTTTCTTTAGAATGAGAGTGGATGTCTCCTATAATTATGAGACTCCAAGACACAGAGCTTTATTGGAAATATTGCATGGTGTCTTATCTGAGCTTGATGTGAAAAAGCTAAGACAAACAGAAGAGCTAATAAGAGGCTGATTTTTTTTTTTTTTTTTTTTTTTGCCTTAGTTACATGAACTAGGTCAAGGTTGCCTACGTACAATACTATCAAAGAGCTCATCATTCCCTGACTCCTATGGATTATGTTCTACTTGATGTGGTGGCTTTTTTTAAAACAGAGGGCTGGCCACAATCCTGCAGTGCGAAGAGTAGCACTGGAGAGGGGGGATCCGACTCACGGAAGGAATTAGATGGGTGAAAGACCGCAGCCCGAGAAAGCAAACTTGCGATTGGCTTTTGGGATCAGCTGGGATATGAGCAGGTCAGCCCTCCGACCATGTAACAGCGGCTTCTCAGCTCATTCAGTGAGGTCACGTGTCTTATACTCCTGTCTGCCTATTGCATCACTGGCTGCCCATACAGCAAACATTTGCTAACATTTGGGAAAGGGAGTGCTTTCCTAGCTCCCGGCAACCCTACCCCTGGGAAAAAGTGAACTGAGAGCATAATGCTACATAAGTAACCCTGAGCCAGCAGTGATTATTGGAAGCCCCATACCCACCCTTTTCACCTCATCAGCATTTGTATTTTTAAGGCTATTAGATACTAGCAGGTTTGACTTGTTGTATATATCTCAGTAACAAAGAGCTAGACCAGGTGCACTGGCAAGTTTTCCAAAGCATTCACTTACTGTGAGCGACCATTAAGTTATAAAACTCCCATTATCAAGAACCATGGTTTTTAGGCTGGGAAGTCTGGAAGCAGGTTGTGTGCGTAGGCTACTGAGTACTTCACCAATTTTGCTTGAAGGCTTTGGCTATTTATTTGGTACGTCTTTGGGGCTCTTTGAAATTAGATCCTTTCCAGGCAGGTCATATCCCACAGCAGTATTTGTCCATCATTAAAAAAAACGCATGGGCCTAGCCCACCAAGTCACTCATTGGCCTCCCTTAGGTGGGGAGGCCACAGGAATCGTATCTCACAGCAGGAGTGTTTGCAGCATCCCAGTGCAAGATCTGGAAGGGACAACGGCTTGGGGTCCCTCTTTAGGACAGTGCCATCTCTGTATGCCACTGTGTGCACTAGTTGTGTGATGTAGATGCTTCGACTGGCAGCCTTGTGGGATCTAGCCTTAGCGTCTGCAATGTCTTGTGAGATTCAGAAGCTAGCACACTTACTGAAGTCTGCAAGTGGCCCTATTGATTTCACTTGCTTAAGTACCTGGCTGAGTCAGGGCCATGATGCTACAATTGGTTGGCCTGTACTCAGTGACGTAACAAGGGGAAGGCGAGCAGGGCGACCACCCCGGGTGCCAAAGGGAAGGGGTGCCAATAGGCACTGCCCAGCCGGGGTGGAGCATGGGATGGAGCCACGAGTGGCTCATTTGGGGGGCCATGGGATGGGGGGAGGTTGGCTCCTACTGCTGTGTGCGCTTCTGGGCAAGCATGGCCGGGGTGTGTGCCCCCCCGCCCCGATCTGTGCGTGGGATTAGGGCAGGCTGCCATTGTGGGCTTTGCCTTGGGTGCCAAACTTCCTTGCCCCCCCGTACTACCTGTACTGGCTGGCTGAAGAGCGGTGTGCATGTGTGTTTGCATGTGCTTGTTGTGCACTGAATTTACCCGGCGTGCTGTATGAATGAAAACCAAGCCAGCTGTGGCATAAGTGTGTTTAAGTTCATAGGTTGGAAATGAGGGCAAACACACAGGCTTGATCTGAAATATGGTCTCCAGGACTCAATGTTATTTTCACTGTGTAAATTACTACTGATGAGTGTTTCACTCACTTTGCCTTTGTAGTCATGCTAATGTAGTGCCCCCCCTCCCCCTGACTTGTCTTTTAAAATATGAAGAAAAATTCAAATAAACCTTAATTATGTGACTCTGATTCTGAGCAGTTTTAGAAATTTCAGAGCAATCAATATTAAGTACACTTTACACCCATTTAGAGACCTATTCTGTGCAGACACGTGCCTGACAGCTCTGATTTTTGTGTAATTTATACTGAAAAGTAGGGTAATGAGGATTTTCCAATTAGCTTATGTTAAGTCAGTGTTCTTCCACCTGAATTTTTTTTTTTAAATGTTTGATTCTCAATGAGATGGGTGCATACCTCTAAAAGAGAAGAATAAAAGGGAAGATCATCTTTTTAGATGGATGAAAGACAAGGAAATAAAGGGACCAAATCTGAGATTTTCTTTCAAAAAAAATCAGGCATGCAAGTTAGTGCTTCAGGGACAGCTTCAGCTTGTGGCACTGTCACTTGTTAATTAAGTTAATGTTTCTGCAGCTCTCTGGCACTGTAAAGCTCTATATAAGTGCTAAGTATTATTATTAATGATGCTGATTTTGACAGCTTTCCTGGAATAGACTTTGCAATACAATACCAGTTAATATTCTAATGTTTTACTCATTTACAATGGAAATGTTAATATAAGAAAGTGAGAATGGAAGGAAAGCAACGGGCAGCATTCTAGATGGATGTCTGATCTGTGCGTCTCAGCAGGTACCACTCAAGAGTGGGATGAAGGCAAAGACAGTTTTCTGCCATCTTGTGTAAAGCAAAGCACATCTGAGCAGGGGCTTTAATAGTTGATTGTGACTTCTCATGGCTCGGTTTGTCTAGAGTAGTCGGATGCCAAAGTCCTCTGGCCATACTTGTAATATGTTCCTTTTACCCACCAGCTGCTATCAGCTTCTCAAAAGAGTAATAGGTAAGATGCCATCTTGTCAAGATCCAAAAATAATGCCTTCTGCATCCAGGATATCCCCAATCGCCTATTAAGCTCACTTTGTGAGACCAGGATTGGGGTTGGAGCACTGGTAATGGCCCTACAAGTACCTATGGTACCTTCCTTTTAATGAGTGACACTTGGTGTACCTTTTCTTACTATCTAAAAACAGAATTGTCTGTCCAGTGCAGGGGATACCCCAGACTTCTTACTAATAATAATGTGCAAGTAAGTCTGTCCTTCTCCAGGACAGCCATCACTTGACCATTTAGCGATGAGATTTAGCAGTCAGGAAACATCTTTAGAGCCATAATTGTCTCCATACTACACAAGCAGAAAGCTTTAATTGAGGGGCCAGATCCTATTCCACCTATTCGGCACTTAAGTATGATTCTGTCTCCCTTTGCTTCAGTCCCTGAAATACAGTCGGTGTGAAAGGTGGGTGGATCTTTTCTGTCTTGGATTTTTGTGACTTTTAAAATGAAGATACTGGTGCATTACATTGAAGTAGATCAATCCAGGCCCCTCTAACTTGACTGTAAATTTATCCAGGCCTCTATCCGACTATAGATCAATCCAGGCCTCTAACTTAACTAAGGAAAAAAAAGAGTGAAGGAAAATAATGGTCTTGCTTCGTATTTTAAAATGTTTTAAGATAGGAAGAACTCTTCTGCTTATTATGACTCCATGCACAGTTCTTTTGGAACAAATGTTTTTCCTTTCCTAAAAACAGAAAAGGTGATAACAGTTTTCAGAACAAAACGTGTTGCTGAGCAAGCAACTGTTATGATTTACCCCAACTTCCTTTTCAAGGATCCTTGGTTTAAACAATTTTAGGTATAGAAAGGTATGTTAGCTTGTAGAGGGGGGAGTTCTGTTAGATCTCCTCCCTACGATAGTCTGGTAGAGTTGCCAATAAACTCAGACTGAGTCTGTGAATTCTAATACCAAACATAATACTAAGTTTGATGTCTTCCACAATTACAATCATAGGTACTTTAACAATTTTCTGGAGAAGTGGGCAGGGTGGAGTGCGATCACCCTTCCATCTCTGGGTCTATTTAGGCATCCAGTGAATGGAATAGGTTTTGATCCGAAGTCTTACCGCCTGATCTTGCTTATGGACCACCAAGCTGACAGGTGAAGAAGCTCAGCTTTTGGCACCCAGCTGTCTCCCAAGTTAGTTTGGTCACTATTGATTTAAGGACCAGTAGTGAGGCTAGTACAGAGGTGCAGTGAGCACACTCAGTGCCTGAGGTGAGCAAGAGGAGGGGATCATACAGACCACTGGAGAGCAGGAGTGGAGGAGGTAGGGGGAATACATCTCATCTTACCTGTCCTCACTCCCACTGCAGCAGCCCTGCAGGATGCTCCTGGTGCCCTGTTCACTCCCCATACCTGCTCAGATATGGTACTGGGTGCATGGCTGCACCTGCCATACAAGATCCATCTAGAGGTGCCAGTCTGCTTCTACCCAGATATGCTGCTGGGTGTGGGGCTGTACGTATCTGGCTCCTGCAGCTGGGCAGCGCAGGGCTGTTACTCCTGTAGCAAAGTTTCCTGGGGTGGGAGAGGGATTCCAGTGCTCCCTCTACGATGGCACCTGGAGCTGGTGCCCTGCTTGCCCCCCTCCAGTTATGGCAAACAAGCAAAGATGACAGAGTTTTGCCATCTAGTTCCAATACGCATAAAAGCCCAAGAAAGATACTAGTGGTACTCATGAGATGGAGGTATAACAGTCCAGTATTAATCAACGTGCATTGAATGAAGAACAAAGTGCATTAAGAACTGAGCCCACATCGAGACATTAAACCCTTAACAGAAGGCACCTCCCTGCCTGTATCTAAAATCCTAGGTGGCTGGCATGATGCATGAACACCCACTTCAGATGCTCTTGTTGCAGCATACCATAAAGCCCCACGGTGCCATGAAAGCAGAGTTGTCAGACCGGAGTCTTCAAGGCATCACTGGCTGTTGTTAATCAGTGAGAATAATTCATGCTATAGATTTCCTGATGCTGAAAACCCTCTTATCCAGCAGAGTATAAATATATAGCTCACCGTATAGATTTTCTACCGCCCCCCTTGAGTCAATGTTAAAGGATATCTGCAAGAGCAGAGTTGAACAATACACTTCTCACTGTAGAGTGAATTCTCCAAGGACCTTTATTAATAGGAGATGGCAAAGATGGTAAGGTTTCACTCCAGGATCATTTCATCGGTGCTGTTCACTCCTCTTAAGTTTTGAGCGTGCAGCTGCTTAGGACGCAACTCTGAACTTGTCTATTAGTGTGCAGCCTAACACACCAGCTTTGCGGGTGTCTGAGGAGCAGGGCTGAGGACATGCAAACAGGCCTGCCCTTTCCTGGAACGATTCCTCAGCACACATCAGAGCAGCTAGCACCAACTGGTAAAGGCAGCAGAGGGCCAGTTTGACAGCTGGGCATTGCCAGGGTGCAATCAGTGGTCCTGGCAGGCTTCCTTTGTTGGCTGAAGGAAGGAGCGTAGTAAGGCAGCCACTCTGGAGTTCACTGCCATCTGAGGCTCCCATAGGCAGGGGCAATTCTCCATGAGTCAGGCCTGCCAGGGTTTGGCCAGCCTGTTCCAGTGGAGTGGTGCATAGCTGATGATCTGGCACGTGGTATCTGCTCTTCGATTCTTTGTTTCGGAGCCTTCCCCTGTGCTTTGTTTCCAACCTCGCTACAGCAATCCGTTTAAAAGACGAGGCTGCTCCGAACGTGCGAATCATTGGGGTTCTGGTATGTGACGGTGGGAACGAAGGAGTTAACTGACCATCATCAATTACGGCATGGGAGGGGGTGATTAGGACTGAAATTGCAGGCAGGTTTTTAATTTAGCCGAGTAGAGGAGACGCCCCCAGCTTAGCCAAGCTCATCAGATCATATACTTCTTACTGCTTCATCTGCTTACCATGCACTGCCTCTCAGAGCTATTGTGTATGGAGAGGGCACCAAACAGACACTATGATATAATATTATTCCTTTGTCCACAAATCCACCTGAGACCCACTGTCACTTTGCCTGCCTCCAAACTGCCTATCACATGCATTTGTCCTAAATAAAGAACCCAAATCATGGAGGCAATCAGCTAAGTATGTAAAGGATGTTGTTGATGAAACACCCATTTGCAGGGCTTATGCAAAATGCTTCTTGTCACCGAAGTGCAAGTGGCTGTTCTGCTCGGGAACCAACTTAACTATAAGGCGTGCTGGCCCTGTGAACACTTACCCTTACTTATCTTTCCTCCTAGAGGAGTTCTGTTATGGGCTCTGGGTCTGCTCCTGTGAGTAATGCTACATGTGTGTTTAAGGTTCAGGGATCAGTGTGTCACATGTGCTCTTGTTTAACAGGATCCGGACATTTGTGTCTCTGCCTAACACTTTCTGAGCTGTGGTTTCTGAGGAATTTGAACCTCTGTGGTAGCATGGCTTATTCAAGGTTATTTTGGGTGTTGCCTGTGGAGAGGGCTGGCAACCTGATGCTTCAGCCTGGGGAGAAAGGCCTGGGATATATTTAAAGGATTCTTTTCAGAGTATTCAGTGCCAGATTCCCATTGCATGTAAATGAGCCTGGCTCAATGGACTTACATCTGTTGCCACCAGTTAAGAATTTGGCCCCTTGAATGAAGTTTTGAGAGGGAGCAAAGGAGCATCCTCCTGCTTCACGCTGCCATGCGGGGCTCAGCACAGTCGCAGTCCTTGCGCTCGGTCGAGCAAAACGATTGAGACTGCTGCAAGCCAGCCGAAGGACGCAGGGAGCTAGCTAACAGGCTGCGTGGGGGCAGCACATGCAGCGGCCTGAGGCATGATGCCTCCTGGAGCCTGTACCGGGGCAGTTCAGCTCTGTACCACCCTCCTGCCCTCTGCAGCAGGCAGTGCCCGTGCACCATCCAGCCTACCAGGTTATCTGTCAGGCTGGTTAACTGCTTTGAGAAAAATCACTTTTCAAAATGCAGCTCAGGTTTAGGTGTGGACCTTGAATACATGTGAGGCTTGCAGGACTGGGGCTTTCTTGTAGTCACGGGGCTGGGATCAAATCTTTGCAAATGAATGTGTCTATTATACATTTCTCAACTTAAAATGACATTTTCCTTTTCCTCTCTCGTGCAAGAAAGACTGTACTGCTTCAGCCAGGGAACGATGTGTGAATGCCATGTGTGCCCTGATTTGATTCCTTCCCACAGAGCCTGTCTGTGGGGTTTAAACTATGGGAGGGAGGTACTAAGCTCAATGGCATCCACTAGTTTCAACAGACTTTGGATCTGGCGCTAGGTATGAAGATGACAATTTTGGAGCCCTTTCTTACATTTCTAGCCATTCAACAATCCCCCTCACTTCCAGAGGGAGTGTGAGTATGTAAGGGACACAAGATTCAGCTTCCCATTTACCTAGCACAGTACTGTAGGTAGAGCTGACAATCAAAAAGCATACTTAGGATACTTTAATGCTTGCCATCATCTTATTTTCAGTTGCTTACAACTTTGTCAAACTTTAACCATTCAGGCTGAAAGGTTTTGGACGTTCAAGGAGCTTAGGACCCTCATACTGTATGTGCACAAGTGGGCTGAATCTAGGTTGCACAGGCAGCTTTTTATCCATGCCATTTAACAAGCTTAGTTTAATTCTGATTCTGAAGGTGAAAGTTCAGAGGTGTGATCATGCAGACACGACTGCAGAGTAGCTTCAGTCGCTTGGGTGATCCCACCAGAGACACATACATGGAAACAAAGGGGCTTCTGAAAAGCATTAACAAGGAGCCAGCGCTTCAAAGTGCTCCTCCACGAGTGATGGAGGAGATGACAACCTTAGCAGTTCACCCTTGATTTGAGATATTAAAGCTTGGTTAAAAACCCTCTTCCTCCCGGGTAACTCTTGAATTGATCCATATTGAAGTATCTAGTGTTTTTAACTGAGTGCGACCACCTTGATCCCATTTCTTACTCGGATAAAATTCCCATTGATTGCAGGGCAGTTTTGCATGAGGAGGAGCAGCCTCGTTTAAGCACAGATGCAGGCTAACACTGATTACTCTGTCTTCCATGGCAGACCCATTGTTGCATGCCCACAACTTTTCTAATGGAAGAACGTTAAGCTCCACCTATGGTTAAAACAATTCTGACTTTCTCAGTTATTAGCATTCACTTAAAGCCTATGGAATAAGATTATTATTTTTTTTTTATTGGAGAGTCGGTGAAGTAAAAGCTACCGACAAGCTTCAGGGCAGTAGTCTCTATGCCTCACACTCCTGGAAATCGTCTCATGGATGCGCTGTCCCTTCTGCGACAGCCCTTGTTGGGAGATCCTTCCTCTGGCATGAGGGTCCTAAGCAGAGAAGTGTGTTGCTCTGTTTTCTGTTTCCTTCTACCAGGTTTAAGTAACTTGGAAGTCCTAATGCTGGGGCTCATCAGGAAGAGCAAATGTCATCACATAGATGGTGGAAATAAATACCTTTGCTGATGAGAATCACAGGGTCTAAATTCCAGCACTACAAAAATTTGGTGCCTATGTCTGAGGACTTGCAGCTTGTTAACTGGTGTTTCAGAGAGAGTTGTCCAAGAAGCTGGGGTGTTCCCTTTCTCCTGCACAGAAATCCTACACTTTATATAGAAGGGGAGTGTCGTTGCCATCTTGCAACCTGCTCCTCCAAACTTTGTGCTGCATTCTCTACCAGACTGGGGTTCTCATGGTGCTGGGGAAGGAGGGAGCATTTCATTTTCCCTCTGGCTTTATAGGCCTTTTCTTGACAGCTTTAGGAGCTGGGTTAGGGGTCTCTGTGGATGATATTGTGGCTCTCAAGAAGTCGCTTCGGGCTGTGGTTGAGCATCCCTCCTTTTTCCTTTGGGGAAAGTAGCAAATCCTGCCACTCCTCATGTCCAAGGAGGTACGGTATAAGGGAATTTCTGCAAGGGGATACCCTCCCATGGAGCCTACTTATAGGGCTTAGACTATGGGACGGAATTGGAAAGATCAGAATCAGTCCCTTATTCCAGCCCTGGTTTATTTTTATAGCATGCAGGCTGAAGCACAGACAGCAACTTACCCTTAATGATGCACTGTTGCCTCAGAAATGCAGACAGGAAGAAAGGACCATGGCTCCTTTCCAATGACACTGTCATCCCCTCATTCCTGAATTCCAGAAGAATTGAAATTAAGGAGGAAAAGATCAATTTTTTGCCTGCCTCTATGGCCCCGATCCTGCAGTTGTTTTTAGGCAGAAGCTCCCTGAATTCAGAGAGATCCTGTGCTGGAATCCTGATGGTCTTGTTGCAGGATTGGGCCCCAAAAAAGGGAGCACGGAGGTTCGGGCTTCAGTGCTAGAGCATTGCAATTTTTACTGATAGCATTTTAAAATATATTGAGCCGATTTTCATAGCCTTTTATTTCTCCTCCTTAATTAAAATTTGGAAAGTTCAGTTTAATGAACAAGAGAGTGCTGTTAGTGGTTTGAGTAAACTGTATGCTTTAAAATACAGTAAAGCATCATTCTGATCGCAGGCAATCATTTGCTTGTCAATAGTAACAAATCCAATTCACACGTAATCCAATTTTTTTTTTTCTGGTGTTTATCCTGCAAACAGCAAATGTCTGTTTTAAGTATTTGTTCAAACATATATATTTTTTAAAAGTGTGAAATCAAGATAAGTGGATTGCAATAACCTAGTTAATTTACTTTAATTTTAGACTTCTTTCTCTGCATGGGAACAAAAAACTGAAGTCTAATTTCATCTGCTTACAGTTGATTTAATTGCATGTACTTTTGATGGATTAAGTTTCCAGCTAATTGTGGGAAATGCAACAAAGATATTGTAGAGCTGTTTAAAATAAAAGCAGGACTAGATACCTTGCATTTTTAAATGTTAATATTATTAATTTTAAAATGGTAATTTATAAAATATTATGGTTCTGTCTTCATATTTTCAAACCCACAAAAATAGAAGGTTTTAATCACATTTATTGGTATTATCTCTGCACATGCCTGTTTCATTATGCAATTATTTCTCTGAATATCTCTGTAATGATAATATAACAGGAACATTTTTTTAACAGTCTCAAACAGTTTAGAAATACAGTTTTCAACCTGCATGGTGAACGGGAGAATCAAACAGGCAAATAAGACTGGAAGAGCAGCTGTTATTTTTGTTGTTGTGAACATCTGCTTTTAAATTTTGAGCTATTTTTAAGAAATAGTTTGAAGGAGCTGACTACCTATTTTACATAGCTGGACATTTTTACATATTTAATTTTTGGTCCTCCCTCAAGGCAAAGAGTGGATGGAAAAATAATTGGTTTTAGTGAAAAACACATGTTGTTCATGTTTGGTCTGTGAAAGGTAAAAGTAACAGTTTCCTAATTTTTTTTTTTTTTTAATATAGGCAAACAAACTAAAAATATTCTGAACATGTCTGCTGAAAGGAAGAAATAATACAGGGTGCAATTACAGAACTCTTGAGCGGATTACTTGAAGGGACAATTTAAAAGAAAAACTAAGCGAAGATAAAAAAAAAATTAGGTGCAGAAATTAGTAACTGCTAAGGACTTGTAAATGAATGCTCCATCTCTGTCCTGAAATAACAGACCACGAGGAAAAAATGTAGTGATGATAACTGTTTTGGACAGGAGAACTGCATTAAATTTGAAATCTTGTGGCATCAGAAGGTAGCTGCTAATTAAAATACTGTATGCAACTTTATTTTCTTTAGAACCAAAAATGATTTACTTGGTCGTAGCAAGGCACACTTGTTTGTTCTCCCGTTTCTCTCAGGATTTTCTGAGGAATGAGGAGGTTTTACAAACACACAATGAATTAGCCTTACAACTGCTTAGGAAATCGGAGTTTTTCCCATTGGTTAAAAGTGTCTGCTTTTGTTATATTTTCTTATTTATGTAATATAGTTTGATATATTCTTTATATATATTTTCCTTTTTAATGGCTGCTCTGAAGCTAAAATGTTTGAGCAGAGAGCATGTCGAGCTCACGTATAACGCACCCAAATTGCAAATGTTGCTACAGCCTTCATTACAGCCTCACTAAGTCTGGAGCCACAACTTCAGCCTTAAGCTTAACTTTTCTACAAAGTATGCGCTTTCCATTAAACATGTCATTAGTATAATTAATAATTATTCCCTAATTGAAATGCAGGTTAACAAACTTCTATATGTAAAAGTAAAGGGGGGGAAAATGTCATTCATTCACACTGGGCTTTATAAGCCTATAAAACTCTTCAAAGGACTTCAGGATATCAAGCAATCTTTTATTCAACTAAACCTACCCCCCACCTTCACTCTTACACACACTTAAATACTCAGTATGCTCTCAGCTTGGAAAAAAGCGAGAAAAGCCTTAATGGATCACTGATTTTAACTAAAGAGGTACGTACGTACTCCATATAAATGGTTTCAAAACATTTTTTTGCTTTAGTATTAATAATTTTCATCAAATGAAAACAAGCATCTTAGGGCTGGAGGCAGCAAAGCTTTCAACTCTGCACTGATTAACATAGCTTTTATTTCAAGCACAAACATCTAAAACAATTACTTTGGAGCAACTGTGCAATTTGTTCCAATTTCTGATATTCAGGTAGGCTTGGCTTGTGGGCAGAGGGTAATAAAAATTTGGAGACAAAGTGGAGATTAAGAGCCTGATTCTGTTCACCTTTATGCACATGAGTAACTAACCTGGGGGAGCAGCCTTCAAAATGGGAGTAAAACGGTTACCATGTTACAGGGGTTTCTAAAATAATCTCTAAAGAAAAACTTTCCAATCCTACAGATCAGCTCTGTGGAAAAAAGAACGAATGTCACTCCATGCAGCTACACATTGCAGTTTAAATATTTTTAGTCACCCTGCTATTATGTAACTTTTAAGGCGAGAATAACAAGAGCAAGTGCTAGTTATCTACATGGCCAAATAAAAAGTGATGATTGCAGCAAGAAGTGTTACTTTTGTTATAGAGGTATATATATTTTAAAAAGTCAAGTAGCAAGCTGTTTACTTGTATAAGAAACCAGTGGAAAGATAGAAGCTTTTTTTAAACGGGGCAAAATCATTATTAGTTCTTAAAAACTGTCCCCTATCTTAATTGTGCTTAAAAAGGTTGTCTGTTTTGGGGACATTTTAGCTTAGTTTTAGCTTTATTTTCTGAAAAAGACTGTAATCCTTAGATGTGATTACATACTTTACAGTCCATTTATTTCCATTTAAAACACTTGTCTACATTCTAGAATAGGATTTGGCATAAAACGTACATAAAATATTCACTGCAACTTTTTAGAAAATTAGCAACAGATCATACAGACAAAGGATACAATGTAAGGGTAAAAGCGACACTTTGGAATTGATAGTCTTATTCCTTCTGCAATGTTTCTATAACAAGTTTCCTTTTAAAATTAAAAACATGATACAGACTGAAAGGTGTTCAATTAAATCTTAAGATCAAACTCCAAATTTAACTGGGACAGTAACAATTAGTCCAACTACGGGAACTGAAACGACACAGATTTGGTCTCATATTTTTCAGAATCTCTTATCTATTTTATATCATGGTATTTGAGGGTTTGTAAAACTCTGGAGGATTTAATCCCTTCCTGGCAAAAAGGAAAAAAAGAAAAAAGAAACAAACATTTTTGTTTTGTGGAGTAAACTCATTAGCATGGACTTAACTAATTCATCAAGAGCTTCTTGTTATCCATTTCGTTTTCTTAGTGGAAGGGAGAATGGGAAAGATGATGATACTGTCTCGGACGCATCCAGTTCTTTAGGTATAGAAGCATATATTCTTAGGCAGTTTGACACACACGTACACACATAATTTATACTATTAAAGTCCTTAAGATCCACTGCTGTTTCCCACCTAAAATATCATTTGAGTGCTCTCTGCACATATCTGACAAACTGTCAACTATATCTCAAAGAATAATCTAATAGACAGGAAGGCTGAAGCAGTATCTTTCCCTGACTTGGTCTTGGTAAACAGGTAAGGACTTGAAGAAATATATAAAGACATCAGTATTTCTTCAGCATCCGTGTCTGGCACCTATCAGATATATATTTAAGGGGGGTAGGCGGGAGCAAAAGATGCCGTTATCAATTACGGCGGATCAGTGATAGCTCTCCAGTGATGGTCAAGCCTCCCATCATTCTTTTTTAGAGTGTCTTTGTAGCTTTAAAATATATGTGCAAACACTTGACTGTGTTTCTAAGACACTTGGTGTGAAAAATGACATCTCCCTGTTAGTACTAAAGTACTGGAAAAGATTGTTTCTTGGACCAAAAGGTGAATGACAAGTTCTTCAGTACTGTTAACCTGCCATGTACAGCATTGTACCTGAACGTGGGTTTTGCATGAAACACTCCAGACCAAAATGAAGCATCTTGAGCAACTTGGGCCAGTATCTGCTAACATGGCAACAGTTGAAAGTGATTGCCTTTCTTTACTGAATCCTTTTCCAAGACTCTAATTTTATTTTCTAACCTACTTAAAGTTGAGCAGCCTGCAAAGTAGCACTTCTTCTTGAGACAGAAACTCACTTAATTTGGGGGGGGGGGGGGCGGGGGGAGAGAGATATAATAACCTAAAAGTGGATAATTTGTACTGTATCCAAATAACTTCAAAAACATGTTCTCTGAAGGAGTGACAAAAGCTACTTGCAGTTGTTAAGTTATCTGACTGGTGCAATTCTCTGCCTGGATCTAACAGTGTATTAACTGGTTTGAACACCAGTGACTGATGAAAGCTGTTATTAACCACTAGGTTCTGCATCAGTTCTTCATTTGTGATCAGAAATAGGAATAAGCCACCATTAACAGGTCTGTATTTTCTGATAATTCAGCCTATGGGTCCACCTATGTATATATATTTTTTTTATTGCCATAGTTAAACAAAAATTCTTTGTGACTCATTTTTAATTTAGTAGGGATATAACAAAGCAATACAGAAGATAAATCTATTATTAATGTTCCTTATACACAAACACATTAAGATGGATTAAGAAGGTCTCTGACTATCTGAAATATTGGTTTCCACCCCCTCCCACCCCGCTTTCTCTTATCACTCTCCAATCTTTTGATTCCTTGTCCTCTAATTTCATTCGTAAAACTAATTTTAGTAGACTCTGGATCAATTTGAAGGCATCCATTAAAGTGCTGTAATCTATAGATATAGTTACATGCCACTGCTTAGGACCTTGTAGAAGGCCTGATCCTGCCAACCCTAATTCACGTTAGTAAATAGGAACTACGTGTGTGAATTCACATGCACGCATAAGTTTTTGCAGGGCTGGGTTCAAAAGTAACACTGAATCAATCTTCTTATGCACATGTACCTAATAGCAAGTTTGACAATAAATCACAATATCAGATGGCAAACTGTTGGGGCAGAGAATTGCCGCTCTGGGCACCACTAAAATCCAACAACTCTGTGATGATGATACACATAAGTAATTTTAAAGACAATTGCGGTAGAACATATACAGAGGAGTTTGAAGCAGAGGTCTATTTTGTATTTAAATGTATATGGCCAGATCCTTCGGTGTTTAAGCAAGTCAGGCAAAACGGGTAGACTTGGATCTGTGCTGATTTCCACTAGATTAGCATCTAGCCCATTGTATGAAAATCCTCAGTCTGATTCCAGAGCTGCTTTTAACATTTAGCACACCCACAAGCATGTTTTGAAAGCTACTGGAGGGGGGGGATACATTTTACAAAAACATCCTAAAAACCTGGCTAATCTGTTCTGCTAATCAAAGCTTGCATCTGCACGTTATACTGGGGCCAGGCTCATAAATCTCTGAGAGGACACAGCAATCGTTTGCTAAGTAAAGTCAAAATTAATGACAAACAAAATCAAGTTCCCTTTGTGGTTGATTTTTGGCCAGCTGCATCCAAATATAAAAGAGCTATCAAAGAATGATATCCATTAATTATTAACTCAGAACAACTTCAGAAAGCAGTCCTTAAACCTCCATTGACATCATCCTGACAGGCTCCTAATCTCTGAAAGTTGTTAGTAAGAGTTGCATTACACTCAGCATGTTATCAATTCTGGCTCTAACAACTGCAACTCAAGAGGTGCACTGCAGCATATACATGAACACATGGGACAAACTACCATCTCTTAAAAGACATCTGTGAGTACCATTTACAGCATAACATGCTGTATAATTCCCTGTGTAACTCTACCTCTGCTGTCAACATAATAGAGTTATCAACAGTCTAATTGCAAGATACAATATGTAGAGGAGTCCTCTGGAAAAAAAAAAAAGCTGGGTAAAGTAACAGAAGTCAGCTGTCATTATCATAAAGCTGGACCAACCTATAGCTAAACCATTTAAACCTCTAGATTAATCCCTGGATTTCTCAGTATAGATTGGATCAAAGTAAAAATATCGACTATGGACAAAAGAGAGCAACTTCAAAAAGGACAATGTATTATTTACACCTGCTAGAAAATGCCCTCTGTTAATATTCGCCAACATGCATATATACTAGTATTTTAAAGACTGGAGAGGATTAATTCCACTTTTTTTTCTTTCTACTTTTTTTTTTAAACTATAATTCCAGCTGGGGGGGGGCGATATTTTATTTAAACCATTTTTATTAGCCATTACGATGAAAATATTTTAATTCTATTTTTAATTGAAGCTTGTTCTAGTTCTTTTTTCAGCTGTGCAATCCAATGCATACTGTACTATTAAAGCTAGTGTGAAAATGCATACTGTACTATTAAAGCTAGTGCCCAATTTTTCATCATTGGGCATCAGTGGAATGATGGTGCTCATGCAGGAGGTGTATAATGCAAAATGTATGTAATGCAACAGCCTGGTCCTCTTCCAACAGACTTTCAAGAATTTTACAGCAGTAATAGGCGTAACAAGAAAGGAACTTATAAGCAACCACTCCTTGCTGAAAATGAAAATAAAAATTATAATAGTATATCCAATTGGCTTTTAAAGCATCCATGGCTGTTGCCCTTTTGAAGTTTAACAGTACATTTTTTTTCCAAGGAGAGAGAAATTATAGAAGAGCAAGAACTTCAAACTTGATCTACTTCATAGATGTAGCATTTCTCTCTCTTCTTAGATAAACCCCCCAAACAAACAGCCGGACAGGCTATTATTAGTATTTACTGTTTTAAAAGGATGATAACAATTCTTTCATCTTAGAGGGAGGTATTTAAATTTTGGAATAATTACAAGGCACAAAACAATAAGCAGCACTGAGAATGAATGACAAAATGCAGATCAGCTTGATGTTTTAATGCTAACTGATGCCCCCCCCCCCATCAGTTATATTAACCCTTTTGGCTACCTCATGAAAGTCTTGCCATCATTCCCATCAGATGTGAATTTACAGGTTATTAAAAGCCGAAGTGTTACCTCTTACAGATAAACAGATTTAAAAACAAAATATGGATGAACTGAAAGTGTGTATATTATAGGCTGATTCCCATTTACAAACTTCCACTCCTTGCTACCCCTGCCCATTAAGGGCCTGGCATCGAACTAGACAAGATATCTACTAAAATAGTCAGTGCTCCGTTTCGGAGAGTCGGGAGGCCACGTAACGGACTCGTCTCAATCAGAACAATTAGCATCATTTAAAGTTGAATGATAATCATTAGAATGTCTTTTTCTGTTCTCGTTCTAATTTTGTTTTCCTACCTTTGCTGGCCTGTTTCATCTGTTTCATTAAAGCTGTGATTTTTACAGATGCTTCTGATCATCCTATGTTTTCATCAGTGAAACCTAAAACGTTCCTTGCCTAAAGAAATGTGGGTTAATAGAATAGCTACTTGAAGCTAGGAACCTCAGCAATATGTGTGTCTATAGTTGTCTATTTAGGCCTGTCCAGCATTTTGTTTGTCCTCTTGCCTTTTACGGCAGCTGGACCCTGACCTTCAAGTTCTTTAAAAAAAAAAAAAAAAAAAAAAGTATTCTTTTCAGATTCCAAGTTCCACCCTTTTTACCCTCCCACTGACACCATCCTATTCAATACTGGAGATAACTTTATTCATCTATACATCATTGTATCAAATTCAATAGGCAAACTGCTTCAACATGCTTCAGAACTGGACAGGGCAGTAATGTCTTCATTTTTTTCCTCAATGCAATGAGTTTTTTATCGCTGTCTTTTCAAGCACAAAACAAACACTGTAACCAAAAATAATCTCCAACAAGTGCTTTCCCACCCTGCTGCTTCACTATAGCCTTATTTCTCTGTCAAATGTTTAAGTGCCTGACTAGCTATCCTTCAGCTGTAATTACATATATTCCTAACTGACATAAATTGAAGAGGGAACAGGAGCATCTTCATATAAAAAATCTAGGTTGTATCTAAAGTATTTGCTTTGGGATCAGTTTAAGGACCCTCAACTTGCTTATTCCTTAACCAGCTTTTCCCCATATCTCCTTGGTCCCCCCCTGTACAACTTACAGTGATAATGGAAATTAAGTAGCACCCACAAAAACTAACAGAAATGTCACGGCCCCTGAAAATCTTCTGCAAGTTTGCTGTTCGCTCCCAAGAAACCACACGGGGTTTCCCCCCCACCACCTGCGTCAACGTAGGTTTGCTACATCCGATACGAGGTTCTGCATATTGCTATGCGTTAACTGGCAGGGTTTATTTAGTACCAAGGACATCAAATCTCTGGATGCAAGAATAAATGCACTTGTCCAGGTTGACAGGTTCTGTATTCTAGTAAAATCAATTTGCTTTGGGTAGTGAATCTGCCTTCCAAACTCTCTTGATCTGGCGTAGCTTGCCACGCAAGCAAATTGTGGTCTAGGAAAGCGATACACATGTCATGAATCAACTTTGCATTTACTTAAGAGGGATGCACACACGTTTGAAAATGAAGCACTTTTTAAATTCTTGGGGGGGGTTAAGTGTCAAAAAAAACCCCGCACTGCTAAGTCCTGCTGTCGTCTTTCCAGCATCTTTGTCTTCAGTGGAATGTAAGAATGGAGGAAAAACTGAAAAGTTAAAAAAAATAAAATAAAAAATTGAAGCTGGGAAAGCTTACAGCAACTAGTTGTATTGGAACACTTTAGATCCTGTAAATTAAGAAAAAAAAACCCCAAACCCCTCAGCATTGCATCACCGACTGGGTGTTTTCCACACCAGGCCTTACATGTTTATGTAGAGGGTATTGCGAACGTTTGGAGGGATTTGGGGGTTTCAAAAGGAAGAAGTTTATACATTAGTGCTGCAAGTTGCAAAACACTGTTGATATTCAAATGTTTATTGTGTAAAATCTGGGATAAGCTTCAGCATGAGAGCTCCTTTAAGTGCCTACAACTATTGCTAATTCCCCTCAGCATTGAGGCTTGCACAAAGGCCCTAATCCAATTCCACTTTTTTTTTTTTTTTTCAGAAAGCCTATGCTATTTTCTCTCACATAAACTAACAACACTGTCCCATCACACTGCAGAGTGGGTCAAAGAAAAAGGGCTCTGTGTTTATACTTCACCAACACTTTGTGTTTCTTGGCCAAGTATGGCGAGAAACTTTAAGTGGGTCCCCCAGGCCCCACGCCATCTTTAGAAAGAAAAATAAGCCTTCAGAGATTGAAAACAGACTATTTTAGATGTTAAAAAACCTATGAAATGTCAACTATTCTTTCAGTCATTATTCATGAAAAGAAAGTGATCACTCGAGCCTCATTCCTACAGTCCTGATTTAAATGATGAAATGCAGGGTTTTGCTTTGATACAATAACATATTCCGCCTCATGTCTGATAACATCCGCAGAGATTTTTTTTATTTCTTTTTTTGTTAGAGTAGCCTCGGATACTAATATTTGTGAATATTTTGTTCTGCTGTTGAATGAGTGCCTAGTTATCAGAACAGTTTAAACTAATAGATGCCATCAGGGAAAATATAGTCATAAACTCTCTCCATTTACTTTCGTGGACAAAAAACAAACACACGAAAATTTATCCTGTGTCAGACTTTCTGAGAGTTTCAGTCATGTTATAATATTGCTATAGATAGACGAGGATTTTTTTTTAGTTCTTAAGAGTCTCACCACCCAGGCAGAATTGATGTACATTGCTTTTATACTTGTTTTTTATTTCAAGGGACATGGCCCATTGTTTTCTTGAATGTTGGCTATTTTCAGAGAAACTCAGTGTCCCTCAATTTATGTAGTTCCTCTGAAACGCTTTCAAAAGTAGAAAATGCTGACAATGTCATCAGCAAAAGTTACCCTGAAAATGAGAGTATCTGCATTTCACTTCTGTGTTTCATGTTTGGGCTTTGATTCCTTTTTTATAAGGGAAACGAATGGGAAAAATCACCAAGCATTTTTAGCTAAATTTGAAAGATTTTGCTGTTGAAACGGCAGCTGTTCTAAGATAAATTAATATTAAAAAAAAAAAAAAAGGCATTCCCTTTGGAAATAGAGACCTTGATCCTGGTTCTCCTAAAGGCAATGGCAAGGCTCAGTTTGACATCAGTGCAGTGGTAGTAGGCCCAAAGCTTGTACAAAGCTGGCAGCTTTGTTTAGGCTAGGGACAGAAGTTAGACATCAACTGGTTTAAGTGATCAGAAACTGGTTTTAAACGTGTAACAGAAAAGAAGTTCAGTGCACATAACCCGTTTCAGAAAGGCTGAAACTGGTTTAAGATGAAACTAGTAGCATTAGACTTAACTGATTTAGGTCAAACTGGTTTATGAAACTTCTGTCCCAGATCTTAGGGACGATGTGAAAGGAGTCTGCAGGTTACAGTTTTGCTCCTAGTGAACAAGAGTTGCACATACTGCCACATGGATGGTGGTTTGTCTTGGAAGACAGGCCAAGATTTAAACGACCAAGGAGCCCGAGCTACTTTTCCATCGCCCAGAGCAGATCAGGGCTGCCCTTCCATTGCCAAGATGGAAGAAGCCTGACCTGGTCCTGTTTCATCCATTATAACACACATGAAAGCAAAATTTCTCCTTGTTTACGTGTTATTTGTAGGGGACCCCTAACTGGAGTGAGGACTAAGGAAGATTGCCTTTAATTGGTTGGAATTAAAAGGGAAACTTCCTTAAACACTCTCTAATTAATCAGGTCTCTTTAATTTTTGCTATAAAAGCCGAGTTGAAGTTCCACAGTGTATTTACCAGTGGTGCTAATTAGGACTAGATTGAGCCTTCACTCACAGCCTTGAGGAAGAGCCAGCGTGTGGTTGTGTTGCCGCAGGAGGAGCCCTGGGAATCCTTTCCACCCTTTGATCCTGGAGGGAAGTTGTTTAGCGAAGCCCTTGACAGGCTGCAGTTTATTTCCCCATTCAGCGCTGCTCAGCTCTGCTAGCAGGCATGTGGGAGGGGGGCTGAGCGAAGACTTCACCTGGCCCTTACTCCTCTCCGGGGATGCTCTTCTCTGAAGTGATTGCAGCATGGTGTAGAGACACCCAAACTAGGTTTAAATTGGCCAGGCTGCTATGGGTACTGTAGCCAGGGCAGAACAGAGTTCAGCACAGATAATTTACATTGCCATTGGGCAGGATCTACTTCCCGGGAGCACTGAGATGGCCCTTGGAGATCTGTTGGCTGTGGGTTTGTGATCCATGTAAGCCCCATAAGGAAGCACAGAGGGGACTTAATACACCCGTAGTGCTTTTTGGCACTGCCTAGGATTAATTCAGTGACCACCAAGCTTTAATCAACCATTACGTAATGCAATTTTACTTGTGCATGTTTGGATGCAAGAATAGAGGAGTCCCACGAATGAGATGAGACAGGTTGGTAAAATCTGCAGAGGCTGGCATAGTGGCTAGGAGTGCAATTTAAACTATGTGTGTTCAGGTGAACAATGAGAGCCTATCCACAACACAAAGTTCAGGAAGTTTTGCAACAAGATTCGTTAGACCAGGTGCTTACTATGAGAGAGCGAGGCATCCTCCGACTGATCTGACTACCGCAGCCATCTTTTATTTAGGGGATAGAAGAGGCTTGGAGCCAAAACTACCACCTACCCTTAATATCCTTTGAGCATCCCTTCCCACCAATTCACTGTAAAAAAAATCTTTTTCCCACCCCCCACTCAGTAGCAGTTCTAGAGCAAAGGAGACGCTCTTCTGCTTTGGCAGGCAAGTTTATGGCTCCCATTTGTTTTCTGGTTTACGACTTACACACCAGCCTTTTTTCCATGCAGCTTCTGGAACGATGTCTTGAACCCTTTTCCAGCTTACAGATATGTGGCGTCAACTGCAAAAATTCTCTGCTTATCATATGAATTTAAATCAACTGGGCCAGCTCGCCAAGGCAAGGCCTACCCACCATGTAAGTCCCACTTAATTTTGTTTCAGAGGCCTTATCAGGCGCACAACTAAATTTCATCCATAAGGAACCTATCTTCCAGGAACATCATTTTACTGCACCCTCTGAAGTTCCTTCATTTACAACTCTGTTGTATTTCTAAGACGAGGCATGACTTGTCCTAAGTGTATGAGACCAGACCTTGGTGATTCCATCATGCAGCAAGGCTGCAGAGAAACTGTATATTCAGACACATACAAAGAAAATTTCCTTACCTTGCCCACAGCAGATGGGATTTTTAAACAAGGACGACAGATAATTAATAGTGCCGTGTAAAGCTTCGGTCCCTGATTTGATTCGGAGGAGATTCAGCCCAATTCAGAGACTGAATTTCCAAATCTAAGTTGAATCGGGAGACCCTTTAAACTCTCAGAATCCAATTGGATCCCTCTGAATCGATTCGAAAAGATTCAGCGATTCGGACATAGATGCAGTTTTAAACGGTTTTTCTACATACCTCTAGGTACCAGGCAGCTCGTGAATGCTGCGGCAGATGGAGCGTCCCACAGAAGCACGGGGGGCTCCCCAGCACGCTCAGCAGCAGACCCAGAAGTGGACCAGAATTACTCCTTGACCACTTTTGGGTCCGTCAGAGAACACACTGCCACCCCCCACCAGCTCGGTGACTGGTGCCTTCTGGGTATATGTGGGGGCACCCGGGGTTCCCCTAAGGCCAATCACCAAGCTGGGGGGGGGGGCCGGGGGACCCCCTAGCATTCTCCCTGGCAGACCTGAAAGTGGACTGGGAGTACTTCCAGTCCACTTCTGGGTTTGCCGCGGGGCATGCAGGCGCCTCCCCACGCTCCTGTGGGACGCTCTATCTGCCCCATCATCACAGCATCCACGAGCTGCGCCTGGTACCTGGAGGTATGTAGAAAAAACATTTAAAGCTGTGTCTATGGCCGAATCGCTGACTCTTTAATCAGCATCGAACCTTCAGATTCAGATTCAGCCGAATCAAATCGGGGACAGTGATCTGAATCAACGAACCAAATTACTGACCCCAATTTGGGCCAAATCTAAATCAAATACAGCTCATTTCACACACCCCTAATAATCAAGTCTTTCTAGATTGAATGCTTACACCTCCTGTGTTGTATGTAGCAGTACGTATTGGTTTTCTAGTCTGGGAGGGAGGTGGGGGGGCAACCTTTTCTCCAGGTGTGTCACAAGTTAGCCCTTCAAGGTTCTTTGTGTAGATGTGATATCTTTTATTAGCCAACTAAATAGTTGGGGAAAAGTTTCTTGTCACACTTTTAGCTTCTTTTCTGCTTTGGAGAACTCAAAACAACAGCAGAGCCTCCCAATGCCTGAAGCAGGGTGTTTGTTCCTGAAAGCTTGCAAAGAACTTTTATCCAACTATTTAGTTAGGTTAATAAAAGACATCGCATCTCCCCAAAGAACCTTGTCTGCCTATGTCCTTAGACCAACATGGGTACAACCAACAACCCTACAAATTAGCCCTGCCTCTTCCTTGACTGCCACTCCAGTCCCCCAGCCTCATCAATCTTCTGCTCTGCTTTCTGCTTCCTGCCCTATCTTCTCCATGCTGCCTGTCCCCTCCCCAGTCTGCCGTGTGCTACACGTAGAGGCTATCCGTGCCGCGTGTGACACACACGCCACAGATTGGCCCCTCATCCTAGAATCGTAGCATCAGAAAATTCGGGTTGGAAGGGAACTCAGGAGGTCACCTGGTCTGAGCCCCTGCTTAAAGTAGGAACATTCCCAACTAGATCATCCCACCCAAAGCTTCGTCTAGCTGGGTTTTAAAACCTCCAAGGGTGGAGATTTCACAACCTCTCTGGGTAACATGTCCCAGTGCCTTACTGCCCTTTTCTAGTTGACTGGCAAGGCTCTCAATGTATTCAACAACTTTAATTATCCCCGTCTCTTCCAAAATAAGTAGAAAAATGTACAAAATCAACAGAAATATATCAGTTAGGTACTGGTTAGAAACAAGTCTCTCTGTCAATCTCTCTTCTCTTAAGTAGGGACCATTTTTTTTCTATTAAACAGAGAACCTGTTCCAAGCCTTGTGACCCATCACTGGTTTCAGGATATTTAATTACTCTTCTGCTTTTTGTTTTGGGTGGCTTCTGTGTTAAATAACTTTTGAGTTTATAGGTTTCCTCTTTTATTGTGCCGTCAGTGCATAACATTATCATGTCACATGGTAGTTATCATGTCGCTTTATCATGTTACATGATTTAGATCTCTGTTTGATTGTCTTTTGCTGCCCCACGCACTCAGCAAATGCTTTCCTTCTTTGTTAGGGAAAGCTCTGCTTATTGTTTCAAGAAAATGAGAAGACAGAAAAGAGGGTTTGAGTGGCACTGCTGGGAACAGGGAAGTAAACTGGAGAAAGTTTTTGGGAGTTGGTGAATGGTTTACATTGCCACTAAGAAATGAACCTCAAGCCCCTCTAAAACCTTGAATCGGCATTGTTGGCAGGCCCTGTTTCCTTTTTTCCCTGATTCACGGCACCCCAATTTCTCTCTTGCACATGCACATGCACAGTCTCCCTCTTCACTCTTCCATATCACAGAAAGGTTTTCATGAAATTTAGATGTCTTGAAGGGTTTCTTTTTTGCTTGGCATGGTACTTGGAGGTTTCTTGTGTGAGCAGTAGAGGTTTGGATCTAATATCAAAGGGTTTAAAGCTAATGATTTTAAGTATGGTTGAATTTTATTGCTCCTCTGGTGGGCTAAAACCTTCAGCAGCTCTTTGACCTCTTCCCAGTCAATCCAATTCCATCTAATGCTCTGTGACTAATATGGTGGATATTTAATCTACTTTGCTGCTGAAATTACTTTTAGAGCCACTTTTTTCCCCCTGAAAATCTTGTTCTGTAGAGAAATTGCTGATCGTAAGCTCTAAATATGTTGCCTAGTACAATATACATTTTTAAAAGAAAAAGCTTTTTTTTCTTTTAGGAAGAGAAAATTAAAGGATATAATTTATTTCTAGAGCATATTATAAATGAAGTGAAGGGAAATAATTATATTCTGGAAGTAAGAGCCAAATGAAAATGAAAAATTGACGCAAGCCTCCCTGATCCTGCTATTAATATAGATATCATGATGAGTAACCATACCTTAGCCAAACATTTCCTGTAATATAATTAAACCTCAAGAAGAAAATTTTAAAAAGCTTGTGAGTGCTCTGTTGCCTCCTTATGGGCTGTCCTTACCAGGCAAGGATTTGGAACCTGACCTTGTAAACCCTTACTTGTGTGAGTAATCCCAACAAGCCACATAGAGTTTGTTTTGCACTTGGGTGCTCATAAATGATTTAGCTAAGCTGGTGGGGCTACAATTAGAATCACTTTTTTTTTCTTTTGTCAAACACCTTTATGCCACATGGTTCCTTTAATCCATGTCTCTGCTTATCGTGAGAAGACATTCAACTTTCAAGAATTCAGCTCTGCAAGGACAAGAGCCTCAGGGATTTGCTTAGCTGCTTTGCATGAATGCCCATCAAACTGGGTCATGGCTGATGATGGTCTGTAAGCCCACATTATTAAGGCGCAGATCTTGGAAAAGACTTACGCACATTTTTAACATTAAGCATGCATGTAGTCCCATTGAGTTTAGCCTGATGGAGAATATTGAGTTCAATGGAATTATTCATATGCCTAAAGTTAAGAATATATGTAAGTCTTTGCAGGACTGGGCCGTTAACCTTTTCAATATGCAGCCTCATTAAAAATGTGTACTAGCTATTACTGGGCCAGCTCAGAGAATTCAGAGCTTCAGTCTAAATGTTCAGTTCATGCCTATACCTGACTGGTGATGACTAAGTTGCTAACATGGTTCTATTATGGGTTTTCTGAAATGAGTTCCCTGGTATGTCCAGTTGGCAGCTTCCAGGTAGATAATACCCAAGCTCCTACCAACCTTACGTTCAACGAAGGCTCAGATTTGAATGCTTAAACTGTACTTTTGCCTATCTGTAAGTGAAAGACGATGTAGGCACAATGGCAATGAGTATAAGTTAGCCATGAATAGGAGCAGTAGGTGCAGAATTCTCCTAAACTAACGGGTTTTAAGCTGGGCCTTGATTAATTTATGCAAGGTACAGTTGTTTGTTGTAGCTGGGGACTCAATGCTGTGGCCAAGGAATTCCCTTCAGGCTCTGTGGGGTTTTTTTGGAGGTGGTTATCATTCATTTAGGCCAGGATTAAAGTGCACCAGGACAGCAATGTAGGGTAGAGCTTGAATCTTCAGGTCTGATCATACATGACCCATTTCATGCATACTGTGGAAAACGATGAGGTGTCCTAACCTATGCAGATTCTTTCATGACACGGATCAGTGGCATTTTGGATGGAGCCATGTGCGAGTGATGTGGCTGAAAATCTGAGACATTATTTGCATTACAAACCTTCATAGGGAGGAGCTGGTGGAGTTTTTTTTAGACTCAGCAGAGGAAGGAGGGACACGTGGTTAAGGCATGTTGTGAGATCTTTCATGGTCTTGAGTGAATCTCCTTGGAACAAATTATGGCCTGAATAACTAATATAAAGTAAGTAGCTCTTTGAGGAGAGGGGCAGCCCAGTTCAGGGAATACCACACTGTCCCATCGCTCTTTCCCAGCTGCAGAACATGCCAGTGTAACTTTGGGGCTGAGACGATAAGATTATGTGGGGTTAGGTTCCTTTTATAATAAGAAGCTGCCATAGTTCTGTTTTCTCATCTGTAAAGCGAGGATAACAATACCTAACATGTCAAAAGTTTTTTGAATTAATTTGTTTTTTTTTAAAGGGGTATTATTAGCCACTCAGAAGGTGTTACAGAAACTTAAAATTGATTTTAAAAAGAAAAGACACTTTTAACAGATTTGGTTTTTGTGGGGGGGAGGGGGGGGCTTGCTTCCCTTTGTGTCTTCACTCTTTTTGCTTGAACTGTTGTTAAATATGCCTATCGTTATATTGGAATCTCCAGCATGTGGAGCAGTCTGTGGCTTTATTGCATACAGAAAGCAACATAACGAGGATTCTTCTTCTTTTGTTACCCCTCCCCTTTTTGATGTCTGGTGAAGAGAATTTGTGTTTGATAGAATAGAAATGATAAATTAAATCCATTTTCTTGAACACATGGATAAAATAAGCCAATGTGAAAACCACCATGTGCAGTTAATTTATAGACAGATATATTTGGAGCAGGTACAAATCAAGGTGTAGAGTGTTATGTTTTAACAGATTTTCATGCCATATGCATTTCTTTTACTGTTTGGAAAAAAAAATAATTGAACTAGATGTCTTTAAAAATAAAAGAAGTGTTCAAACTCTCCCCTCAAAATGGTATTTTATAATTAGCCACACATTGCTTTTCGTGGATTATTTAGTATAGCTACATGTTTAAAAACATTTCTTTAGACTATTTTAATGAATTGATGGTTTATTTTGATGTTTTATTTCATGCAAGCAGGTCAGAGTTTGGAACAAGAACGTGAACTTTGACACGATGTTTAATATGTGCTGCATAACTTTTGGAAATGACCTAATTTTGCCAATTCACATGAAAACAGTGGTCAGAGCTCGTCATTCCAAATTAAAGCTGACAGCTCAGAAGTTAAACCAGTTTGGCTTGTTTTAACAGCTACACTTCGGTGACTTTGGTTTATTAAACTCTTGGAGAAACCCTCCACACTTTATTAGGGGAGGTAAATTTTTATGTTAAATCTATATAGTGCAAAGAAGCAAAACAGCTCCTCCAAAAAGGAATTGTAAGTGGCAGAATATGAAAGGTGACTGGTAAGAATCACACTAGCGTATAGATTGTGAGCATCAAATAAGAGGAGGTAAGATGTCAAAAATATAACTTTGATCTTGAGGAGCATCTTGACCTAGAGATGGCTACAGCTAAATTCAGTGTATCCTTGCTGAGATGACTGATATGACATGCATGATTTAATGATAATTTTAATTTAGTTAAGCTTAATTACATTTAGAGAATTCATATTCACACTGACGACTTCTCTTTCTGTTCAAATGGGCTGATTTAGTTTGGTCAAAACCTACACCTTTCAGTCTACCCGTAGCACAGATCACTCCTCCCCTCTCTGCTGGAGGATGTTCACGGTGAGGTGATATCAAGGTTGTTCACCCGCACTATCCCATCATCAGAACTGGAGAGCTGCTAGTGGATTTCCAACTGGACTATCTGCCAGACTCTGAAATATGTTCACTGAGCAAGAACATCCTGTGTCTGGCAAATAAAAATTGTCCAGGTAGTGCATCCCTGGGGACAACTCAGATTACTACAAGACTGTTCAAGCATCAAGAGGAATTTTTCAAAGGCTGAGTGTGGTATGAAGCAGCCCACGGGCATGGTGATATCAAAATATAATTGGTTTTAAAACCGAAAGCCTATGGGGCGAGAGTCAGAAGGATGGAGCCTGAAATAGGATTTTATGTCACATTAGGGTAACAGGGCACCTACCTTCCACCCCGTTAGCATGCCAGCAGCAAAGTCAAACAAGCAATAGTGGTCTGAGCATAACTGTGGGTCAATCATATCGTTAATAGAGCACCCTTTGGCTGCAAAATTAATCTGTGTTCATCCAGCATTGGCCCTCTAGCTAGACTGCAAATCAGGCATTTATAAAAGACTTCACTGTATTAGCAAAGGCCTGGCAGAAATTGCTTCACTTCATAGTGCCTCTGGCTGGAGATGTTTGAGGCTGGAGGTGAAGGGCTCCACAGCAGCCATCTTCCATCTAGCAGCACCTAGTAGTGACCTCTGTGCTTTATCAGAGCCTTTGAAAGCCAGTAGCCCCTGCCATAGAGGCATATGAGGTCTTGACACCCATCTTGCTGGGGCCATCTGATTGATCCCAGCTGTTTCTCCTGCCCAAGTGGAGAGGGGATGGACCCAAAGATGTGTAAGGTCCCTGCCAGCTCCTAACAACTATGAAACTATATCTTGCCTTGGCTCTGTCCTTTCTTGAAAGCATCTTCTTTATGAAGAATGCTACTGAAAAGCATTGCAGGAACTTACTGAGACCCTGCATAGGTGAACATCACCAGTGGGCTCTCTTTGTACCTTCTGTGGTCTTGGAGTGCCAGTGGCTTGATTGTGTCTACATAATTAAGCGTTCTAGGTTGCTCTTTGTAACTGGTTGGGGCCAGTCAACACCTAAGAAGAACATCCACATCCCATGAAGAGTTTGCATCCTCTGAGAAGTCATCCCCATCTGCTGCAGGACAAGGAGCTGCAGATATCTCCTCTATCCTGGTTTATCCTCACTCCCATTGTACTCCTACCGTATTTGATACGTGAGATAGGAAGTATGTACAAATATAAATCTGATGCATAGACTGATTGTCCTGTGATACAAAGCCAAACTTCCTTACAGAAGTTTGTTACTAATATAAAAATATTATTAGAAGTTTGTTAGTAACATCATAACATCCAGAAATAGGTTGTGTTAATGATCAAATCAACTTTGAATCTGGAATAGACATATCAAGAGTGTGCGCTAAGGTTTATTTTCCACAGGGCCAAAGTTGACTTGTTTAATTATGCTGCTATCTTTAGCAAAAAAGGAGTTATATGTGGTAAGGCTTGAACAGTGTACCTGAAAGTGGTGATGCCTGACACCATCCTGTAGTCCATGGGGATACAATTTCTAGTGTTTTCTATTGTAGGTCAATGGGTTACCATGAATTTAATAGATTTGCACATATGCTCTAGGTCAGAGGTTCCCAAACTTTTTCTTATTGCATACCCCCTTCCAGATTTACCAGCTACCCATGTTCCTGTACCAACAAGCTTTACATTTAACCCCTTAAATGCCAGTTACTATTATAATGAAAACTGAATGCACCATTACACAATGTCTCCCGCATACCCCTCAGAGATGCCACAAATTGGGAACCTCTGTTCTAGGTAACCCAAACTGAGTCCTAAGAAGAGCTGCACATGGGATTTGGTAATACAATGCAACAGCATTAACTCATAGTGCCAATAGCAAGGTTCAAGGATGCTGATAAAGAACGTCACTTTGTGAAGTCGTTGGGCTAAACATGTTTGGAAGTCCCAAGGTCATCTCTGAATTTTGCTGCGCTGACCCAAATGGGGCTCTTTCCGGTTTAATCAAGATAATCTATGTACTAAATGACAGTAATTTCCATTAGAAAGCTGGCTAGAAAAGCAAATATATATGTGTGTGCTTTGAAAACTTTGCTGGGTAATACATTTCCCATCTTTCTTTGATGTATCTGGAATAAGTGGAATGCATTAGTGCTATTTAACTTTGCCACTAATTGTTGAAAATGTAACTAAATGGAAAGGGAGCTGACTATAGTGTTTATGTTCAATGTTCTGGTATCAAGAATTTTCTTCAAGGCAGGAGATACTAGCAGTGGTAGTGTTTTCAGTATCCTTTTTGCCGCAGTGGCCAGTGAAGTTTGCTTTAATTAAAAGGATGCCATTCTTCTGCCATTCTTAGCACTTGAGACTTTCCAGATAGGTGAGCAATTTGAACCTGATGACAGCAGGATGGTAGAGGTCAGTCAAACAGCTGAGGGCACATACCAGTAATCGAGGGGAAGAGACAGATCTTTTTAAAACGCTCATAGGTCCAGATGCAAATTATTACTGCAGAGGCTGGACAGACAGATATGCACAGATCGTGAGGATGAGTGTAATATTAATACTTGGGCAGATGGTGAGATTGCCAGTGAACAAGAGTGTTCACAGATCATTTTTGAGCTGTTTTAGGATTAAAGAATAGAAAAGAAAATAGGTTGAAAGATACTGGCACAACTAGGAGAAATTCTCCAAGCCCTAAGGGGTGGCACCCAAGTACCAGGAAAGAGTGATATCCATAAGCTTGAAGGTTTAGAAATGCCATTTTGCCACTGCTGCAGAGGATAGAGTAAGAGAAGTAAATAAGCCTATGAAAAATAATTGTTTTTAAGAAGATTTGAGGTAGTGCCCCATAGTGTGTTCTGTATCTGAGCTGATTAAAAAGATGAAATAGTCCTGGTTTTTGTTTTGTTTGTCTGAATGTCAAAGTTGTTTTAAATCTGGAAGCTGGGACCCTGTTGCAAAATATTTCTTATTTGGGATGGGGTGGGGGGGCAAACCAATTTTGTCAAGTTTAAAATTTAAAAAGTATCACTTCTGCATTTTGAAATACTCAGATAACTAACTTAGGTCCAAAGTGCATCTATCATATTTAACTGAGAGTTGCTTTTTCAAAAATAGATCTCCACTTCTCAGCCTACGGGTGCTGATGCAACATGAAGAACCACCTTTACCAGGGACATTATCAGGAGCTTTTGTTTCCCATCTGAGGGGGGTGGAATTTGATATAGATATCTATATCTCTATAATATGTATATATATATATTCTCTCTCTAATTTATATCTATCTATCTATAGATAGATATATCTATATCTAGATATCTATAGAGATGTAGAGATCTCTCTCTCTCTCTCTCTCTCTCTCTCTCTCTCTCTCACTATATATATATATATAGAGAGAGAGAGAGATATGGATAGATAGATATTAGTGGTGTTTCATTTTAATCATAGAATAATGTGGATTTGGGGTTATTGTTTTTTAACCAAAAACTGGGGATTTTTTTAAATCCAAGAAAACCAGGATCCCTGTTGATGACTCTGTTGTAGTCTTTGCTCTTTAGAGGTGACTATTTGGCACCCTCTACTAGCTTGTAATCTGCTTGTGTCTATATCGTTCGTCTATAGATGTAGATAGATGTATGTGTATGTAGACTGCTCTCCCACTCTTCCTCCCCTTCAGTTTATGAAAGGGTTGCATGCATTTCAAAAGCTCTATAGTAGTCACCCTACAGCAGCACGCACCTGCAGATCTGTGTATGTGAAACTCAGTTGGGAAATTGCGGAATCGCAGCACTTTACCGGTATCACAGACTCTGCAGAAGGAGCCCACAAAAGTACTTGAACTTGCTGTCCTTCAACCAGGAAGGCTGCTTTCTGCTGCAAGTCTGAATGTACCATTAAGCTCACAATGGAGAGAGAGCTTAAATAAACATCATACCACCAAGCCAGAAGGAAATGCCGATCTTTCATGACATGGAAGCCAATGTACTGGCTAAAACTTAAGGTTATAATCAATGCAATATAACAGCATCATCATTATCATGCCTTCAACAGGGAAATGGGTCTTTGGGTGTGATGTAAGCCCGAAATTGGACAAGGCTAGTGAGAGTAAGATAATGACAATTAGGAAGAAAAGAAAGAACATGGCTTTATGTGCCAAATTATCCCCTTCAAAGCCTGATCCAATGCCCACTGAAATAAATGCAAAGACACTCATTGATCCAGAATCTATGGAAATCAGTGTCTGTAATAGTCCTCTTTTGATTTACGTGGTCCATTTTTTTTAAGCGTGAGCCAAAAGTGTGAAATTGAGGCTGACCGTAAGGCAAAAGTCAAACTGTACCTCTTGCTGTTTTGTTCTTCTTCAGGATTTTTTTTGTTTTCAATGAGTCAAGAAAATCATATTTAATGTGCAAATCAGTCGTAATGAAAAAGAAAAGAAAAAACACAAAATGGAGATGATTTTCCTCCTTTTGGCAAAATGAATACAAAAAGTGCAACTTTGCTTTCAGAACTGAGAGCTCTTAATTATCATTACACAATGAAACAAAGCAAACTAGGTTTGAAAACCAAGAGGTAAAACTCATTTAGGTTGCTTTAATCCTGGTGCAAATTCAGTCGCATCATTTGAGGACCAAATCTCCAGGTAATGCTTGGTGCAATTTTCCAGAAAAAATATGATAAAAAATATTGGCCTTGACTCCATTGTCTTTTTAGTTACTTCATGAATCCTATCCATGCAGTGATGGATTTTTGGCCTATTGCCCGAAGGTGTGTTGAAGAAATAGCAGGAAATTTTTGGTTCATGCATAAGGCCAAGTAGACTATGGAAGAGTCCAGCTTGCAGAGCTGTGGATCATGAAGACTCTGTAACAGGAACGACAACACTGGAGCCGAGTCTTAATACAGGCAACGTGTTTAGATGGATGAGGCAATCCGTTGAAGGGCTGAACATAAATGGAAATTGTCCCTCTGCAGAGCTGATGCCTGAAACTCATTTTCAGTCTCTGCACTCTCAAATGGAGACTGTCAAATCAATGCGAAGTAAGACACGTTTATAATATGTATTGTGTACCTTGGAACTAGGTGGGTGCTAATTCCACTCAATTTAACTGTGTTACTTTGGAGGACAAGTTGTTCTGACCTGGAGTACAAAGCTTATGTGAATCCAAGGATTTGAATCTGTTGTGGAAAGAACTTAAATGAATGACTTTGTGCATTTACTTGAAGATATGTAATGATTTGCCAGCAAGCCTTCCACAGCGAGGACACAGATGCAAATTAACACAACCAGACTATCCCAGGGGGTGATCTTCCTCCCCTGTAGAGTGTCTGTTTGAAATTCCACTGCCATCTTGGACTTAGACATTTAATTGCAGGTCTGAGTTGGACACCTATGTGAGACTGGGATTCACAGTCCAGAACTGCTTCTGTAATTCCTTTGCTACTAATAACTGGTTCATGCTTTCCTTTTCAAAACATGGCGAGGGGAGCTGCCCTTCCTTATATATATAAAATCTAGCAGTTGCCCAGAAAGTAGAAGACTTGAGTTTAGTGTTTTCCTCACCTCGATGGGGTTCAGATCATGAGTTTCCATCTCTAAGCACTAATCTGAAAGGAAGGCTGGCATACAGATGCCTAGACAGGGTTTTGGTGAGTCACTTCTTGGATGTTGGTGCCTAAATTCTGTTTAAGTTTCATCTGTAGCACTAGAATACTCTTTAGATTTGGCCCTTAACTTCTCTTTATTTTTTGTCTGTAAAATGGAGTAATGCTACTTCTCTTTATGCAAGTCAGAGTCAGTCCTTGAAAACCTTGGATGAAAGGCTTAATAGAAGTATAAAGTATTGTTAATACTGGGGAGTGAAACACCGACGGTGAGTGAATACCTTACTAGACAAATGTAGCCTCTGTTCTGGAATGTCTTTTAATGCATTCATTATTCCAAATACAATGTGCGTAATAAATGGTGTGTGTATTATTCCAAATATATAATACGGGTGTGTGGTTACAATTATACTGTATGTGCATGAATTGAAGACTTGTTTGTATTTTGATTGTACAGATTGAGTTTTCTTATGTTCAGTTCTGAACAGTGTTATATGTGATTCATATGACCAATCGCAAGTTGTTTCTTGTCCCTAACTGATAACCTTGCTATTTACAGTGAGAAGGGAGATCTCTGAATCTTTCCAGGAGAAGTAACAGCTTAATGAACGTTAGGACATTTAAATACTTCTTTCTGGACCACCTGGGTCCTCCCCAAGGCAAAATTCCTGGAAAATTTAAGCTCCTCTAAAATGTGTTGGTTGTTGTGATGGGTTTAGATTTAATTTCTCTTCTCCCTCTTTGCACAAACTTAATTGCTTATCTGTAGGCAGTTTTAGTTGCAAGAGGTGAAGTTGAATACCCCTGGGCCATTTCAGTGTTTCAGAGGCGTAAGGGGTTTAAGAACAAAGTAAAGAACAATGCCATAGAGAAAGCTACACTGACAAACACGCATGGAATATTTGACATATTTGGGCAGAGGAGGTTTATGATTTTTGCGTTGGCCTGCAAGAAGAATAACACAATATATTCATGAAGAGACCAGCTGAAGAGTAGAGAGTACAGATAACCCATGCACAAAAATTTGGCGCCTGCTCCTGCATATATTCTGTGGGCAGGTGCTCAACAATAGGAGACCAGCCTGAGAAGTGCTTGACATCCTGCCTTTGGTGAGGATGTCTCCAGTTCACTAAGAGGAGAGTCAATGTTGCAAAGGCATTAATCTAGTTGATTTGCCCTTTGTGACCTAATAATTAGGCATGTTCTTGTTCAATGAGCCAGTCACCTACATACTGGTATAAGGAGGTATGTTGCCTAGAATATGAGTACAAAACATGCAGAAATAACCATCAAAGTTACGCCTAATCTACTGCACTATTCTGTGACATATTCACTGATGTTGAAAAAGCCTGCCATTTTAATGAATGCTCCTGGAGTGTAGAGAAAGATGATATAGTTAAGCATAGGTCATATATAGCCCTTAGTATCAGCTGTAGCATACATGCCATTATAGCATAATACCATTTTATCCCTCATGATCTTTGATCACTGCTAATGATCAAAGTTTGCATAGCAGCCAAAAGAATCATGAGACAGTGGATATTTATAGCTTATGGCCAATTCTGATTACTCTATAGCAGCTTTCCCAGTGTTCTGTAGTTTGATTGATGTCATTGGCATGCTTCAGCATTCAGAATATATCAAATAAATTTGCTATGCTTTGAACATGAAAGGGAAGCAAAACACTGATAATTTAAGAAACCAGAAAAGTGGGGGAGATAGGGGATAGACATTGCTGCGTGTCCTTTGGCAAGTAGCGCTGTACAGCACTTGGCAATACGGCGTATGCATGGAAATTGCAAAGCATCCTCTTTAATGCAGGGCTTTACTCCCACTGTAAGAATGTTGCTATTCAAGGGGATTGATAAATGAAATCAGAACTGCATAAACTGCAGTGGAGAGGAGGACAGGAGCAAGAGACAGCTGTGTGGGTGACTGCTTTACAAGCAGCAGCCTTTCAGTTCCATCAATCAGGAGATGTGAAAGGCCCACATCCAGAGACGCCAGCATCCCACCCCCTTTGATACCAATCCTAATAGCGTGCCAGTCACTGATGTAAATTTATTACAAAGCAGGAACAGTCTTTTTTTTTTTTTTTTTTCCCTCCCTTCCTTTTCGGAGAGTCTGTATTTATCAGATTTAACTAGTTGAGAGAGGCAGAATCTTTCTTCTCTCATGTACCTTCAGAGGTGTAACTGCAGAGGTGAAACTTGTACATAGTAAATGGGCAGTTTAAGAAATCTGTGCAGCCACTCTTGGCAGGTGCTGGGCAGCTTATTGGAGATGCTAAGTCTCCTTATGTTGAAGCCAGTGTGGCTGGGCAAACTATTTTGGCAACATTTGATAGAGACCTGCTCAGCTTAGTATCTGAGTCAAGGAAGCAGCCTCTTGATGCTGGCTGAAACTGAGAAAAGGTGGTTTTGTGGTTAAAACCTGGGTTTGGAGCTGAGAAAATCCCAGTTCAGTTTCTGCTACAGGCTTTGTAAAGAGGCATTGCATTTTTCTCTATCTCAGTTCTCTATCTGCAGAATAGGCATTATGACTTACTTTTTAAATCTAGAGTACTACTACTTTTTTGTAGTCAGTAAGGTTGTGCAAAATGGGCCGTATTCGATTCAAATTCAGCCCAAATCGGGGACAGTGATTCGATTAATTGATTCAGATCACTGTCCCCAATTTGATTTGGCTGAATCCGAATCTGAAGGTTCGATGCTGATTCAGAGCATCAGCGATTTGGCCACAGATACAGCGATTCGGCCACTGAATCGGGCCGAATTGCCACCAAATCTAATCAGGAACTGAAGCTTCACACAGCCCTAGTAGTTAGCTTCATTAGTCTGAAGTGAAGTAGAAGGCAGGGTAGATTTGCACCTTATAGACTAACCAAAAATATGTATCACAAGCATTCAAGGACTGAAGCTCGTATCATCAGATGATTGTGTGTGTGTATGTGTATGTGTGCATCTGTATGTGTATGTAGAGACATGTAAACACACATGTGCATACATACACATGCTTTAGTCTACAAGGTGCATATCTAACCTGCCTTATACTACCTTTGTCGTTCACACCTTCCAAAAGAGTCTTGTCACATTTAGGGCATCCATTCAAAGCTTCCTTTCCTTTACAGAAAAAAAAATCCTCCTTTTAGCAGTTTCTAACACTTTGGATGCATTTCATCTAAAGCTGAAAGGACAAACTCTGCTGGTTTACAATGTAATTTGTGCATTTGGTTTTTTTGCCAGCTTTTCCTTTTTTTAAAATTTCTGCATACAGTTGGATGATGTCATTAATTTTTCCACAGGTAAATTATTGGTAGAGGCTGAATGTTAAATTCTAGATACCCGAGTAGATCACTCAACCCTTCTGCCATATAATGACTCTAAATAATCATACCCAACATAACTGGCAACATTAATAACATTAAAAATAAACACTTGTATCTAAGAAGGTTAGTAATAGTAATCTTGTCATCTTCCTTGAAAATTTCTAGACCTACTTATTTGTCACAGTGGGATGCATATATACTAGCAAAATATAATTAAAATATTAATTACATATTTGATGGTTTTCACTATCATTATTATCATTGGTCTCATTATTATAGACTCATAGAAAATGAGGGTTGGAAGGGACCTCAGGAGGTCACATCTAACCCAACCCCCTACTCAAAGTAGAACCATCCCTAACCAGATCATCTTAGTCAAGGCTTTGTCTAGGCAGGTCTTAAAAACCTCCAAGGATGGAGATTCCACCACCTCTCTGGGTAACCTGTTTCAGTGCTTTACTACCCTCCTAGTTAGTTTTTCCTAATATCTAACCTAAACTTCCCTTGCTGCAACTTGAGCCCATTGCTCCTTGTTCTGTCATCTGCCCCGATTGAGAACAGTCCAACTCCATCCTCTTGGAAACCACCCTTCACATAATTGAAAGCTGCTATTAAATCAATCTTCTCATCTTCAAACTAAATAAGCCCAATTTCCTCAGCCTTTCCTCATAAGTCATCCCAGAACCATTTTTGTTGCCCTCTGCTGGACTCTCTCCAACTTGTCCACATCCTTTCTGAGTGCGGGGGTCCAAAACTGAACACAGGACTCCAGATGTGACCTCACCAGTGCTGAATAGAGGGGAAGAATCACTTCCCTTGACCTGCTGGCAACACACCTACCAATGCAGCCCAGCATGCCACTAGCCTTCTTCACAACAAGGGTGCACTTTCATATTTTTGCATGTTGCTTTGTGCATATTTTGTGTTTAATAAGGGTTTAAAAGAAGGTCTGGGCTTTTGATATAGTTATATGTTAGAATCAGAATTCAGAGAAGGGAAGAATTAGGGTTTCAAATTTGATTAAATGGATTAGTTAATTAATCAATCCATAAGTCAGCAAAAGGCTTATGCAAGACATAAATCTTCACAATACAATTTAAGTGGGACCTATGTGATGAATTTTACCCACAAAGTTTAAATGAGTGAAAACAATGCCAGAGGTTCCACACTTTAGACCAAGACAATATGGGGTCATTTGCCTACTTTATAGGATGCATGTGGTTACCACTGACCTACAAGGAAGACCTTTACAAGCATCCAAAGGCAAATGCAAGTCTGTGGGTGTCAAACAGAGGTGAATATAAACAAGAGCCAAACATAATATGATAATCAGGGATCCTGGTTTTCTCTGATGGAAAAAAAAAAATCCCAAATTTTCCAATTTAAAAAAAATAACCCCAAATCCACATTTTTGTGATTTTAAAATGAAACATCACTAATATATGTATATGTATATATAATAGTGTGTGTGTGTATACTCTCAGTGAATTAAAAGAATATTATTCATGGGTCTTCGTTTTTTACACTATTGGCTGCAACACTGCAGCAAATATATAATTATAATTTTATATTTTTTTTTATCCACATTTTTCCATGTTTGAAATGAAACATCACTAATATATATATATATATATATTAGTGATGTTTCATTTCAATCATGGAAAAATGTGGATTTGGGTTGTTTTTTTTTAAAAAGAACATTTGTGGGTGTGTGTGGGGGGCATTAATCAAAGAAAACTGGGATCCCTGATGATAATTAGCAATGATACCAGGGATCCTGATTTTCTCGGATTTAAAAAAAATCTCCGATTTTTTTGGTTAAAAAAAAGGTAAGCCCAAATCCACATTTTTCCATGACTGAAATGAAACATCGCTAATATATATGTGTATGTATCTATATAGAGATATAGTAGATACTTACATATATAGATATAGATAGATGGATGTCACATCTGTCTATATAGATATCTATATATAGTGGTATTTCATTTTAATCATGGAAAATGTGGAATATAAACATCTTTGTATAGTGGTGTTTCATTTTAATCATGGAAAAATGTGGATTTGGGGTTACTTTTTTTTAACCAAAAATTGGGGACTTGTTTAAATCAGAGAAAATCAGGATCCCTGATGATAAGATACAGTTTATTAAAAATAATAACACATTTAAGAATGAAAAATCTTTATGGTTTTGTCCTTTAATTACCCGTCTGCATGGTGAAATTTTCCAGATATTATGAGCTGTTATATGAGTCCCTACTGGCACATACATCTAGTCCTTTCTTAGAAAACTATGAACTGAAACAAAGATCTGTCAGTCCTGGTGACTTCCAAATGCTACTGTTTCTAGGAAAGCAAGATACAGGGATGGTTGTTCTGGTTGTTCTGTTGGGTGCACTCTGAAGTGAAAGTAAGGATGCTGGGAAAAAGCTTATAACTAGTTGCCGTTGTTAGGAAAAGTTGGCTTTGAAGCATTTGGTCTAGGAAACCTTGGTTCCATAGGCACTCACATCATGGCGCATGGCCCTGATGCTGGTAAAAGATTGTAAAGAAATAATGGGAATTTCACATGTGTCTTCACAGAGCTCACTCCTTCATAGTGCTGAGGGTTTTTGTGAGGTGTTGAGTGCCCCAAACACCCCGTGACTTCACTGAGAGATGAAGAAGCTCAACACATCCCAGGCCACCATTGCAGGAGTTGGAAGTCATTGGGAGTAGAGCGCATTAGATTCCACAGTCGTGTGCTTAGCACCTTGGAGGACTAAGCATTACTTTGATCATTTATTTTCACTCTCTCCCTCCCCCTTCCCACCCCATTTTTTTGCTGCAGGGTTGAGGCCAATGGTGTAGAGAATGAAGATCCATGAATGCTCTTTTAATTCCCTGAGAGTCTTCATATATATTTACCCTGAAATGCTTTGTGAAAGAAGGAAATAAAGCTGGAACAACTGAAGGGTCATCAGTTTGAGAGGGGTCTGGAAGAGAAGAAGAATTACGTTGTTAGATGAAATATGAAATTCAGGTGGCCAGATAGAAGCTGGAATAGTTGGCAGAGCTGTAGAAAAGACGTCTTTCCCACCAAGATGTGTATGATAGGATTGAAAATAATGCAGTAACCTCAGCTCCAGCATAAACTTCCACTGGAGAGGGCAAGTGTGTTGGTAAATGAGATGGAGTTGAAGAATATGGATCTATCTGTAATTATACCACAAAGCACTGAGAGACCTTCAAGTGAAAGGATTGTTTGCTTTCACATTAAGATGGCACTCAAAGAGGGAGTTTTCACGGCCAACCCCTTTATACCTTTATAGAGGTTAGCACAGTGGGACTTTCATTCCTTCTGTTCTGGAGTAGACAGGTTTCCTACTCATGCTGGAGCTTGTCTAATGCACAGCTTTGCAAAAGCTTTGCCACCTGGAAAGTAATTTGCTCTTAGAAATAGGCAGCAATAATAAAACCTTATCGCCTGCCTCAGACCAGATAGCACAAGTGTAGCTGTAAATAAAACCTTATCACCTGCTTTAAACCAGATAGCATGAGTGTGGCCGTACTAAGATTTCCTCATCCCCTTTATTGGCTTTCCTGAGCCAGTTCAGGGAGAGAGATAGGCGTTAGATATTTTGGGGGACACAGGATACTTCTCATCCGAAGTAATGCTCAAACATGTGGAGCATCCTCTTTTGATAGCCTGAGTAGCTCTACTAAACCATATGATGGAGGACAGCCCAGAGAGAATGGCTTAGATGCCCAAGAACCATGCAACTCTCTCACTACATTAGCAACAGATCTGGTGTCATGAACTTTACCAAAGATCTTAACCTGCTGTTTAGCTAATACTGTGTCATTAACCAGGTCTTATTAAGATAGTTTTGCCTGCTGAAGCTTCAGGTACAGGTCACTGGCCGATGAGAGAGCCCTAGTGATTTATGCCAGTGTGATGGTTTCTATATTTTCACATTTAACCAGAGCTACTGAATTCCCTCCTATGGCAGGAATTTCAAAATCTTTGGAGTCTAAATACATTTTCCAGCGGTCAAAACTGAGGTTTCTTTGTGGAAATCAGAGGTATACTTCCTGCTTATGCTAAAGGTCAAGCCTTTTTGCTTTTTTTTTGGATTTTCAAACTGGCATGACTGGAGGCCTGGCCTTTGAAAAGGGCTGATGATGAACCTAAAAAACCCCTCTATAAAAGCTTTTCATAAGATCCTCCTTGTCAGAAGGCTTATGATAACTGCTTCCCTGGAATTAGCATGGACAAGGATATATTGTTAAAATAGTTTTAACAACATTGTCTCTCTTGGATTAGTGTCTGAAGCAAGAAAAACCCCGAAATGGTCTGTATTGAGATTATGTGGTTTGCTTCAATACAAAGTAATAAATTGTTGGGAGATGGTAGATTACTGTTGTGCTACCTAATGCTTCTTCTTGAAGGTTGTGGTTTATTGCTTAAAATCAAATTAAAAGATTATGGTATCACAACCCTTCCTTCTCCGGAAAAAAAAAATGGAAATTTCTATTTACTGTACAAAAATCTTGTGATACCTCCAGGTACTATTGCTTAATACTGAAGCTTATTCGGATCATTCATTGACTGCTCACAAACAGTATTGTGGAGAATAGCAATAGCACATATTAAAACATCTTTGTGATCAGAATAATAATAACGGAGAGCCCCGTAGATATGAGAATCCCAAAGTTTTCCCAATGATTTAATAAGTACTGAGCTGCTGGTTACAATTTCTGAATTATTCAGAGCTATAGTTTGGAATAACTAGGCTTTGGTATGCTAAAGATGTGGTGTTAAGGCTTCCAGGGTCATTGTAGATATTAAAAATTGGTACGCAAGATGCAGATTGCTAATCACAGTGGCAGAAATGTGGAGCGGCGTCATACAATTCGTAATCATTTTAATGGGATGTGGTGAATGAAGAGGTGTTTCCCCCACCATCCCTCTCCCCTCCCCAAAACGTAGAAGGTTTCATGCCACTTCCATGCAGGATAAAAGGGAAAAAGTGATTCTCGAGTGTATAGCTCAAGAATTCGGTAAGCCACGAAAAAGGAGAGCAGAACACACTTGGAAAAAAGCTCCTAATGGACTTGCCTGACGACAGCCAACCTCTACCATGAAGTTATAATTATAATTTTGTCAGGAGAGTAGAGAAGACAAGGTTTCACAAGGAAAAAAAAATCTATTTACAGAAAAATATTATGCTTTTCATTTGATAGAAAAAGTAATTATTGCAAAGGGACCCATGGAAGATCTTGAAGACAGTCACCCTCCTTTTAATAAGTCCTTGTGGCAGCTAAGTGGGGATCAGGAGTATTCTTTATCAGGTTTGCATTCAAGTAGTACTAAATATATGCAGGTAGGAATTAAATAGTATCTGAGTTTAATTAAAATTATAAAAAAAAGGAGGGAGAAGAATGGTTGGTAGACTGCTCGACTGCATTTTAACCAGTAACCTCAGACCCTAATTAGAAATGCTTTTCATATCTCTTCCATGCAAGGGCTTAAATCTGACGTGAGCCTGTGAGCTAGGGCTTGGGGGACCAGTGTTAATTCTGCATTCGATCATGGTTTGTATGGAGGCAGGCAATGCTGATTGACCGAGTCGCAGCACAGATCCCATGACCTTGCTGGGATTTTCATGTGAGGTGTTAATTGAGAGGGTGGGTTAATCTTTGAGCATCATTGTCCCCGAGCTGAGGACAAAGTTTGTGCTCTCTGCTTCCTTACTCAACAGTATATTTGATCTCTACCTCATCCCCCTTATGACAGTTTAGTAAGCCTGCAGAAAATTTTCTCTTGATAAATTTATTGGTGGAGGATTATCTCGTGCTATTGTTTGATTCTGTGATCTTGTTTTGGGGGGAAGGAGTGGTTAAGTTAAATTTAAACCAAATATCCTCCTTTCTTCACCCCCCCGCCTCCCAGTCCGCACCAAAGAGACTGTCATCTGGGAGCCAGGGAGAGGGGGAGATATGACATCTTGAGATAAATAATATTAGAGAGAACTAGAAAGCATAAAGCAAACTAGGAAGAATGGTTTCAAAGTTATTTCATCTGAGTGCTGGGAAAATATACGCTCTTTTTATTGCTCCTGAGTGGAAAGCCTAAAATAATTACAAAAGCAAAGAGATATTACAGGGGACAGAGCCTTTATAATAATATACAGTTTAGAGTTTCCGTACAGGACTTGGGTAATGTAAGAAAAGACAGCCCATTACTTTGGCTTTTTTATAAATAATGAATGACTTTTTTTTTTTCATGTGTTGTTGTACAGGCCTGTCATTTCCAGGGTGAGGAGTAAATTTTTACTCCAGGCAGGATTAATGTATACTGGCTGACCTCAAATATGACTCCCAAGTGAACAGGATGGTAGTTAAAAGAAGCAGAAGTAATGGAGCTTGCACAGGAAACACTGTGAAACAACAGTGGTAAAAAAAGGCAAAATGATAGCTGTCCTTGACATGCAAAGAATTTCTGTTATTTGTTTCATTACACCCACTGTAGCTGAGTTTAATTACAATGCTTCAAAACCTGAAGCCATTTTTTGGCCATTTCTGAAAAGCACCAGCAACTCAATCAAATATACCATATTGATAGCCCTCTTGCAAATTCAACCCCCTGCGGAGCTGACGGCGGGGGCGGGAATAGCACTGGCATACAATGTGCCAGTGAGCACTGGATGGGAAAGCTTGACGTGCCTCTGGGTTTTTGGGCAGAGGCACAAGGCCATGTTCAGGGTGAGGCTGGGAAGACTGAGGAGTGGACTCGGTCACAATGGGTGCATTTGTTTCTAAACGTCAAATCTGGTGCTTCCATAACCGTCAGCAGATCCTTTTGGCCAAATTCTGCTCTTCCTTATTCTAGCGTTCTCCCAACAAAGCTTTGCCGGAGGCTTAGCTATCGCTCTCCATCGATGTTGTTGTCACTGAGAAAAAAACCAGCACTGTGGGGTAGAATCCATGTTTGCCCCAACCACTTTGGGAATGGTTTTAAGTTTCACTTTGCCCAAATACCTAGAAGACAAAATAGGACCTTTCTGCAAAACATGCCATGGTGACAGCACTAGTTTGCATTAGCATTAGCCTGCCCCTTAGGACCGGCACTGATTTCTCCAAATATTAACAATGCATTGCCTGCTGCCCAATGCTGTAAAAGCCCTCTGCTGTTAATGGTAAGGAGCATTATTTCAGGGTTATCCTTAATGAGCAAAGTCATGATCTATTTTGCAATCGTAATGTTGCCTTCGATGCGTTTTCTAGAATGGTATTTGTACTTTCCTGCTTTATATTTGGGGAGGGGAGGGCTGTTTTTTTAATTCCACTGAACACTAAAGCATAGTTACATATATACCATGAGGCTTAGCCCACATATGGAAAATGAAGTCAAGTTCTCAGGAAGGTAAATCCTGTGCTCTTACTTTATGAAGACCTGATCTGCAGTGTCTTGTATAGGAGGATTGGAGAGTGGAAGGATTCAGTGAGCCAGCAGAGGTGCTGCAGGAAAACCAGTTCAACCAGGGCTGTCCAGCTGCTAAGTGATTGGTGTAGCCCACGGGGTATGCCACCCCAGTGTGGGCGATGTGTCCAGGGGGCTGCTCCACACATCTCTCTGCTGCACCATGCACACCATGGTGACCTTCCTCTGTTCCCCATATTGCTGTTCCCCACCCACCTGCTGCACCATGCACCCAAATGACCCTGCTGCTACACTCCCTGCCTCCCTGGCTGCATTGTGTGCCCAGGAGGCCTGCCAGCACCTTCCTGCTTCACCCAGATGAACCCGTGCCAGCTGCACCATGTGCTTGGGCATGCCGGACCTCACCCGCACCACGGCTGTCCCCCACTGAACCGTGTGCCTGGGTGCCCATTGCACTGTATGTCCCAACACACCCTTAGCTCCCTGATCATGAGCTCCCCCACCACTCAGGCACCCTGGACTGCAGGGTCCTCCAGCACTGCAGCCTGCTCCATGTTGTACCATCCCACCCCCTGATGCAGGGGCAGGAAGGAGAAGCTGGAGAGAGGGAGGGCTTAAAATCTCTATCTGCTGCTGTACCTGGGGCAATGAGGGGAGTGGCAGGCAGGCAAGAACCTGGGAGCTGCAGTTAAACCCCTTGTGGGCCACATGCAGATCCCAGGCCACCAGTTGGACAGCCCCAAGTTTTATGAAGAGTTTGGTACCATGCTATGGCTGAGTTAAGAAGCCATAGGCCAAGTGTTGGAGGCACCTCACTGTATGTTCACTTCCCATTGCCACCTGTAGCATAAAGGCTCTGGCGGCACAGGTGCTGGAGCAGGTGCTAAGTGGCTCTTAAGCTCTTTTGTGGCCTGCAAGGGAATGCTCCTTGGAGACCTGTACAGAGAGGACTGGAAAATTTGGCTCTTTTTCAAGTTGGAAAAAAACTTGGAATTTTGAGCTGCTTTGGCTAAATAAAAAATTGAAAATAAAACCCCTCCTTCCTGATTGATTTTAATGCTTTGTTTCCCTCGTGACTTTTACTTGTATTACTCATTTGTAATGCAAAATTTGAAATAATTCGCAACAAAAAAATCACTTCAGAATGAGACCTAGAAGTGCTTTGTTCTGTCTTAAAAAAAAAAAAGTGAAACAGGCCATTTCTTCCACCTCTGAAACAGGATTTTGGTGAATAGACTCAATTTTGTCATCTATTTGGATTTAAATGGAGCTACATTTGCTGAGGCAAAGATTTTTTTTTCCATTGCAGTTTTTCCAACCAGTTGTGATCACTTCCTCAGTTACCCTTTTAGAGAAGACCAGCATTTGGCCTGCTGCTTAAGACCAGCCCTGATTTCTCAGGGTTTGAAAAAATTCTGCAAAATGTGCATTTAGTTTATCTGTCTTACATGAGATCTGTTAAAAGTATCAGGAGCTGATCAGTAAAATTGACTTGTGTGGGTTGCAGAGAAGGTCTCTGCTCTTTGAATTAATTGTAGTGTGCTATTAAAGGGGTATCCTTAATATTCAGTGTGCTGGTATTAACATTTTAAAGCCTGTCACAACAGTAAGAAGTGCATTTAGTACCTTTGATAACCTCTGTTTAAATATAACTACAGTGTTTTCACCAGTTTTGGATGAATTAAAGTATGCGAAGAGATTAATTTTCTTTCGTAACTTCGGACCTAACCATACGGATTTTGGTGGAAGTTTCTCTGGGTATGAACTGAGGCTTGCCCGTGTGGGTAGACCAAGTTCAGTCATACTCCATGGGACCATTCTCTCCTTCGCTGGACCCTGCAGAGGTCACTGATCCATCTTGGAGGAGGCTTGGGGGCACCATTTTAAGGTTGATGTGGTTGAGAAACGGTTGAGGGTGATGCATATTTGTCCCTTCTCCAATCACGTGGGTGTGCATGGGAGGTCATACGGCACCAGGTTGGTCCCATGCTTGACAAAAATGGGGGAAATCTCTGGCAATGTGTTGACATCTGCAGGGTCGGAACCAGTTTGGGTCTTCATGCTTTAGCCCAGAAATGCTTCAGGGGTCCTTAAGGGTCTGCTGTGACTAGGCATGCATCGAAGGCCTCTTTTCTGTGGGGCCTTTGCTCTCAGTAGGGATTAAGTGAAGGGATCTCTTTGAGCTTCTGGCATTTTCTGTGGATGTTGAATCTCTGCAAGAGCCTTTGACTTTGGCCTTTTGTACATTTGAAGGGAACAGAGGAAGACTCATTAGTGTTCTCTACATACCTGCTCCTACCTGATTGTGCTACACAGCCAGGGAGAGCTTCCCCATGCTATTCAGGACAAAATACAAAATTCCTTGTATAACAGATGAATGATCTAGCCTGTTTCCAGACTGTTACTCCCTTGCTTCCCTTTTCACTGCCTTGTAGTACTATCACCACTACTATTATGACTACTACTACTATTGCTACTAAATATTATTATTCTTATTATTATTATTATTATTAATCTTGTAAATGTTATGGCTTAGCAGGCATTAGGTGCTCCTTTTTCTCCTTGCTGTAGAAGATGCTTCACCATTTAAATACAGATAGGCCAAGCTACGGGAGCTTACTTACTGTACATTCCCTCTGCCTGCGATGCATCTTGCCTGTAAGTAATAACTAAGGGCTTCATTAGAGTGCTAATCAACTCCTTCACCTTTGAGACCTAAAGTAATCACGTATTTCAAATGCACATCTATAAGAATGAGCCTGCTCATACTATACGAAAAGATATGTTGCACCCAGCGGTAGATGCAGCCGCTGTAGCCAGAAGAGTCTTTGCTGTTTAATTCTAAGCCTGTATTTCAAATTAAAGTTTTACTTTGGTTTCTTGCAGAAAAAGGTTTCAGAAGCTGGGTAAACAGAGCCTGAGCCTGCACGAAAAGGATTAAGGAGGAGAGCCAAGAGGAGAAGGGAAAATGAGGATATGACAGAGGCCACCGTGAGTTCAAACAAAATTTGGCCTGCAGAATGCAGGAGAAATCCCACTGGTGACAGGTGCCATCTTGTGGGTCATTCTGCCACTCTGCCTCCTGCCACTTTTTATAACAAGAATAGATAAAGGAGGACTGGATTCTTAGAGGTTTCGAACTGGAAAAGTAATTCAAAGAGATGTGAACATGGTTGGCTTCAGGGTTTGCATGATACTGTAAACATCAATACTTTGCTTGTCAGCACTGTATGCTATTTAAGAACTTTAAAGTAAGCTGTAAATAGGGACTATGTGCGTATCTAGAAACATGCACTTGTAAATAGTACAAATGATAATCAAATTATTGTTACTTTATAGTGATGCAAATAAAATATTCATGCATCAGGAGAGGTTACAGTCTGCTAACTGTGCTAATTAAAATATAATAGCACCAAGGAGTATATGTTAGAGTTACTAATGTCCATATTTTCCTTCTTTCTTTTAAGATGTTATCTTTAATGAACAAAGGGACTCCAATAAAGAAGCTCAGGTTAGCTAATATTTTATCATTATATTTGTTTCATGAAGCTGCTCTAAAGCACTGTGTAAAAAATTACAGCTAATGGATTCTAAATAGAACATGCAGCTATATAGAGAGAGATTTAAGGGGAAAGTTCAGTATTTTCCAGGAGAAAATTAGAACTTAACTATTTTTAAAATATTTAATTGTTTTAGTCCACGTCTTTGGAGCAATTTTCTGTCAGATGGTAGATTCTGATTCTGGTTACACTGCATCCGAATTTGACCTAAAACATCTCTTGTTTTAGGCAGATTCAGAATATTGCCAAACTAATATTGCAAAAAAAAAAAAAATTCTTGTGAAAATGTATTTGTCTTTTTTTAATGAATTGTCTTTGACTAGGCTAATACCTACAGGGGAAACAAGGTTTCACCTTCCGTGGACATTTATGCAATTAATTTTTACTAATCGTGAATAAACACTAATGAACACAGTTTATGAAGTCCAGCATATTCAAATTGGCTTTATTGGAACATTCATCCCAGAAACCAAATAAGGGGTATAAGCTCATCCAGAGGCAATGTCATGTGGGTAAGGTGGCCAATCAGAGTTGAGCAAATAAAGCTCCCGTAGCGGTCTTTAACATAACGAACAAAATGGATTTCATGACAAACTTCCTGAAAATGATGGTGTAAATTATTCTGCCCAAATGATTCACTCCTTCCTGATTCTGAGTCAGCATATAGGGCATGATTTTGAATCACTAAACTCAATGAACACATTGTATATGGGAATAATAACTTGGAGCACTTGGAAGTTGGACTCAGCCTCACTATTACTTAGATATCTAGCCTTGGAAAGATGAATGAAATGTGATGGTACTTGAATGGCAACTCGGTCTGTAGAACACTTCCCTTGCATGTAAAATACTCGAGGACTTTCAGTGTGCCGAGAAACTTAGCAGTGTGCATTTCGCTCAGCTATTCATGAACCCCCACCCCTCCAAAAGTATATCCATCATAAAACTTCCCGACAGTTAATTGTGACATTTTAATGGAGAATCTTGAATTCTTTTACAGGGTTATGAAAACAAATTAATGTTAAATATGCCATTTTTCTTTGGATTTATGACATACCCCATGGTCCCACCCTCCCCACACAGTGCATACAAAAGGAGGTATTAACAGAAAAAACAGAGATGTTGTGTGTTCTGTTATGAACAAGCTTTGTGATCTCATCCCAAGGTTTTATCCAAGCTTGAACCATCTGGCTTTGAGCTGGGTAAAAGCATGTCAGCTATCCCCCAGAATTTCAGTGTCAGGGAAAAGGGGCAGAATGCCTTTGCTCAATGCCAACCCCCTTTTCTTCCCCTCAACAACCCTGCTATAAAGACAGGAGTCAGGCACTGAAAAGCATACCAGGCATTTTTAAACACAACCCTGACATTTCCTCAGCATTTCCATAGCTAAGGCTTCCCCCCCACACACACACTCTTTCAATCAAATAAGGCACCCGCTCTCTCATGCCTAGAAGAAGGGGAAAAAAAAGTTGGCAATTTAATTCAAACAAAAGAAGCTTGAAATCTATAAGCACAGCAACTCTGAGGCTTCTGGCAAATAGAATTCTAATTAGTATGCTGCTATTTTTCTTTTAGACAGATGAGGGATGCCCCCTATTGACTCTAGCAGGCAGGCTGGTTAAAAAAAAAAAGAGGGGGGCAGGTGGGGGGGCTAGCCAGCAAACACTGCAGATTGCAAATTATATCGCAAACCCTGCCAAGTCCCAGCTCTTGGCATCAGATTTTTAATGACACCCTGGAAAAGGGAAAAAGAAGCCCTCAGCTAAGGGATAAAAATGAGGGGTTTTACACTGTGATAAGTCTTTGCTTAAAACCCAAATGGCCAAGCACACATTAGGGTTTTAAAATATTCATAGATAGAAGTGAAAATGAGGATATGAGGATGTACATTTGTTGCTTGGTCAATTGACAACTCATTCTGCATATTAATAAAAGGAATGATCTAATTTTAAAGGGACAGTCTGTCTTTTTTAACCATGACTTTTTGATTATTATGAAGCTGAGGGCAGAACATCACAGAGGAGGCCAGCAATGACACAGAATGTTGTTTTCTTTTGATGTAGACCTGGTACTAACTACTCCTTTGCTCAGGAATTCTGGGGTCTCTAAAAATACGATACCCTTCTTGTATAGTCTCTCTGATGTATGGCTGCTGAGCACTTTGATTCCTCTCTCTCTTTCTATCTCCCTCAATCTCTCTCTCTCCCACCCCCCCCCTTTTTTTTTTGCAGTGCATGAGGCCTTTCACAGTTGTAGGATTTTATCCACAAACAGTCAGACCATCACAGAGATGGAAGCCATTTCTTTTAATAATTAGGCCACCTTCTGTTCCAGAGAACAGCTTTTGGCATGCCTACCTCCAAGTCATCTCCACCCTGCCATATCACTCTGTCTTCTGCCTCCACCCCCCACCCCCAAAAAAAAAAAAAAAAAAAGGAATGCTATACATGAACCAAAAACCTGGGTTCAAATGTGTATTGCATATCTACTTTACTTCAACTATTAGACATTCCTTTGTCTAGAGCTTTAAACCCGCCCCCCCCCCACATACCGTAAATGCTTATGTTCAGGATGCACTTGTGGGTATTTTTTTTTTATATCACTGCTAATTTTGCACCTGCAAATTGCAGACGCATTTTAATACCATGTGCATTTTAATGCTATGTGGCGGTCCGAGCACCCAAGATGTGGTTTGACAGTTAAATACCAAAGGCTCATGAATGGTACGTGCCAATAAGTGAAGATGCAAAATAGCCCTCACAATTATTTGCATCCATACAACTGTAGGTGTTGGAGAGAGTCTGTGTTGATACCAGCTCAGGTCCATTAGATTTTAATTATCCTAGGGAAGAAAAATGATCTTAAATGCAGGCCCATGTACAAATGAAGCGTTGGCTGAAGTCAGTGCAGCATCAAATCTTAAGGTGCAGCATTTTGGACACTTACTGTTGAATATTATAGAAGAATTTCATTAAAAGTGGCTACTATACGTTTCATGTAGGTCTATTCCTTTTACCTGGAAGGAATGGATTTCAGTGGGGGAAAGTATTTTGTAAGCATACATTGCTGAAGTAGTGATTACAGTGTATAAGCACAATGTTTCCCCCCTCTATTTATTATATAGGGTATAATCCCCTTAACATGGTTATTATCACTGAGCATCAGTTTGAAAGATTATTACTATAAATACAAAGGGGATAACTTTTCAAGGTGTCACATGAGGCTTAGTTTTGTGGATCCCAAATATATCAATAGCAGTGAAGCAATTTGAAAGTTGACCCCAAAGTACATGGTGAATGAAATAAAGGATAGTATTCTTTGTGCTCATATTTTGCAATTTTTCTTTGTCAAAAGGTAGCAACCAAAATGTAGGATGGAAAGAGAAAAAAGGTGCCTCAAGAATGGCAACGCTTAGCGCGCTGATGAATTAATCTTGATGCCGTTGCTTAGATCAGTAGAGAGAGAGAGACATGTATCCAGACAGTGACTGTGCAAACATTTATTCCTGGAAGGGAGGATAAAACCAGTCCATAAAGCTCCCACTGATTTATCAGAAACTTCCCAAGGCGACCTCTTGGCAAGAACTAACCGCAGTTACTGTTTCTGGTAGTTGCCACTGTAAGTTCGTGATTGATGATGTGAGAGCACGTGGTATAATCCTTACAAGGTAAGGTATCATTAAAAGCAAAAAGCAAAATATGATCTAGGGTAAAAAAAATAAATCGTAGCCTGATTACAGTCTCATCAGAATGCTCTTGACATCAAAATACAAGATCAAGTCCTATATAGCTGTATAATGAAATACTTACTATGTAACACTTCAAGACTGAAGTTATACATCCCTTGGAAAATACATTTTATCCTGCCTTATGTGATTTGTAATGTTTTTTTTCACTGGTCATACAAATATCTAATCCTTAATCTGGAAGTTAAGTGCTGAGCTTAATTATATCTAGTGGCACCGAGTTCCGTAGGTGAAGCTGACACTAAAAAAAGAAATAAAAAAAGAAAACCTGCTTCCTTTTATCAATTTTAAGGATCCGTCCAGAATTTAGTATACTTGTTGACGGTTCGATTGTATGGTAAACACATTAAGTTATAGCGCAAGCTTGAAATGCACTTGCTGGACCATAGGCATCCAGTTAATGAACAATTAAGTTGTTTATAATGGATACAAATGATAATTTATGCAAAAGGAGAAATTCCAATTTCAGTATAACCTGTGTCTGCAAACATCACCATGGTCTTCTTTTGTATCTAAAGGCTTCAGTATAAGTATCAGGTGAAAGTGTTCAGTATCAAGCGGTTCAGTTCCATTGATGAGAAGAGGCAATATTCTATCAATTAGTAAAACTTGCGATTATCTCTTCCAGACAATATTTTCCATGGTAAAGTTTTTTTCCTATCTCCCCTTTCCACATACCACTTGTATTTAGTGTGCAGGTGAAGGGAGGTGACAAGTAATTTTACCACCCAATGGCTTAAAGGAGTTCAAATGACCACTAAAGTCATATTAACTTGTCAAATTGACCAGTATTTTCTGTCATTGAAACATTAGAATGAATAGCTTTAGACAATAAAATTGTTTCAATTATACTGCATTAGGCATCCTCACAAGAAAGTGAAAATGCGGAAGGCAAAGGGGAAAAAAATCTAGGAGACGCGTATACTCAGCGAAGAAGAATTTCACTAGAGACCCCTTAAAAGTGAATACCTGTTAGAGGAATACAATGAAATATGCTGAAGGAAATCACTGCAGAAGGGGAAACATGGCAAATTCTTAGCTTACAAATGCCCCCAAAATAATAGCATTAAGGACTGTTGGTTATTAATATCAAAATATAGAGTGGGCTTGGGAGTATAACCTTACTTATAAAATTACCAGGGGGAGGGTTGGATCATGTTATTAGACCCCTTATTATGGAGTACAACATGGGCATAACATTCTGGGGGGCGTTGAACCAAAGAGAGTCTCGATGTTTCATAGAGCTCTCCATTTATATTGAGAGGGAAAGTCATTTATTGCAACCCTTTAAAGAGTGTATAGCAGATATAAAGTTGTCTGTGTAGACAGGCAGTTGATGAGGGGCAGGGCTCCAGCTCTGCCTGGTCTTGGGCCTGGCCACTCTCTACCCCATTGCTTATGGGAGACGTTTGAGGCACAGCTCTGCCCTCCCAAGCACTTGAGCTGCTGCCGTGGATGCTCTGGAACATACAAGGCAGTAAGCAGGTGGCCTTTCTCACCCCTTTGCACAATCAAAGCCATTCCCTTTTAGGTTAACTGAGTAGATGCGATGAACTGGACCAAATTAAAATATACATCACCTCACTGCATTAAAAAATATCTTCAGTGGCTAAAGTAGAAAAATACTGCTGCCCAGTGCTAGAGGTGGCCTACGTCACAATGCAGCCTAATTACAAACATGATAGATGTGCAGCAAACATATGCTTCCAAACCCAATCCTGAGGCCTTGTCAAATTAGAAAAGAATAAAAGTCACTGGAAAAGGGGATCAGGTACAAGAAGAGGGGAGAAAAGGAGGCGACAGAAAGAGATTATAATTTATGAAAGCCAAAAGCTTAATGTATTAAGGGCCAGGACATTGAACCCTTCCCTGTTCTGCTGAGCAGTTAACACCAGGAGCTCCATTGATTTTAGTCAGCAAGTCAGTGTCCAATGAGCTGAGTAGGGGTTGCTCACTCTACTCCTAAATGTGCGATGTGAAACATGGGTTTCTGTCACCATGCCCACAATGAGCAGTTCTTTAGTTCATAGATAGTTGGGTTGATTCCTCAGGGTCACAGACTCTAATGCAACTTTCCCTATTCTGGACGCTGCGATGAATTACCTGGGGAAAAAACCTTGATACAAGATCTCCAAATCTACCAGTTGCAAAGTGAACAGTAAAGCTCTGCTCCAAAAAGTAGCAGCCTGGGAATCTGCTTACCTACCCAGGCTCAGGAAAATGTGACTGTAGTAAGTTAAATAAAAGACCCAAACCTAGTAGTATGATTAGTAAATCCCCAGAGGGTTGCTGCCGAGGGAAATATAACTACCTCTTAAGTCCCCTTTACCTGTGTGTGCCTAGACACTGCTCGTTTTTCTTGAATATGTTCCTTTTACTAGAATGCATTAAAATGATATTAAAATGAAAATGATGTTTCTGTTTGCAATTAGGAAAAAAAATGACATGAAATATGTTCTGGCCTGAGACTGTCCTGTTGAGAACATTTACAAAACACTGACAGCCAGTTTTGAATTTGTTGTGCTACTTGCCCCAGTGTGACTTTATACGGATTCAATTTGACTTTTCAATTACTTATTTAAAACTACCTTTTTTTTTTTTGTTTTGACCAGATTTTACATTTTACCAAATAAAAGGTTCACTTTACTTAAAAGCCATATCTATATATTTCTCTTTCCAATTTCTCGAATGCCCACTCTAGTCTGTTGGCTGTTCTTTTGGAGCCAATAAATCTAGCAGTAAATGATGTATGATTTAAAAAAAAAAAACACCACACAATGATTTATATTTATGCTTACAATGCCAGTGTAATTTTACAGTCAGGACGCAGTACATACACTCTGCTGTAAGTACCGGCTTGGTGCAGTAAACTCAAAAGAGCACATTGGGGGTTAGCAGTTATAGCTGAAAGTGAAAATCAAGAAACAGCAGTGGCACCGCTTTTGTCTTCAGCCTGCTCTTCAAGATGTGAGAGGCTCCAGTGGGTGGCAGACCTATGCAGCACCCCCCTCCCCAATTCTGGGGATAACCCCAGCAGTTATGCTTTACAATTACCTTTTCTTAAAATACCAATTAACCCTTTCAGTGCTTTGTAGCATACTGTGAGCAGGCAGGAGAGGGACACTCACTTATCCCTTATAGTGAACAGCATAACCAATTATAAGGGCGCTGGGCCAGGAGGAACAGGTCTCATGCTACTGTAGATGTTTCTGGAGTGCTTCAAGGGTTTATCACTGTGGTTTCTAATGTTGTAGCTTGTTGTCGTGTTTAAAAATTGTGACTACAACCAATGATTGAAGTATTTAGTTGTAAACATAATACAGACCTCCAGGTACAAATATTATCATTGAGAAGTAAGGCAGATAATGGGATTTAAATCTCTCTTTGGCAATATCGCTCATATTTATTGTATCTTACCAACTCATAAAGCAACCCTGGTTTTAATTTCATTGTAATGCTCTGAGTGTTTAAGTCTAATGTTTATTATCCCCATTGGTATAAACTTAGTCTTGACTCCTTTCAAAGTAATTAATATCTCAGCACTGGGAGGTTCAGATTTATTATAATAATAGAAAACGACCAAAAAAAAAAAAAAAGTACTGGGTACCTAAGAGAGATGAAATGTTTTCTGAATCTGCATTCAAACCTGGAATGGCATTAATCAGCCAAAGAGGAAAAATTAACCAAGCGTCACATTGCTCGGCATCTTTGCGTATCTTCAAAACTGACTTGCAGCTCTTGGTACTCGGTTATTTGTGAAGTCTCACTTAGTTGAGCTCTGTTCAGGATGAGTAAAACTAGTAGAATTGGTCTTTCCCGTGGGCTGTGCCAGAAAACATAAGTAATGAGTTGGCCTGAAACACTTCTGTAGCAGGCGAGCCAAAAATAATCCGTGGTTTGTTTTGGAAAAGTTTGTTTCGCATCCTTGGATTTATGAAGTGGACTGTGCGCTTTGTGAGATCAGATCTTCCAGTCCCGCAGACTGTAACGGAAGTGGGAGGAATGAGAGAGAAGGCAAGAGATCATAAATCTATTCCGTCAGTGTCTAAATGCATGGGACCAAGATGTTTCTAAAATGCAATTTGTCTGCCAATAATCTGTATCACTAGCAACTCCCTTGCAGAGTCTTCCTTAGCTGATGGGCTTGGGGAAAAAGCAAGATCCTTGTGCTGTTGTCAAACTGTATCCCCACCCCTTCCAACCTGATGCTCCTGGAAACCTGCAACTACTAATTGGAAGGGTTTGTTTCACCAAACTATGGGTTTATCTGTGGGAGGGGATGATTCACAGGCCTTAAAAGCTAGATTGTGGCTGTTCCTGGATAGCAAAGGCAAAAGGAATAGAAGAATAGGGAAGAATCATACCTGAGGCTCTTATAAAACATATATTGGCAAGCATATTTGCCTTAAACGGTAAGTTTTCAGAGTTCTCTGTGGGACAGGTGGATCAGCACTACCATCTGCACAGGCCATAAATGTAACTAAAAACTAAGATTTCCATGTCTACTTCCCTTCCTCCCACCCCCGCCCAAACCCAAATCCATATGCAGGGGTGTCACAAATCTATGACGTTTCTTCATGAAATACAGTTGCCAAAATCAACCTTGCTCTGAGCAGGTGCTGCTTACTAGATTTGCTGGATCTGCATTAAGAATAAATTGGACCCAGAACGGTAAAGGGTATTCAAGTTGATCCAGGCAAATTAAATAAATCTGTGTCCTTACTTCAATTCCAAATCTCCTCTGGGATACTTGTTAGCAAAGGTGCAAAGTTCAGGAATCAGATCCCAGTCCAGTTTGCTTCAGCAGGTTTGGCTCGCACCCTAATATCAGATGCAGAGAGATTTCTCTTCTGGCTTGCAAGGTTGGGCTTAACAACATGAGAGTTTGGCACTGGCAAATTACACATGCCAAAACAATACCCCAGTCTACATCACATACTTTAACAAATATAGGTTTCCAAGGTGGATGGTGATATTCCTTCTGCTAGTTTTTGTAATCAGCAATCCTAGAGTAATTGACCCTGAATGAGAACCAGTATTTGCTTTACAAGACTGAACATAACGAAGAGTAAAACAAGTCTGTAACCTTCCTAATGGTTAAGTCAGGTAGCTCTTGTTTAGACTGTACAGCAAAATAGTCATGAAAAGGTCCAAGGCTGTGGTTTTGGTGCGTGTTTTGAGACAGCGCAGTAGTTATTGAACTGGAGGATTGGAGAAGCACTGCAGTATTCCACTGAAAAAGGCAGATTTTTTTTACAAGTTCATAGAGGCCTCAATTAGCTTTGATAAAATTGTTTATTGTAGGCAGCATTGAGCTTAGTAATGCAAAGGCATCATCTGAAACCAAGTCAAAAGGCTGAGACATTTGCGACTGATTTTTTTTTTTGTTTAACACCAACAATGGGGAGAGAAAAGTGATATCAAATAGGCTGATAAAAGGAAGGAATCTGCATGTACCACTCTTTTAACTCATCCCTGAATGTCTAGATATAGCACCGCGTCGGGACACAAGGTGATCATACCAGCTACCTATAGTGCTATATTGAGGTATAGCAGAGTGAGGAAAGAGCCTATTTAGCAGCCTCTGTCAGTGAAGGTAGAGTTAAGGGTCTATTAGAACAATTCCCCATGGAGATGTATGCCAATCAAGCGGACGAAAAAAAAATCCCTGAAGGTCACCATTTGGGAAAATTATATTTTACACTTTTGTTGGCCTCAAAGTTTTATCACAATGCTGAAGAAAAGAGTAGAGAGAGCTATACTTACACCGTTTCTCTTTTTCCCCGCCCCCTCCCCCCCACACATACATGTGTTTTTGTGTGCTGCATGCTACATAATAATATCTGGGCTTTTCATCACCTGGGGTTGTAATGGATTCTCTTCGGACAGAGAGAGCAAAGGAAGATGAGATGTTTAGGGTCATGTCTCACAGAGAAAGGGTGAGAGTCTGAAGATGGTGATTCTGCAAGATTGAATAACACAAACATAATTATAGGGTGGGAGGGTTGCTGTAGCATTGTTGGGACATTACTGATCGGGCACGCTTGCAGGTTAACCAGATGATGAAGAGAGCTAGGTAACACTTAGCCACTGTGCCATTAGCACTGATATACTTACTAATTGATATATTTACGTTGGCACACCCGAGAGAGAGTAGTTTTATATCCAGAAACAATCTACTATGCGATCTTTTTCCATACCAATTGATATTTTTCCAGGTCCATCTAATGCTGTTCTAATGGGACGTATTTTCTTTTCGCATGTAATGTATTCCATGCATATAACTGAGCAGGAAAGGGTGCTGCACTTTTTTCCTTACTGCCAAAGTATTTGGCTTTTTAATCCATTTGATTGTGTATTTAATTGCATTAATTGTATTTGAAATGATTGTGCACCACAGAGAGAAGGAGAAGACTGTATAAATAAAATGATTAGGAACACTCTTTAGCTAACCCATATACAATGAATGAGATGAAAATCTATATCATAGACCATGCCATAAATTCTATCACTGTTCAAGCTGCCTATATCTTCTTTAATGATTCCAGTTTAAAACAGTTAGCAAAATACAATTATCTCCCTGTTAAAATAAACAAAGTCTTCAGTGGCAGCAAACATAAAAGGGCTACTGAATTCATACATATTTTAAAACCATAAAACACGTGTGTTAATAAAAACACTTTAAAGAGAATACATCAACCTATCACATAAATTATTATTTTCTCCCCTTCTCTCCCCTGGCCTTCCTAAATCTCCCATAAGCAGGGACTAATCTTGGGTGGAAAAGTTGGGGGTGGGTGGAATGGAAGTAAGGTTTCCCTTTTTGGCTTGCAAAAGGTTTATGCAGTGTTAATGAAAGACTGTCGCTTCTGGGGGAAGAAAGAGAGAATGCTAATGTGAAATTTTCTCTCTGTCTCAGCACAGTCGCACATTAGAGATAGATGTAGCACTGTAGGTGCAAACTGCAATAGGTGGATGGATATTTACCCAAGAAAATTTGAGCCATGCCCTTTCATTTTCAGAGAGCCGCTACCTAATCTTAGAGTAGCATCAAGACAAAGGACACCTCATTCCTTTAGCGCCTGCCCTGCAAAAAACCCAACCTTTTGTGAACCACCTAAGCTATTAGAATAATGGGCTGGGGGGTGGGGGGAAAGATAAAATACAAATTTCACTCCGATCTGGGTTGGATTACTTCCCCGTGCCCCTGCCTTTATTGAGCGATTTGGAGTTTCATTAGAATTCAGAATTCCTGCAGAAAGAAAAACCACAGTGGCACGGACTTCTCTTTCAAGGGGATTGCAGGCTGACCCATCAAAATGAAAAGGCTCAATGTTTTGCTGACAGGTCCCTGAGCAGGCCTGAGTGACAGCTTCATTTCAGCACTTCTCAGATGAGATTTGAATTGCGGGGTGGAGGACGTAGGAGGAGAGAGACTTTGTTCCCTAAAAAGTGTCAGTGTCAAACTCTGCAGTTCAAGTTCTAGTGTCTGCGGTACAAAACCACGTCAGGAATCAGCGTAGAGTTGCCTGCTTCCAAATTTATTATTAATGTCCCTCTAATATTAGCACACAGGAGGCTTCATTTAAAACTTAAAGAGTTCATGCCAAGTGTGTCGTCTTCCTTTTATTGGAAATAAAAGGCAAAACGGCTCATGGAATGAGGTAGATTAAAAGTAGGGTGCAGCTGCAGTACTGCATGTGGAGAGAAGGTTATGTACCGTGGTATTTTTCTTGTGCGAAATGTCACATCAGGACATCAGACTACGTGTGGCATGAGGGCCTGATCCTGCCTCCATTGATGTAAAATCCAGTGCTTTGCTGTTATATGTTGAAACCGGTTCTTTCTACTTCCTGAGAGACGTGTGTGCAGTGTAACACTTGGAGCTTTCCGTACAGTTAAATTTATACATGGAGTTCAAAGCAGTCACATGTGCTAGTTTATAGCTTGCATGACCAGCGTGCTATTGCTCACGTCTTCAGGGATTAACCGTATGAAGTGGCAACTGGTATGTAGAGAGGTGGGAACACAGAGCCAGCCTAGGCCTATTCCTGTAAAACTTATTTAGGCAAAAAGTATCATTTCTTTTCATACCCATTCAGGCATATTGGGTATAGGTACGGATATTAGCAGGTTTTCAGAGAGTTGCTTCCAATTTTTTTTTTTTTCAGGTAACAGTCACTGAGAGCACTGTTATTTTTCCTCCACAATTGAGGCCAATTCAATATCTGTTTTTTATCTTCTGACTTTCTGGCACAAAGAGGCACTTTTGTATCTAATGGATTAAACGGTGGGTGCAAAGGATTCACTTTCAGCTGCTTAAACTAATAGTTTGGGGCCATCAAAAATGAGTCCCAGATAAAGCCAGGAGGAACAAGAGGACCTAAAATGTAGAGCAGCACTGCAACATTACCATCTTCAGCTGCGTTGCTCCTTTGACAACTGAATGATAAAATGAAGGGGAATTCGGCTCCCCCTTGGCCAACACACCCCTCTTCCCTGACCTTTCATGTGTTTTTTTTCATATGTTTTTCTATGTGCTTTCTATTGGTGCATTTGTAAAAGGAAAAGTCTGTGTAGAAAAACAGCAGTGTTAGAAACTCTGAAACCGGTATGTGCTGAAAAGCGGTTACAATATTGTATGCAATCCTGTCTGCGCTTTTAGCACAAAACTCTGCTCTCCGTTGCGTTAAACCTGGGCTAACATCAGCGGAGCATCTGTAGCTTTCCTCCTGTGGAAATCAGAGAGTGTTTGGCTCGTTGGATTTCCAGGCTGAGGGTGTTTATTAAGCTGTGATTCTTGAATGGGCCGTGCTCCTGTGATTGTCCTATGAGTGTTTTTATTGAGTCCTATGCTGACACAAAATCCATGCAAATGGTCACCGTGCATGCAAGGTTTGTTCTCAGGAAGCTTCATCTTGTAAATTTTCCCCTTTGCTGAAGTGTTTGTGGTTTGCTTTTCTTTCGTTGACTTTGAGTTTTGCACAGGGTGAGCAACGCAATGTAATACAACCAGACGCAGCCCCCCAACTCTGCTTGCCATGCCTCCTTCCACCCATTAGAAAACTGTGTTTCTGGGTGCTGTGGATGAATTAAGCCCACAGCAAAAAATCCAGATTTTACTTGAAAGAAATGTCCTAAAACCCTAACACATAAGTAGGACATGCATTTTTTATGAACCAGGAAATAATATTTTCTTCTGATCCTAAGGTATTTAGCATAGATTGCTTCTACTTTCACAACATGCTTTTATGGTCAGCTTTTTAACTTCTCAGTCACAAAAATGCGGTTATGAAAATAGGGGGCCATATTCAGGCCTGGAGCCCTCAGGCCAGATGACACCGAAATGCACATTGGACCTACTCATTCCAGGGTAGAATTTGACTCGAAATATTCATATTATTCAATTCATCAGTGGTTTGGGTTTTTTTTAAAATAAAATATACGGGGAGATTTTTCTTTTCTGGTATGGGGTCGTGTATTTCTCCCATTGAAATCAACAATAAGGATTCATATTTATTTCAGAGGGAAACAGGTATAGGCTCTTCTATTTTTATGTAGAACAAATGTAGTGGGGAGTAATCCTTTGCACCCACATAGTACCTTTATTTAAGAATTGCAAGTGCTTTGCAAGCACTGAGATTGGGAAGAGGACACTAAAGGAGGTTTAGGAAAATATTTGGGATGAAAGATGGGGTTGGATTAATAGTGGGCTGAAATTTAGGGTGAAGAGACATGAGTTGGAAAGGTATTAGCCAGTGGGATATTTTGCCAGGGGAAGATGCACTCAGTACTTGGATCTTGAAAGATAAGAATGGACTAACTGTTGGAAAAACCTCATTTGGGAACAATCCCGAGCTAACGAGGAAATGGACTGCATGCTCAGTTATGTGTTTTCCCATCTGTGATTGCTGTAACCTTGTGACTAACTCAGTGAAGTCCCAATGTAACTTTTCAACTGTTGTACAAGGGTTGGGGTAGTGTTCCAGCAACTATGGTCTGGGCCTATGCAAGAGACAAGGGTATTTTGTGGGGCAGGGGGAGAGGAGTTAACAATATCTTTTATACCAATGAAATAACAATAATTGCATTAGAAGATTGTATTGCGAAGACTGTTAAATAACAGACGAGCCTCAAGTGCGATCCAGTACTCTGGGTTCCCAAAAAAACCCAAACTTTGCTAACTTTTTAACCTAATTGTAAAGTGAGAGGCAGGAAGGTTAGGTTAGTTTAAACTCAGTGGCATAGTTGGAAATGAAGGCCAACCCCAGTCCCAAACTCCAATCCCAGAGTATCTTGGACGGTCATGATCACTTGGCAGTTCAAGTTTGTATGAAGGGATTTGTAAATCTGAGGTTATATTTCCAGTCCTTTGCTCCATGTACTGGTGAACATTGGACTTTGTTTTTGGAAGTCTTGTCCTGGTCTTTGTGGCTGGCTGGTGTTGTTCAGGACAGTGGCTCTGAGAAGGATTCAAAATCTGAAGCCTCTTTGCCAAAAACAGACTTGAAGAAGACAGGACTAAAGCAATTGAGCCCAGATGCCTTGTTATGCCCCTGTAAACTAGGCTGAGAAAGGGGTCACTCCAAATTATCTTTTTGACACACTTTTCCCTCCCGTGTTCCCCAGTCACCCTGAGATCCAGGGGGTAATTGGTGGAAAAGAGTGAAATCAGCCCTCACTAAAAGTTGCCAAAAGTTTAATCCTGATAGTTTTATTCCTTTGATTTCTGGGGGCACACCCCGACCAAGGCAAGCATAAGAGGTATAAAAGTTTGCCTGCTCCTATACTCCTTAATAGTATTAGTTGGGGGGGGGGGTGTTGATCAAACTGTACTAACCACAAAGTAATGTATTGCAAATGACTTCCCAATTTCCTGATATTCAGTCCTTGTGCCGAGGCCTGCAGAAACGTCTTCTGAGACATTTGACATGCTCTGTTTTTACTGATCACCGTGTGCATAGTTGGGGCTGCGGAATAGCCTGGAGAAAAGGGGTTTTTGTTCATGGCTGGAACAGGGATATTTAAGAACAGGAGAAGCTCAAGTATTTCAACGGTTGCATGAAGAATTTCCAAGAGAAGAGTGAAAACAAGGAGAAACTGCCTAGATTGAAGTTGCATAAGTCGTTTCCTCAGAGTTGTTGAGGTATGGTACCTTAAGGAACCATATTCTTAAGGAAGAATAGTTCCTTAGTTGCAACAGTGAAAACTAGTATCATCCTCTCAAAAGTATACAATATTAAAAAAAAAAAAAGATTGCCCAACTTTCTTCACTGTAATATTAATCTATGTGTACAGTTAGACCTTCAGGTTAGTTGAGCACGTAAGCAGATGTGCTTAATTTTAAGCCAGTGCTTAAGTTTTTTTTTTTTACTGAATAGGGATATTTTCTTGAACCAGAGCCATGAACCGCACTGAGCTTTTAGCTTCTCCTCAGCCTTCATGAAACCTAAGTGGCAACCCATGCCATGATTTCAGCAGACTGGGTAGCCATGACTATGGCAGCTTGGCATCAGCATCTGATGTAATACAATAACCCAAACCTGGATATCGTGTCATATCGTGGATTTTATTTGCACTCCATTATTCATAAAGCACAAAAATGTAACTCTTTCAATCAAACTCTTTCTTTTTCATTTTCTTTTTTTCTTTTTCTTTTTTTTTTCTTCTCTGAGCTCAATGTGATAATGAATGTGAAGGGTCTGTATGGAGGAGGCAAAACTTTTTTTTTTTTTCCAGGTTCACACCAGATAGGCATTTTTTACAGCCTGAAAGGGGATGTTTTCTTTTGTTAATGGCTTACAATCAGATGAAAGGACTCATCACTCTATTTTAGTGCTCCACCACATGGCGTGTATCTTTTATAAATTACAGCCTGGCGTTGTGTGCACTGGGGGAGAGAAAGGTTGGTTTTCTTGCTGTGAGCCATCCTGCCTAATTGTCGTATGCAAATAAAAGCAATTATAAGGCTTTTAGGGTGAAGGGATGACAGCTGAGTTTGGCAGTTGAGGAGGCCTCACCCACCTTGTTGTCATAGCAACAGGGAGGAAAAGGACGAAATGGTGTGTATACAGTGGAAACATTTATTTGGGTTAAAGAATTTAAAAATATATACCAACGTTATAGTGAAACATCACTGCGTGTAATGAATGGCTTTGTTTAAAACGGTACAGAAATTAAACTGTATTTGTTCCTTGGCCCTTTAAATGATCCTTGTCATCTAACTAGCATTTACAAGCCATCACTTGTGATTTTATCTGCTACTTTTAAAGTTATGAGCAGATCATAACAATCCATTCAATAATTAGGAGATTATAAGTTCCTGTTATTTAGCAGTCTATTTAAATGTTACTAGACTCCGAGTTTTTGCAAAGGAGAGGGACATTTAATAGTGTGTGGGGGGAAATAGTGAAAAATAATAACCTATTAACAGTCCATAAAGTTCAATATAAAATATGTTTGTGCTAAAGTGTTAAACAAGTAGAACAAATAGCATGCTGCTAGCATACAAAATTAAAATGAGTCACAAATGGATATTTTCTATGGCAATTTATTTCACAATTACTCTTGTGGAAGCTTTCATGAATTAAATATGAGTTCTATCTTGAAATTAGGTGTTATAAGGCTAAATTACAAGAGGCAGCCAGTAATTGAGGTGGCTGAAACACGGGGTCTAGTGAACTAATCTCTTGCCATGTCACATGGCAAACCTTCAGCCAATGAGAAACCTCCCCATCACAAAAACAGAGGCAGCTGAGAAAAATTGATTTCTCATCTGAGCCATATTTGATGGCTTTTGAAATCGAAAATTGAAATTAACTAACCTAAGCCCCGTCGTAACAAAAGAGCAAATTAAATATGCAACATGGTTTCCTATTGGCAGCAAGAGGGCCTGCCAAGGTAAATTTGTAAATAGAGTTTAAGATGCAATTCTGTTCTCTCTGCCACCCCCACCCTCCCTTTCTCTCAGTGTAAAAGTATAAGTGTGCAGTGGCTTTATAAATTATTTATACCAAAAAAAAAAAAATAATAATCACCAGCTGCAAATGGCCACTGTGGTTAAGGTCCTCCATGGAGAAAATCATTGCATTAGAAGAGCTCATTGAGTGAATCAGAATTAAAATCATCCACGGTGATTCTGGAGCCTAAAATAAACCTGACTTGGAGGGACTTTATTTCATAGCTTGTTTTCTTCTTTAAAAAAAAGTTTGGTTTTTTTTTCCCCTTCCCATTTCTGTCGAGGCTAGTAGGATGCCGAGGGGTAAGGCTCCAAGATGTGTTCATTTCTTCTTTTCTTTGGCCCCAAACAATAATGCCGCTTTTTGAGATTGGTGAAGTGTCTTCATGCTTGCCTTTTTGTCTTTTAACACATCCTAACTTGTTACAAAGGATTCTGATGTTTGCTAATGATTGGGAAGGTGCCTCCAGAGCTGCAGATTTACAGTGGGATTCCATCAAATGAGAGCTGCCTACCAAATCTGCATTGCTATCCTCCGGATGCTGATTTTTTTTTTTCTTTCTTAAGAGAAACAAATGCCACCAAGATGTCAGTCTTCAGCATGTCTCACTTTTAAGGTCTCTGGCTTTTCCTGTCCAATTTTTGTATCGGAAAACAGCTGTATTAATTTCCCATACTTGAGTGGAAGCAGGTATAAAAATATAGAGACAGATCCTCAGCCAGTATAAATCAGTGTAACTTCTTTGACTTCAGTGGATTTATGACGCTTTGCGCCTGCTGAGGATCTAGCCCATGAAATTGTACCACTTTCCTGTCTGGCTGTTCAGATCTAAACTATATAAAATCCAGTGACAACTGTAATAGAGGATATTACACTTAGCCTGTCTGTCATCCTAGGGATCTTGTAAAATCATTTTCTGTTCTAATTTATTACTTTTAGTGTCAATCAGATGCCGACAAGCTGAGTAACATCATTAGGCATTGAGTCGAACTACTCAGCACTTTTTAAATGCAGTTTAAGTAGTTGTCTCATTATCTTTAGTAGGACAGAAAGGCAAGGTTCAAGGAGTTTTCCTTTTTGGCAGAGATATTGTTGAAGTCTGTAGCAATATATTTGAAGGGGAAAAAACCCGCAAGAAAATAGGTTTTGTAGAAGTTGAAACAGCTAAAAGAAGGTAGTAAAATGCACTCACTCCCTCTAAAATGATAGTCAGTGTTGGTCCCTAATTTTGGTCCTTGTTCCCCATTGCTTTATATGACATTTACTCCCTCCCCCCATAACTTTGACACATTCAGAAATTGATGGGGTGAAGCTTGAGTAAGGAAGTGGCGGTCAAGCCTTGGGTATTTTTGAGATTCATTTCAGACCATATGGCTTCTAACAGCACAAAGTCCACACGTTAATTGATAAATGATTGGGGGTCCTATCCTTCATAGACAACACAACAATGGATGCCATATAAAAATAGTTAAAGTAAATAACTCCCACACCCAAGAGGCTTAAATAATGTCTAGTCTGATCTGAAGGCCACTAGTTTTGCCAGGCTTGGACCAGGTACAAGGGACATATTTCTGGCCTAACACGAGTGGAGATCTGAACTCTACCAATGTGGATGCAATGGCAGTGGTATGAAAGTTGTGTAGGTTTGACTGGAATTAGCTCCGAGAGTTTTCTTTTGGATTTTTTTCCCTTCAAATATTAGCGTATAAGTTAGAGGGACAGCTTCAGCGGGAGAGAAGTAAGAGCCCTACAGCTTCCTCTTCCACCAGGAACCTTAAGGGGACTGGATTGCCTACAGCTCTTTCTCCAGGCAGAAGTTTCAAGAGGGGATTGTCATGAAGCTGTCCAGAGGCCTTATCTCCCCCAGCCCCATCCCAGCAGCAAAAGATGTCAGGAAACTACACCCTCCCTGTCATTCTTGCTGTTTCTGCTCCATTTGAAGATGGTGGTGTTCTGGCCATGCTTAGAAGTTGCATCATTTCCCTTGGAAGCCCCAGGACCTCTGTGATCTACTGTCTCCAGGGTACCTAAGATGCTTGGTGCTCTTTTGGGAGCCAGAGATAATTGACCCCCTCAAGTGAAGGGCAACGGCAGGCCCAAAAGTGGCAATATGATACCTGGTGGGCTGTTGTGTCCTAAATGTAATAGTCACCCCTCTGCCAAGGGTCATTGCATAGCTGATGCTCTACTTATGTCTCATTCACTTATGTCTTGGATAGGATTCAGTGATGATAAAAGGGTGACGTGATTAGTATGATGTCCAGCTGCTTCTCACTTCCCAGTCCTAGTGGTGGCTACCCGTTTACAGCTGGGTCAACTAGGGAATCCCTGACATGAGTCCAGAAGCAAGGCTTCAACTCAAGTCTCTGAAGTGGTAGCAAGACACTTTAGCAGCTCTTCCACTGCCCCCCACAAGCAGGATGAAGTGGAACTAATTACTTATGCTGTTTCTTTCTGTAAGGATTCATTTCATAGCAAGTTAGGGAAAAATAGGTTCTTGTAGCTTAATAGGATGGATGGAACTGGAGATATGGGGTCAGTAGGGGACTAAGTTTGGTGTGGATTGCATAGGCTCTGAACACTGCCTTCTTGCTGTCACACACATTTCTAATAAAACTCAAAAGAAGAAGAGCAAATGGTATCTGTTTGAGCTAGTTTCTGGAGAAGACTCAAGATATGCTTAGGTGATGGAAGGATGGAGAGGGGCTTTTGTAGGTGGCTCATTGAACTGATCTCAGATCAGAGATCCTGAGACTACTCATAGTGTATTCAGGCATATGGATATGTTGGACTGAATGCACCTAATATCATGTGAATATGGAATTTTAAGCAGTCTTTGGCCTACCTAATAACTGGATGGGACCACCTTGCGACCCCAGGTGCCAGAAATACAAGTTGAGGAGTCACGGTTGAGCACTTGGCAAATGCTAGAACATAAAAATTGAGTGGCAAGGTTTCATTCAAACTTATCTTCACTGCAGATATGATGGACAGGAGAAAAGGTGTGTTAGGGCATTTAGAGCCTTGGCTGGGTTTTGTTTTTTGCTTTTTTTTTTTTTTTTCATTATAATAAATAAATAGTATGCAAGTTGCTTATCCAATCTAAACCAAGCCTTATCAGATGCAAGGACTTCTAATTAATATCAAAGTGAAAATGTGCGTGTGAGATTGTATTTCTGTTAAACAAGAGTACTGAGGAAAGTTGTGCACAAGGAAAAAACACAGGGATAAGCATTCCCAGTTCACTTCAAATTGTGATTAGTTTAAAGTTTTTCTTCTTTCTTTTTTTTTTTTTTTAATAAATTGCTTTATGTGACATTCTGTACATTTTAGATAGAGTTACCTAAGCTAGCAGCTTTCATGGTATCCATCCAACAGGATATCATAATCACAGTGCCAGTAATTCTAGGAAGCATCAAAAAATGTTTCAGAGAATGTTTAGTCAGAAGGAAATCACAGCAGAGGCAAATCTGAACTGTTTGAGCAAAAGGAAAATTTCCTGCCAAACTGTAGAACAAATTCTGCAAAAAATTACATCTACTGGACAAGTTAGATAAGGATGTGCAACACGCACTTAAAAATAGTAATCTTGAAACTGCATATGCAGTTTGTATTGTGCATATGGGTGCTGCTTGCTGTAAATAGTGCTTTTGGATTACTTGTGAATTGCCCGTTTTGTTTGCACCTTTAAAGATAATCCTCATTTTTTAAAAAATCATTACAATTAAGGAAACACGACTATATATGTGACAATGGTGACACTGCTAAAGGGTATCATTTTTTTGCATTTCCGAGTATGTAATTCTTCTAATATCTGCTAATCCTACAGGGATCCCAATATTCAGATTACTTTAGATTGTATTGTAAATTCCAAAGTGACTCTTTGACTTAGCAAAAAAACATGCTAAATTTGCCTTCAATGGGATCTAAGTATGGTCACAGAGTTAAGCAGGTGAGAAAGTCTTTCAAAGATCAGGGGTCCAGACTTTCAACTCCCCAGTTTGCAACTGCAGGTTTGTTTAATGTTTTGTACAGCACTGCGGCTCTTGATTTAAGCCCTTCAGCCTGTCATTAAACACTTTGCACAAATATCCTTGAAGGCCCTGAAAAAAAGAAATTTAAGTCGAACCAAGTTCCATACCTTTACTCCTGGCAATTCAAGGAGGTAGGAAGCCTCTCTTGCCAGCGCACGCAACACCAGGGCAGGATCACAGTCTGACATTCAAGAGAGCACTGGGAAAGAGGGGCAGCTACTGTGACAACCAGTGCTGCAAGGGGGCATGATCTGCCAGCCAGAGGCCTCGGCCAGGTCCTCAGCTGGCTGTCACACTAGCTTGTCTGCAGCAAATGGTAGCCTGCGGTGAGCACTGCTCCCCTTCAAAGGACAGGGAGTTTACACACAGCCAATGCAGCTCAGCTGCATGCCTTATAAGAGCCGGATACCTCTTGTCTTGTGTGGGTATGTGGCACTGATCCCTTCCACCTCCCTCATCTCATCCCTGCAGGAGGGAAACAATGCAGGATTTGGCCTTTGTTACTCATAGAATACAAAAAACTGGGGGCATTTTTCCTTTCTCTAGTATGGGCTATGTGCACACAATTTCCCCATTTAGATCTTGGTCCTGAAAGTGCTGCACACAGAGGCACTCCTACATCTGGCCCGACTCCTACACCCATAGAGCCAAAACAGAGTATTTTCCATGACTGAGGCCACAGACCTCTCATTTTGAAAATTGGGAGGCACGCTGATAATGAAAAGAGAGGGAAGGGGAAGAGAAAGGGGAAGGGAGTGCTGAGCATTCAGAAGGTCAAATGGATTTTTCTGAAGCTGCCCAAAATTTTGGCGCTTAAAACCTGGGCTTCAGGACTTTGCATGAAAATTGGTTTTGTATTTTGGTATTTTCCTGCCCTGCAAACATGGAAAATGCAGAGATACTAAGCACCTGCCAGTTGCTCCAGAACCTACTGAGTTGCATCCTTCTCAGGGTTGAAATGTAGCACTCTTTTTGCTCCGCAGGAGAGAAGAGATGAGAGTAAGGACAGATTTAAGATGTATCTCAGGGAAAAGTTTAAAAAATGCCCCAGGTTCCACCTGAAAGCTAAAAATGCTGCTGCAAATACTATCATTCCCTTTGCTTTTTTATTCTAAATCCTGACATCTCTCAAGAAGTTAAAAAAAAGTTTTAAAAAGACCCAACAGGTTTTCACACTCAGGAACTACCATGCACTGGAGAAGAGGAACATATCATGTGCTGTCACTGCAGACTTATCCTATACAAGTACCACCTACAGTGGAAATCTAGCTGCAGGCTAGAGTTATACAATATCACAGAGAAAGATTAAGCATTACATTTATTGTGGTTGCTGGAAGGCGATATTATTGCTATTTCAGTAGAGAGATTTATAGTAATACTTAATGAATGCTACTAGTTTTGTTATCAGTTGGTAACCATACACATCGTGCATATGGCAAGATTAAATTAAGTCTTTATAATAACCTTACAAAAGTTGAACGTGAGTGTTTGGCTGTGGCAAATATGGAAGTCCAAGGAAATTGTGGAAGCATAATGGTTTAGCAGTGTTAAGTTAGACATACATTTTTGGACAAAAACCTTATCAATTTCAGGCATTTTTTCTAATGAAGAAATTAATTATGATCTGTCCTTAGGAATGCATGGATTGTTATAGTTATCGGTCTCAGTCTATTTAGGAAAATACCATAGGTCAGAAACAGTTCAGATGGTAATTGCAAATTTAAAAAAATAAAGATTTGCAACGACATTTTTCAGTTTAGCTGTATTTGAATGGGGACAGCTAAGGTAGATGAAAAATATGTGAAACTTAGGAATTTCTAAAAACAAAAAACAAAAAAAAAACAAACAACCACCCCCAAATAATTAAAAAAAAAAGTTTTAATTTATTTTAGTCTTGCAGCATCTATTCTCAGTTTTGAGGCAACAGACAGATTAAATACCATATTATTAGGAACAGAGTCTTGTATATTAAAAAATACATTTCAACATTGATCTAACTGAGCTCCAGTTACATTTTCATTAACGCTCATCATAGCCAAAATAAGGGGCCTGCAAGCAGCTCCTTTTTTGTTGCAGTGCAGCATCTCTAGGTTTTTGACTGGTATCAAGAGTCATTCACTCAAATGCTGGTAGGTGCGGCCTTTTTTCTTCAGGAAGGGGGATTTATTACAAGATCCTGCTATTGAAACCTCAGTCAAGATTAGGTGCGAAGACAAGAGGCCATAGAGTAGGTAAAATAGCTTCAGTGGTACTTGCCATCAAAAGCTGTGATAGAATATTCTCAAATGGAACAGACAGGCCTGATATTACATATTAGTGGGGTTAGGGTATATTAGGCATTGAAAATATTCATGCCTCAGCAATGGTGAAGGGAAGGAGGAAGCTCTTGGTTTGGAGGTTATAGATGATTCAGAGCAACAAAAGGAGACCATGTATGAAGCAGATTTACTACAAACAGTATATCCCTGCTAGGGCATTGTCATGTCCAGTCAGCAAGTCTTTGTGCATATGTCCTTTTTCTTTATTTTGCCTTAAAGGAAAGAGCATTCCTTAAGCATTTATTGCATTGTAGGATGCAAATCAAAAACGTGGCAACTAACCAAGTCACTGTTTTCTTTATATAAAATCTTTAATTCATAAGACCTTATCAGGACGTTGCAGTTCAAGGTAGCTTGAGATCACTACTGTATACATAGATCTGTTCTAAAATTTGGATAAAAGAAACCGACTGTATCATGGAATCATTAAAGAGAGAATATGGGTAAGTAAATTAATTTAACTACTGTTGAATAAGGCATCTCATTCTGTTGAACTTCCATCACCTTTATCTAAGTGGCAGTGCACTGGTAATTAAAAAGGGTTAATTACCTATTATTTTTAAAGCACACATTTGCTTATAACTTTAAAATTAATTTCTTAATATGCATCCTTATTTTCCTGCTTGTCAGTTCCTTGCCAGATTCTCAGTTGTAGCGCAGCTGTGTGCAGTGCAAGGCTGGTCGGAGGAGGATGCTGCAGAGGAATCTTGCACGACAGGTCTGCACTGTAAACATGCTCTGCATTTGCTGCATCCTGAACTAGAAGCCGTCTTCCTGCATTTGCACTGTGCTATGGGCGGGCTAACTAGCAGGGACTCGGCACCACAGCATCTTTGAGCATGCCACTACCTACCATGGGAAGTTTACAATGTAGACATACTAATAGTCTTCCGGAGTATGTTAGAGCAGCCTAAAGGTTGCTCTGAACTCTTCCGGCTGCTAATCATAATCCACATAGACTACTGAGATTTCCTAGATATATTGACTTTTCTCACTTTCCACTCCATAACGTCTTTCCCCTTTCAGCCACAGCCTATATCTAGTTAACCTTTCCTTCTACCTTGTGGTTTCCAGGGAGGATTTGAAATCTCGTAGGAAATGGTTGCATTGGACAAAAGAGATTTGGACATCTCAAAACATGCAAGTTTAACTGTTTTTCGGCGTGACACCAAACTCGGAAGGTGTGGAAGTTTGTTCTTCACTAATGTTCATGCTAGCAACAGGGCTGAGCTTACAAAATTTTGATCAGGGCTCAGAAAAAGCTGGCATGTACCCCTGGGCCAGACCTGCACCTTCCTGTGCATGATATCCTGCTTGAGAACCTCCATTTAAAAAAAGCCCGAACAAATTAAACTAAATTGTAAGCAGTTGTTAAGAAAGTTTTAAAAAATGTGAATTGAACAGAACTGAAGTAGAGATGTCTACACAAGCCCAGAACAGCTTGGAGGCTGTCACCATTGCAGTCAGAGATGTGATCCCAGCACATGTGGCTGTACCCAAGAGAGTTTTATTTTAGCTATATTGATGAAGATGCAACAGCACAGACTTTAGTAAAGGCTATACTAGGGGTATCAAAGATACAGCACATGAAGCCCTATCATTTGCATCACAGTGCTGCCCAAAGGTCTTAAACTGGACCTGCATGCAGCATGCACTAGATTGGTCCAATGTGTCAGACTGGGCTAGATCCTATATGCATGCTGGTGCCAGACTGCCACGCACTATACACTACGTATGTGGCTCATCTAGCTCATTGCATGCAGTTGCACAAGGTGCTAGCCTTAGGTGACTCATCCAGCTCATACAAGTTTGACAACCTGGGCTATACCAGCCTGTCTCGACAGTTCATACCAGCATGGTTTTACTGCTGTTGAAACCCAAGCTAGCCAGATTAAAACTAGCTAGTATATGCCTACCCATGCTTCTATCACAGCTTTGATCGCAATGTGGACAGATCCTAAGAAAGCTGAAATGCCCCTTTAATTTTATTGAGGTGTCAACTCAGATGTCCTTTAATGTTAATGCAAAAGTCAGCACTATTAACTATTGCATTTCCTATGTAAGAAAGGAGAGGAAAGACCACAGACCTACAAAAGTTTATGTGAAAGAAGTATCAGTTTGGTGGTTGTGTTTTTCCTTTTATCTTCATTCTCTCCAGTCAAGAAAGAATTGAGCCAAACAAATCTTAGGAGGGCAACTAGGCATCTTGCATCTCTATTGAGAGAGTCGGCTCAAGCCAGTCAGGGGAGCACAGAGATGCACACAAAGTCATATATATAATAGCTGCACGATCTATCACAAGTTGAATCTCATTCTGGTAACTGATGCTGATGGATCACATTTTGTGGCCAAACTGTGAAAAGTACAGTGGTTGCTTGCAGCTCCAAGTTAGCCCCTGTCTAAGATAAAGATGCACTTTTTACAAAGGTCAGAGATGTTAGGATGTGGGCTGTTGACTCGGATTCATATAGCCTTCATTTTTCAAAATGTAAATACTCATGTGTGCAATACACCGAGCATTTTTTCTATAAAGACTTCTTTTAAATTCTCAAATTTGAAAATTTAAATATCAGAAGTCTTAAAACTTTTAGAGGGAGTTCAAAAGAAAATAAAAATGAAAAAAAGGACTTTCTATCTTCTAAAAAGTAAAACACAGAAAAGGATTTCTGTATTCTCTAAAAATACTACTTTCTACTAATTTATGTATCCAATACCCATCTTTTAAAATATGTATGTGTCATATGCCGGCCTTCTCAATAGTGGAAGTTGCAATTACCAGTACATGCAAGTATGTCTTGTGCTGCAATCAAGCTTTTTACAGACATGTGGATTTAGGTAAAGAATGATGTATGTAGATCTGGATAGATATTTCTAGTTGTTTAACCTTGTCAGTGTTGAGCTGTGCATATTTTACCAATTTAATTTAATATCATTTAGATACAGCAGCTGAAGGAATGCTGCTTCTGTTTTCCTACAGATGCAAGTCACATAGTTAAATCTTAAATACTTTATTATTTGCTTTATTTTTTATTTTAGAAGTTCCCAATGTAAATAACATAAGACTATTATAATAAAGTAGAGGTTTTTATAGGGAATAATGCTGATGAGATTGACAAAGTCAATTATACACCATTCTGGAATATTTTGATGCTTACTATATTAATATTTCTGTGGTGCCCATGTGAAGAGCTATAGTGACTATTGCAGTGGATGAGTCATAATAAATAGCAGCAAATGCAGTCTAACCTCTGACTCTGTGACGAACAGCATGGGTACTATCTACGGTTCTGGTTTTAATTTCAATGGCATCAAAGGAAAACTCAAGAGGTTTAGAAAATAACTCTAGCACCATGGCTCTGATAAAATAAAATGCTTACCCACAGACATAAATTACCATGGGAATAAAAAGACTACACCAAAATTACATAGTTTCATAATGCTCTTAAATCAAAGTCTGGAGGACTGTGAGCACAGCTCACAAATTGTGACAGTAACACTACTTGATGAGCAGACTTTCTGTGGCGCTAACTAACCTACTAGGTTTCCTTTAGCGGTGATATTGGGTGGCACGTACTCGGATTGTGTGGGACATTCAGGATGGGCGAGACACCAAATTTTCAGTAAAGCTAGTTTCCTGTCAGAAGTGAACCCTGATATTTTTGTATGGTGTTTCCAGCTGGGGTTGCTTCCATGTTGAGGGCAATTATACTTGTTCACCAGCCCCTCCGATGCGACAGTGACTGTAGTGATGAAATTAAAGAAAAGAAATTCAATTGTGTTGGAAACCATAATGTTCTTATGCACACTAATTTCTCAGCAAGCACATTAGAAAATGTATTCTTGCCATTGTGGCTAGGTGAACTTTTATCCCTATAAACATGATGCTTTTCTGGCCATTCATTGCCACTGACCTCATTGAAGCTGAAGCTGTATGTAATTACTTTCAGGCACACTTTAATTCTGCACACTTTACTGGCGAGGGCACACCAGAGAGCTGATGTTTTCAAGTCAAACCCAGGAGAACATTTCTATGGGCTTTTTGACTGATTTCTGGGCCACAGCATTTGTTGCAAGGGAAGCCACTTGCCCTGAGTCGGTTCCGTCTTGGGTCCTTACTAGAATACCTATCTGAATTTGCCCTGTGATGTAATCTGTGAAATGATACTTTGGTTTCCTTCCTTATCTCTGCACCCCTGCCTACAACATCAGAGCAGTTAGTTCAAATGCTTACCTTAGTTTTGTCCCTGTCTTCTCCTCTTTTTGCCCACATGTACATTCTGACCTGAAATTACCAGTGTTTTCGTTGCAGGGGTAATGTTAAGAGTCCCAAATCTGCATTAACTTGGGCTGGTAAGGACCCAAACCATACCATATAAATACCTACAACACGTCCTGTATGGCCCTAGGGCAGATGGACAAACTTTCTTTTGCAATTCAGAAGGAAAGACTCAGTGGTCCAGCCTATTGCAGCCCTAAGAACTGCAGGAATATGGGTTATGCCTCAGAAATTTTAGCAAAGCACAGGGGCAAATGCAGCGCCAGGATGGAAGCCATAAAGCAGGCATGGCTGCAACAAGGCTGCTCATCACTTGATTGGAGCATTAGTACATGGTGACAATCTATTTATGTATACATCCAAATTCTATAGACAATTTAAATCCAAATCCAGAATATCTGAGAACAATGTCTCAATATCCCCATATTTGTTACTGAATCAGCATCCTACATACAACGCTGTGAGCTCCCAGACTCATAGACCTGGAATTCAGATGTCCTTCATTTGACTGGATGTTAGCCAAAAGGTCATGCCAATAACTTGAGCAATCTCTGTAGTAAAGACATACCTGTATGCTTAAATGCCTAAAAATGGTGGGGAGGGCAGTGGGAAATCTCCAGTCATATTAACCCTAAGTCAACAAATCATCACATTAGGTACCAAACCTTGCTCTGGATCATATTTTCAGTAACCTCTGATGACAATCACATTAGACGTAGCTGGGAAGGTGTATTGCATGTTTACCATATTGATATCAAATCCGTTTGGGCCAGATTCATTCCAGCTTCCCATGAAAGCTGAAAATGTCCTCTCCCCTCTGAGTTTTTTGGTTGTAGCCATGTTGGTCTAAGGACATAGGCAGGCAAGGTTCTTTAAATAGATGTGATCTCTTTTATTAGACCAACTGAGTAGTTGGAAAAATGTTCTTGGCAAGCTTTCAGACACAAAGGGTGATTGCACCCAACAGCTTGCTAAGAACCTCTCCCCTCTGGGGAACGTGGCCCATATTACCTACTAATTCTGTCCTCAGTTCAGTAAAGCAATATAGTACATGGTTATGTAAGCATGTGCTTAAATTTATATACAGGCCTGAGTACTCCTCTGTTCTGGAGAGTACCCAGGCATGTATATAAATGCCTAAAGCATTCATGAGTTCTACTAAAGTAAGTTTAAGCTGTTGGCCTGTTTATTAGGGCCGTGCAAAGTTTCATCGGCTGTTTCATTTCAACACTGTTTCAGTCAATTTTGAGGTTGAAACAGCAAAATCGAAATGAAATAAAGGCCATTGAAATAGACTCAAAACAAAACGAGCCTGGTCAAAACGTTTTAAAAATCAAAATGTTTTGACCATAGGCTGGGGATGGGAAGTCAGTCCAGCTGGGCTGCCTCTTGCCTGGGTCATGATCTAGCATGGGGGATGGGAAAGCAGCCCAGCTGGGACGCTCCCTGACCCAGTGTGATCTATAAAAATATGATGAAAATGAAATTTGATACAAAACACTGTTCCGCTGAACCGTCGAAACTCAAGGCAAAACGGAACGGTGCTGTTTTGTACAGCCCTATTGTTTGTTGTTGTTGTTTTTGTTATCATTATTACTACCACAAGTATTAGTATTTGCATATCATTCAACGTATTCTTTTATCAAAGCTTGCATAGGATGGATCAGTTGATACAGCTTGGAGTTCATTGACTCGATCGTCTAAATTTGAGCCACAGTATTTGAGATTCTGTGAATCAAGTGACTCAAAAGAGACTTTCATTGGTTTAGTTAGAACCAACTCAATATCTCATAACACAGGCAGTTTCATCTTAAGGGATTTTAAGTGCCTCACTTAATAACTACAGGCTAAGAAAAAACCAGTTTGCTTTGCACTAAGTCATAAAAAATAGCACCGATTGCCAGATAAACTTAAAAGGAAGTGATCAGTGAGCTTGACTTTGACAAATGTAGAAGGTTTTTAAGCAGGTTTTGTGTGTAACTTCCCAAATGAGTCATATATAAGAGAGCAAAAATTTCATCTATTTAAGTTCACCTGGTGGAATTCTTTTAAGAAGAAAAGAGAAGGACTTCTGGTACTTTTTTCTGAGGGGAAAGAAAAAGACTCACATGTCTGATCATCTTTTTCTTTTAGAAGTAGTATCCAGAGAAAGAAGGGAACCCAGGGGGTGAGGGCAGGGGGAGGAAAAAAGGAAGAAAGAAGCAGAGAGAAAAGAAAATAATGCAATAACCCGGCTTTCTTTTCCTCAAAGGAGCACCATCACCATCTTGTTTTGACTACTTAACTTTCAATCATGTTTTCTCCTCCCACATTAAAAATATTGACACCTAATTTGTTTTTACTCTAAGGAAGGGGAAGTCACTTGGAGATTTGCCCAGTCCACCTGAGTTACAGAACATCCTACACAGAGGGGATTTTAAAGGGAAAAAATTAATACAATGTTTCCAGATTTTTGGCCAGACCAGTTCTTCAGAGTACAGACTGGGAGAGGAATCCCATGTATACAGATTTAAACTTTTATACTCCCCTAATTCGGTCAGTCGCCCTGAATTCCCTCTAACTAACACCGGCTCCAAATAGAAATTGGGAGACTCCTTAACATGCCTTCTCTTCCCTGACCTTCAGGGAGTAAACAAGAGTGCCTACATCAGATTCGTCACCCTAAATCTCAATAGGGTGCCACCACTGAGGTGGCACTCTATAAATCAATGTAAGAGTCAGACTCTGCCAGTTTCCCAAGTTGACAAACTTCCCCAGAGGCTCAGGACCTGACAGAAGCTACCTGTTTGTTGTACATAAAACTATTATTTGACTGTCCACTGTAATATTGTATTTATGGTAAAAAACAAAAACAAAAAACTTTGATATTCTCCATACGCCAAGAGGGTTGTATGAAATGTCTTACATGCATTTTCTAGGTTCTTGCCTTATACTGGAAGTTTCCTGTCCTTGGTTAAGTTTAGATTACATTTCTTTAGATGGATCTAAAGGTGGGAAATAGGAGGAAGCTTTCCTATTGTGACTGTCTAGTGATATTTTAGTTCTGAGGAATCGAGAGTGGGGGACAACGTGTGGGAAAGAGCATACAGATAAACCATCTTCCTAAGGTGATGTAGGAAAGTACAGTTTTTATATTACCTGGTCACTTGTGCTGTTTGAAATTGTTCTTACCTTCACATGAAGGTGAGGAAAAAAGATACTTCTGAATCCTGCTGATAGCGGGAAATGTCAGAAGGCAGACAACTGAGTTGTGTGATGTATCAGTATGTAGAAGTGAGCCATTGCTTCCGTACACAGAGCTGAGGATGTGTTGCACAGTGGCTGCATTCAGTTGTTTTGCAAAAAACAGGCACTGAACAATGAATTGTCCTTTGTGGAATTATTTCTGCCAGGAACTGAAGGAAACAGCTGGGTCAGGAGTTGTCCAGGTTGAAACATTCTGCACCCAGCCAGGAAAGGTCCTCCTGGTACAGAGGACCTTTGGTCTGGTGAGAATGAGCAAAGTGATATTCTACAACTGGCATGCTTGGCCAGTCAGTTTAACTACTGGCATGGTTGGCCGATTAAATTTAGTAACATACCCCATATGAAACGGTGCCCTTTGGAATGATGTGATAACATTTCAAGTGAAACTTTTCTCACTTTCTTTCCTTCTTTCACTAGTAGAAATTATAGGCATCCTTGGTACCTCTTGCTTATTAATATTCTTTTTTCCCCCAAAAAAACCTTCTGATGGCATACAGAACTAATGTCCTCCATGACCATTTCTCTGATGGTTATTCTCATCACCAGGTTTGCCCTTGCCCTATATTTGACTGGAAGTTCTTTGGGGCAGAGGTGATTTCTTGGCATGCATTTGTGCAGCATCCAACACAACTGCGGGCTCTATTGTGGGTACTTACTTACATGGCCTCCATAACCATTTTATCTGTGACTGTGACACTCTGAGAATGGGACATCTATACTCTCTCCAACTTGAGACTGGGATGTGCTCTTCTCCACATGTTGTCCCCTGCTCTCGATCTCAGAACTAAAGTACCACTAGACAGTCACAACAGGAAAGCTTCCTCCTATTTCCCACGCATCAGCAGAGCCATTTTCCTGGCAACTTTTTGGGATGGATGGGTTGACCCACTCTTCCTTTCTTTGAGAAACTGAAAATACTGGTGTCCTATAACCTGTATTTATGACAGTAGGTGGCTTCCCTAAACCTCTAGTGTTTCAGAAGTGGGGCTGAAACGTTTCATGTCGGTCTGCTGGCACTTTAATTCTGAAGCAGTGAAGAACCCGCTAACATATGGAATGGAAAATATATTTACATGAAACCCCATCAAACTGCACCCCAACTCTCTTGTGGGTGACTTCAGTCCAACTTCAGCCCATGCTTGGGGCTTCATCTTGTAGCCATTGAAAGCAATGGGAGGTTTCCCAGAAACATCAACAGAATTAAGTGGTAGTATTTACACCAGTGTAGTTCACTTGATTTCCCTGCGTTCATGCGAGTGCAAATTGGCAAACTCAGACCTCCGCCAGAAACCAAAATATATTTAATTCACATTGAAAGTGCTTGCATTGTACAGTGACGGGCGCTACAGACGGCCCATAGATGGACAGATAAGATCGAAACATTTGCGCCAGGCAGATTTGTTTTTTATTGTCATTTATTTTCTTAACAGTAGGTTCTGTCACAGGGAAGCATCTTGTATGAGGGTATAGCATATACATGGCCTACCCTAGGAGAAATTCAGGGAAGGAAATTCAGCCTGTACTTGTTCCCCAGGGGCAATAATGTACTGCTGGCCAGTAACCCCTTCTGGTCTCATCTGCACTGGCCAGTGAATAAAGAGAAGACTCCACTCATACCTCCACCCACTCCCCACCCATTAACCCTGACAAAGGAATAGACATATGCCATTCCTGTGAATGCAGATTTTAGATGCAGGTAGGATCCATAGGACCACTGTTATTCCTTTAGGTAGCGGTGTAGTTCAAAGCTAACCCTTGTGTATCATTTGTAACAAACTGCTAATCTACCACAGTTATTCAGAACGTGTCAGGCCAGGGTTTTGATGCTTAAAACTGCTCGTCACTTGCAAATTGGAAACATACAATAATTACATGCATCCCATTTACGCTGTGCGCTCTTCACGTATCTATTGCCGGGCCCTGTCGTGCTACCTCTGAAGACATTTCGAACTTGTTATCTGATTGGTTAGCGCACTTCTGCGGGGTTATGATATAACGTTCATTGTGTACTCGGCAGGATAGAACGAGTTAAAAGGAGGGTGAGGAGCTGTTTATCTGTGGGTTGCGTGGGGGTTTTTTTTATTATTATTTTAAAATTTAAATAAGTATCCGAATCATCATAACATAATATAAAGAGAACAAAATCAAACAACCACGGTTCATTCCTGTGCTTTGATTTTTATATCCATGCATGTTAACAAAAAAAAAAAAAATAGAAAACCAAACATGTGTGCTGTCTTTTAATAAAGATCATATTAAAAATTCAATAAATAGCAATATCTCTGATCTCTTAACAAAAGCGGCTGGTGTACAGGAAATTAAATGAAAAAAAAACTTGTTAATCCTTTTTGATTTCTGTACATGGTAGCTGGAAGCAGAATTCTTTAACTTGCTGAATTCTCCTCCCTCCTCCTTTACATTTCTTCTTCTTCTTCTTCTTCTTCTCGTTTTCTTTTTTTTTTCTTTCTTTTTTTTTTTTTTTTTTAATCTTCTCCACCACAAACGTTGTCTGGGTAACCTCGGTGTAAATGCAGCCTGTTTCTCTGATACATCTTTAAATAAATAATAAAAGAATTTAAAAAAAAAAAAGCAGTTGTGTCATTGTCTCATCCCTGTGGCCTTGCTGAGAGGGATCTGTCTCGAACCAGGTGATAACCTGATAGACTTTATCTTATCTTTTCTAGGCCTCCCTGAAGCCTGCCAACACTTCGACTGGCTGTTAGGCATTTTAAATATCCCCCAGGAGCCCTAACCTTACCCCTTTTCTCTTCTTGTCAGCTGGAATGTCTCAGAGCTGTCAGAGGCTTGTTGCTTATTGATGTTTCCGTGTGTTTTATGTCTTTTCTGAGATATGACAGCCCCTGACACAGTGCTGATTTCAATCAGCCTGCTTCTGGAGAGGCCTAAGATTTTTTACTCGCACAGTCCCAGCCTCTAGCATACTTCAGAGGCTGCCATCTAATGAAAATGTTTCAGTAGACTGAAATAAAGGCCCAGTGCTCAACAAACAACAGTTGATGAATTCACAAGACTGAAAAAAAAAAAGGGGGGGGAGGAAAAAAGAAAAAAAAAACAAAAACCCTCTGCTTTTGTTATAAGAAAAGCAAGAAGAGAGAGTGACCTCATGAGCCAAAGGTTTTGACACTGAATCAAATCCCTTTAGGCCTGAACTGGCAGGCAGGGCCTGGCTTTAGATTACTTTATCACATCTTAGAATGAGGCTTGTATGTACCTTAGGACACCCGACATGTAAAGAGCTAGATATTTTACCCCGGCTGCCTAATAAGTCAAGTTTCAATGTCTTGTGGAAAATGAAGGTCTGTCTCAGGGAGCGTTAAAAGAAAGCTGAAGGGGAAGGAAACATGTAGCCGCTGAAACCAGAGATCTCAATTATTTGCATTTAAAAAAACCCAACCTCTCTTGAAAGAAAGAAGATAGCCAGTCAGTTTTACTCTAGGCCAGTACACACGAGCGGATATTTTTATTTGCAATTTCCCATAAAACTATCCTTTGGGGCTCATAGTACATTTGTTTACAGAAGTCTTTGATCAGGCTTTGAAGACACAGCCCCTAGGGCTGGAGGTGGTACGGAGATGCATCCAAGCCACAGGAGCTCCAGCTGACAGAGCGCCGGAAACCTTTCCTGCAGGAGCCCCAGAGGGCTCATCCGCTGCACGGCCGGTTTGTTGCATCCCCCATGCCTGGCCTGCTGCTGCCATAATTCCCTTTGCACGGCTGGATACGTGCCAGGAAGACCCTAGACTGGGTGCACAGGGTATTGCAAAGACAACGGATGTCCTCGTACCACGAGGGACGGGTTGAAAGGATGGAGGCTCTTTGCATTCTTTCCTGACCTTGTTGCACCCGCAACATGTTGGGCCCTTTTTTCCATCTTGAAGTGGCATAAAAATACCTCTGCTGCAAATGCAAAACTGTGTATGTGGGTCACCATGCGCTTGTGCAAAGATTCAAGGAGATGGATATTAACTTCTGAAGAGCTGCAGGTGGGCCATCCCCGCTCGATTGTTTTGTACAAACATAGACCCCATGTCCCTGTACAAGGGAGGTGATGGAGCTTGGGATGGTTAATGCCAACAGCTTTGTATTTTCCTTCATGTTTTAGAACATCTGGAGCAGTCCAGTGATTTCAAAGCAGCTACAATATCAAGCCCTTCCATGAACAACACCTGCTGGGATTGCTATTTAAATCTGTTGTGCACATTCACTCTTGCTTTTCTTACATTCTTGCCTTTGGGAAGAACAATCCTGCCTGCTCTGAGAAATATTCTCTGCCCAACTTTTGGACAACATCACTGGAATCGCTTCTGCTCGGTGACTCAGAGGGTTTGGTTAATAACAGACAGCTCTGAGCATAGCCTTATTCTGTCCTTCAGAGGGGAGACTTTAATCCTGAGTCTTATTTCACAGAGCTCAGCTCCTAGGGTTAAGCAACAAATTATATCCATGCCTCCAAGCCAAACGAGGAGCGAAAATTTCTATTTAAAAGAATGTGGAAATAATGCTGTCCATCTACCTACAGTACAATTCCATTTTTAAACTGCTTTGATATTTTTAACAATATTAATATAATAACAGCAGCATGTGCCTATTGGGTTAGTCTGTATTTTATAACTTAGTATCCAATTTCTCCCTTGTTTCCTGCAGGACTGTCACTATTAATTCCCACTCCCATTTTTTCCGTCAGTGCGAACATTGTCATTGGACTATTGTTTGTAAGTGATAAGCGGCCCCAAGTATTATTATTATTATTTCACTGCTGCTTGTTGAGCATCAACAAACCTACCAGAAGTATTAGAAATGTGGTGGCCAATTTAACCCCCTCTCAGCCGGCTCTGGCACCACTCACCTCCATCAATGTAGTTGTTGTGTTCTCAAAGAATAGCAAAATAGGAAACAAGTCAAAAGACAGACTGTCACAGGGAAGAAAAAAAAAATACCTCAGGGGGTAAGGAATGCCTTCACAGTATAGCTTTAAGGTTTTAATTTATATTGGTCCTGACTAATGCCACAGCCTGAGCAAGCTAGGGTCTGGGAGTCAGGTCTCCCACTGACCCTTACATAGACTAGTTGAGAGAAGGATGTCAGCTGAAAACTCCCAGGGATCACGGGCCTGCCAAGCACTTTGAAAATGACTGCCAATTTGGCCTAATCTCAACTGAATGCATGCCCAAGAGGGAGGGGAACAGCAATAATAAAGCAGTTTAGTGCGGAAAGATATTGCTTTCAAGCTCCCAAGCCATTCCAGCCTATTTTTATGTCAATATTATTCGCATGCACACACGTTCTCACACAGACACTGTGTCACACGTGCATGCACATGCTCTGTTTGTCAGAGATTCATGATATTGGCATCTTCTTCTAACACCCCCAGGGATCAGTCAGCCCCTTATCCCCCAAATCTTAAAAATCCCCATAAAAACAAAAAGGCAATGAATGAAAACCAAAAGTTCAAGGAGAGTTTTGATCCTCTAGGCACGCGATGTGTAAAGACTCAAGTCCATTAGACCCTTGCTGTCGCTAAAGATTTTAAGGTGTTCAGAGTGATGGGGGCAGCAGTGTAAAACCCATAGTTTGCTAGCTCTACCTTAGTATATAAAGCTTGTCCTCCGAATCAGGCAGCAGGTAACATAGTATATTTAAATGACGTTTGGCATTACGGATTGCGAATGACAAAACAGAAGTGCAGTGTTTGTACTGTTAATGCTAGCTACTGCAATAGAAATGCTAGCTTACATTTAATTATACTGTAATCAATATCTCTTCCATTTTAGTATATTCCCTTATGACACATCAAGGTTCAGATAGAAGGAAACAAAGCTTTTTTGTGAAGGAGATCAAAGGTGATAGAATTTTTCAGCTCATGCTAGCCTACAGCTGTATCCTTTACTTGTATGAGTAAAGATTACATGCGTGAGTAAAGGCTGGGGGATCAGCCTTGCATGTACTCTACCAGAAATCAGCACTACTTAGTGCATTTAATAGTCATGTTTAAGGATACATAGATTTTTTTAAAAAAAAAGGCACTTGGCAAACATTTTCGTCTGCTCCAGCATCTGCCTCCAATATGCTGTATACCTGCATCGCTACATTTGGGAACCAAAAGGTAACGAGAGTTTATCAAAGGATTAGGAAGCCCTGATGCCGCCATTCACAACTGTTACAGATATAAATTATTGTAATGGCATAATTTGCTCCTCAATTTACATTTTGTTCAGAAGTGTTATGCCTGGAATGCCAAAACGTCATTGCAGATTGAACTGGTGCTTGAGTTCGTAGATTTACATTTTATGTTATATTTCTTTATTTACATTTTGTTTTGTATTTGCCACCCTGCAAAATACACCCAAGAAAAATGACTTAAAACTTGCTTTATTTATTTATTTATTTATTGGGGGGGGAATCACATATCTTTTAAGTAAAGGTAAAGACAAAATCTCAGGAGAAATGCCTCTAATGATCTTTGCAGTTCTGCCCCATTCTTTGAGATGCTCTCAGCGATGGATTTTTTTTGTATGATTTTATTTTGGAAGGTATATAGAAAGGATATCACTTTTTATATAGTGCTGTCCTTCTATAGAGCCTGCTAAAGTTCTATAGAACTTCTTCATAAGGCCGGCCTGCAACTGCATCCAAAGTGAATACAACTCCATCCAAAACATTTGGAGAGTTGTCTTGCCATGTGCTAGGTCCAAATCCAGCAAAGCCTTAAGTATATGTTTAACATCAAGCATCTGGCTCATTCTTCTCAAATCAATGGGATTACTTATATGCTTAAAATTAAGCATGTGTTTAAGGGCTTTGCTGGCTCAGCCTTTGAAAATAACTTCATTCTGAAAAGGTAGGCCACTGTTATATGCTGTATATCAGCATAGGGAACTGTGTGTATATTATAGAGTAAGTACTGAATTATGCTTCTGATTCATAGTAGGGGAAAAAGCCTCTAACAAATTCAAGGAAAAAATCCCCAAATCTCCCCAAAATTGAGATGAAAGATTATCCCCAGCTGGACCATGTTAAACTCTTTCAGCTATATAAGAGGGAAAACCCAGTCTACAAGTATCAGATGTCCTGGAGAGAGGCTGACAGCTGAGAGCCTTTCAACAGCTGATGTGAGGAGAGTCTTTCTCACTGAAGAGAAGAAAGACTAGCACTTGGGAAAAGGAAGCTGACTATGTCTTTCTATGCACAGGGCTCTTTACATCTGAGCCTCTGATGCACAATCTTTTGATTCTGCTATAGACAATTTATAAAACAATTTGATGCAAAATTGATAGATGTAAAATGAAATGCACGTATACATCCTAGTATCGGACTGCACTCAGAGAGCAGATAGGTTGGCATATTCAGGAGCTTGATTGGTGATGAATTTTGGGGAAACTGAAGATGCTTGTAGCCCCCCCTTAGAAAAGAGTTTGGGCCTTGACTCTCAAATGCATTTAGGTGGCTAAATGAGTTAGAAGCTTAAATACCTCTGAAGATCTGGGCTTTTGCCCCTTGAAGGATCAAGCCCTACTTGGTTTGGGCCCCAATCCTGCAATAAGTTCAATTTCCATGGGTTCCACTGCTTCTGGAGAGCCCTAGCATCTCTAGTCCAGCTAGATGTAGATGCAGGGGAGTTTCCACATGGAGGTTTTTGCAGGATCGGGTTGTCAGGCTGGTCTCACAAATTATGCAGGGTCACAGCCTGTAAGAACTGAAACGGAGACTGGTTCTTGAAATGCTAGCCCTGAAATACATTTCTAAAGAAAAAATATTTTAAATATATTACTTCCCCTCCCTGTGCTTGCCTGCTGGCTTTTGATTCCATATCATCTCTGCAGAAACACTTAAAATAATACTGTAGAAGAAATTGCTCCCTTCTGTTTTGTAGCAATTTAGGCAGTTATCACTGGATGGAAACAAAATGAATAATTCTGCAGCAAGTTAAAATTCTGGACATGGTATTTTGGGAAAGCATAAACTTTTCCATCTTGGTGGTTTTTTTATAATTAAAACTTCTGAGCAGAAGTGTATAGCAAGTGCACAAAATGTGGAATACATGGGCATTTGGCAGCATGTTTTATTCCCAAAGTGCTGATCTGTATAAATGTTGGAGTAGAGAAAAACCTAAGAACCTGGCATGCCCTAGCTGCTAAGCTGGAGCTACTGCAATGGGATTCAGTGTGGCAAATGTCCAGATCTGGCACAAGTTTCTCCTCTTTAATGCATATCATCATATCATTCGGAGTTGCATAGTGTTAGGCAGTTTTTGTGTCCTCACATCATGAATACATTGATTCCTCTATGTCTCTTTATTTGGAATGTAAAGTTGCAAATGATGTCTCTACTCATATTTGGGACTATCTCCAGGAGACAGCTGGGCCAAATTCATCTTTGGTGCAAACCCATTGACCTCAGTGGGCTTGCACTGCAGATAAATTTGTACCACAAAACGTAAAATGCTGAGGCATTATTAGTCCCAGAAACAGAAGCTAACAGACCATTTCCGTTCTAGACACTTTCAAAATAGAAAAGAAGGCACAATCACTGTAGAAGACTCAGTCTAAAGGCAAGCAGCCAGACAAAGAGCATGGGAAAAGCTACGATGTGTATGATGAGCACTCAAGTCACGGTGGATAAGGAAGATTGGTGAGGTGAGCGGTCAAAGGAGACAGAGTAAGAAATGACCAAGTTTGGCACAGAACTAGAGAAGAAAGGATGGGTTTTACAGGTATTATAGCATCTCTGGTTGTAATGTTGCAGCATAGTAGCAACTCCTTCAGTCCTGTTCTTTCTCCTAGCTCTGGTCCCTCAACCAGTTCTCACTTTCTGATCTTAGTTCAGGTTCTTGAACTTATTTCTTTGCTGTCGCCTTGTTTCCCACTCAGGATCTTTCTAGTAGGTTCAATATACAGTATACAGAATGGGAAGTGAAGTACATGGCCCCCGACCAATTTGCCAACTTAATTCAAGGTTGTCTCACTTGCTGTTCAGCTGAAAATTGGCAGCAGGTATGGCAGAAGAGAGAGAGGTCTTGGCCTGTTGCATAGACATTATAGATCACATTTTACAGCACTATCACCTTGTAATCATGGCTTTGCATTTCAGAGAATCATAGAAAATTAGGGTTGGAAGAGATTTCAGGCTATCCAGTCCAATCCTCTGCTCAAAGCAGGACCGGCCCCAGCTAAATCATCCCAGCCAAGACTTTGTCTAGCCAGGTCTTAAAAACCTCCAAGGATGGAGATTGCACCACCTCTCCAGGTGACCTGTTCCTGTGTGTAACTACCATCCAATTATTTTTTTCCTAACCTCTAATCTAAACTTCCCTTGCTGCAACTTGAAATCACTGCTGCTTGTTCTGTTATCTCCCATCACTGAGAATAGTCAAGATCCATCCTCTTTTGAACGACCCCCCCCTCTGCTATTAAATCCCCCCCTCAGCAATCTCTTCTCCAGAAAAAATAAACCCAGCTCCCTCAGCCTCTCATAATCCATGTGCCCCAACTCCCTGGCCATTTTCATTGCCCTCTGCAAAGCTCTCTTCAATTTTTCCACATCCTTTCTATAGTAGCGGTACACAACTGGACACAGTACTCAAGCAGATGTGGCCTCACCGGGGTTGAATAAAAAAGAATAATCACTTTCCTTGATCTGCTGGCAATGTTCCTACCAATGCAGCCCAGGATGCCATTCGCCTTCTTTGCAACAAAGGCACCGTGTTGGCTCATATTCAGCTTACTCTCCACTGTAACCCCCAGGTCCCTTTCTGCAGAGCTGCTGCTTAGCCAGTTGGTCCCCAGCCTGCACCGGTGCGTGGGATTGTTCTGTCATAAGTGCAGGACTTTGAACTTGTTCTTATTGAACCTCATGAGATTTTTTTTTGGTCCAGTCCTCCAATTTATCTAGGTCTCTCTAAATCCTAGCCCTACCCTCCAGCATTCAAGAGACATAGGTTGTCGGTGATCTAAGATGATCCATCAAGGTAAGATGGGTAGAAGCGGGCATTAAGAAACCAAGTACATCAGTTGTATGTGACAAATCAACCAGTGTGTTGGTAGCAAAGCTTTGCTAAATTTATAGGAATGTACTGCGTACTTGAGCCTTTGGGAACAGGCCAGCATAGTCCATGTACCACACAGGCAGACCTGGTAGAAGTGATGCATATTGTCATAGAAAAGTGGCCAGTGGGAGGGTGTGGCCAGAAATCACTTGAAAAAACCTGGAACTGGTCATAGTTTCATAGTAGCTAGGGTCAGGAGGGACCTGAACAGATCACCTAGCCTGACCCCCTGCCACAGGCAGGAATGAATGCTGGGTTCACAAGACCCCAGACAGGTGACCATCCAACCTCCTCTTGAATTTGCCCAAGGTAGGGGCGAGGACCACTTCCCTGGAAAGTCGGTTCCAGATTTTAGCCACCCTAACTGTAAAATATTGCCTTCTGATCTCTAACCTAAACCTATTCTCCATCAGCTTATTACCATTGCTCCTTGTCACCCCAGGTGGTGCTGGGGAGAAAAGGGCTCTACCTATTTGCTGTTGATCTTCCCTGATGAGTTTGTAGGCAGCCACCAGGTCCCCCCTCAGCCTCCTCTTGCTGAGGCTGAACAGGTTCAGGTCCCTCAGTCTCTCCTCGTAGGGCCTGTCCTGCTGCCTGCTCAACAAGTGGGTGGCCCTCCTCTGAACCCTCTCCAGGCTGGCCACATCCCTCTTGAAGTGCGTCGCCCAGTACTGGATGCAGTACTCCAGCTGCGGCCTGACCAAAGTCGCATAGAGGGGGAGCATCACCTCTCTGGACTGGCTTGAGATGCACCTTTGGATGCATGACAAGGTATGGCTGGCCTGGCTGGCTGCGGCCTGGCATTGGCGGCTCATGTTCATCTTGGAGTCAATAATGACTCCCAGATCCCTTTCTGCCTCTGTGCTTTCAAGAGGGAACTCCCCAGCCTGCATGTATGCTGCGGATTCCTTCTCTCAAGGTGCAGAACCCTGCATTTGCCTATGTTGAACCCCATCCTATTCTCGTCTGCCCAAATCTATTCGCAGCCTCTCTCTCCCAAGCGTGTCCACCTTGCCCCACATCTTAGTGCTTTCCACCCCCTCGTCCAAGTCGCTGATGAAGATGTTAAACAGTGAGGGTCTGAGGACCAAGCCCTGGGGTACCCCACTGTTCACATCTCACCAGGTTGAGTATGACCTATCCACCACTACTCTCTGGGTGTGCCCCATCAGCCAATTTTTTACCCATTCAATTGTGTAGGCATCAATGCCACAGTCTCTTAATTTATTGAGGAGGATGGGATGAGAAACAGTGTTGAAGGCCTTCTTAAAGTCTAGAAAGACTACGTCCATGGTGACACCATCATCCAAGGATTTAGTTACTTGGTCATAAAAGGCAATCAGGTTGGTCAGGCAGGACCTGCCTTTGATGAACCCATGTTGATTGCCCCTGAGCATGATCTCCCCTGCCGGCCCCCCAGATGTGCTCCAATATCTTCCTGGGCACTGAGGCCTATAGTTACTTGGGTCCTCCTTCCTCCCTTTCTTGAAAATTGGGACCACATTAGCCAGTTTCTAATCCCGCAGCACCTGGCCAGATGATCATGCATGTTCATACAGCTGGGCCAAGGGCTCCACGCTGACCCCTGCCATCTCCCTCAACACCCTTGAGTGGAGGGCATTTGGACCTGCAGATTTAAAAATGTCTAGCCCTTCCAGAAGATCCCTAACTACATCTGCGCTGACTGAAGGCCTGACGGAGCTATCCCCAAGATTGTCCCTACCTCTGGTAGGTGGGATGTCCTGGTCCCTGTTCAAGAAAACAGAGGCAAAGAAACTGTTAAAAATATCAGCTTACTTGTTTGATGTAGCCACAAGATTACCATTTGCATCTTGCAGGGGCCCTACATTGCCTGGTGCCTTCTTCTTGCTCCCAGTGTACTTGAAAAAGGACTTTTTGTTGCCCTTAATCCTGGTCATGACAGATACGAGATGCTCATTTCTGGCAGGCAGTCAGAAGCATCACCCAAGGTGGCGAGGTCTGGATAATCCTGTAGCAAGCATACTGGAACACTTCTTTTCCCTCTCTGAGAAGTCATTTGAGTTGCAGCACAGACTGTATCCCGCTGTGCTTCTCATTTGGCCTCGTTTCTGGACTTACATCTCAGACAAGTGCATCTAAATTAATTTTGTCTCAGAGGTTGTGTCATTTCTTCCTCCAGGATTGGATGCATATAGCACAGCTATGTTTCTTTATTTATCTGTCTTGGACTTATGCTGTAATGGGTAGCCTCCAAGAGCAAACTGTGCCAGTACTACTGGAGCTGCCATGCTCTGTCACTGTATTCTGCTTCTAAAGTAAATACTCTTTAGAAATGTTTGCTCTGTTGATTATTCTTGCTATGTATCGTTGCTGGGAATGTACGGTAATTGTGTAGTGTCAGAGTCTGACTGCCCACCCTAAATGCCTGTTATTAATGATTCTTTATATTGTTGTCTATGATAATCCTATGCCTCTATAATTCTAGAGAGCAACCTTTTCAGTATGATGAATGGAAACTTATTGAAAAGGAGTGCCTCTGTTATCAACATTTCACGTTGGCAATGCAGTAAATGCTAACCAACTCAGCAGCATGTCAGGCTCTCTGCGGAAATGTCAGACTCTTAGCCTCTACATATTTGGACAGATCTGTCAATTCTTACCTATGGACTATGGATTGGAAACGTCTCAATTATAAAGTGCAGGCTGTGGGTCATTCTCGGAAAAGTGAGTGCCTCACACGCTTAATTGAAAAAAAAATTAGCAGCCATAAACATTTGAGCTTAATAAAGGGTAATCTTTTCCAACATTGTGTGGTTGGGAGAATGCAGATCGCTCCAGCATAGCACCGTTAGAAGGAGAAAGGGTCTCCCTGTGACTAGGAGAGAAGCCTGCCATATCAATGTCTGCCTAGCAACTGAAAGGTGACACATCAAGCCTCCTTTTCAACCCATTTCCTCTTGATGAGAGGAAGAGATCCTCCTGCGAGTTATTACCTGAAATAATACCATATGGTAAAATGTAAACAACATCTGCATATTCATGTAATAATTTCATCTGTTTAATTAGTTCCAGCAAAGCAGTTTACCCTCTGAGGCCCTCACTGTCAGCTCCGCGCTCATACATCCATGCCCTGCTGTCGAGTCTGACAGCCGTCTATTGTTCATTCACTGCTTCCACCTCGCCACTTAATGTAAGTGAATCTTCTGAGGGGTGGAGAGCCTGTCCCCATTGATCCAGATGTAGAGGGGGGAGCAGGGTAAATATCTGTCAACTTGGCATAGGAATACTAAGGACAAGCTTGACAGATCAGGTGGCTTTGTGGATTGTGGGCTTTTTGGGTTTATTTTTGGTGGGGGTGTTTTAAGTGCTAAAGCAGAGCAAGGGAGGACCGTGGGCTTGACTCGACAATTACTGTTAATTCTTTGCTCTCCGGCCAAAGTTAGATGCTTCCAAATCAGGCTAATCCAGTGACAGAACTGCAGCCCCTGTTCGTACAGTCGGCTCGCTTGCTCTGTGCCAAACTAATGACAGCATGCCTACTGGTGCAGCAAAACATAGGGCCCTAGAGGGCTGTGTGGATTGGCCAAACAGGTTTTTGAAAATGCATGTCAACAAACACCGTTGAGGACAAACTGCGAATGTAAAAGCTTAAGCAGGTCTAACCGGAAAGGTCCCTACAACGTATTTTTAGAGTCGCATGAATCTCCTGGATCATGCAAATAAATGGCACGGTAGGTTACATGTTACGGTATGTGTTTTAACTTCCCTTTAAATGGAAACATTTATATTACGGGAATATAAACACTCCAGGGTGATTATTACATCCTAAGCAGAGGAAAGCATTGCAGTTCCACGTGGTAAAGTCAATATCGTAATAAGGTAATAATACTAATACTTAGCACTTATATAGCCTCTTACAGAGTTGAGCAAACACTAACTGATTAGTCCTCACAACACTCTGGGGGAAATAGGTAGGTAAGAATTATTATCCTGTTGTAAAAAGGAACCATATCTTATCCATCACCATGGTATCTAGACAAACAATTGGGCAGGTGGATTGTATTCTCACCGTTGCCTCGGGCTGCAGTGAGCAAGCGTGCATAGAAATCGGTTATTTTGAGGTAAGTTCAAGCAAAGAGGGAGAGATGATGTTTTGTTCTGAAGCTTGTAAGAACATTGTTCTTTCTAATGTCTTGCAGAAAGGAATCCCATAGGTTGGAAACAGTAGCTAAGAAGAACCAACGCCTTTCAGCATGTTTGAGTTTGGCCCTAGATAAGGTTGATTTCACTGCCTATAAAGTACATAGGTACCACTGTAGATCACAATAAGATTCCTAAGATACTCTGCATCTAACCCTTTAAAAGACATGAAGATCAAGATTAATTGGACTGAGCAAGACCTAAGGAAGGTAAGGTGGGGTAAGGTGTTCTCACCACTGGGGTAAGGTGTTCTCACCATCCTATGCAAGTCAAAAGGGCTACTGCATCTGGATTTTCTTTATGGCATTCACTGTAAACTCCAGTAGTAACAGGTGATGGTGAATGTGTGACTCACTGTGGCTAAAGTCAAGAAGGTGAAAGGCTTTCCTATTTACCAAAGACAAGTACAAAGTTCAGAGACCATATGCTGCTTAGACTGCACACTTCTGTAGCGATAGTCCAAAACCCAGTGGTGCAGTAACTGTAGTGAGCTTACTGTAAACTCTAACAAATGCAGAAACCAAGGCATGAAGAAGTCAAATGAGTTGCCTAAGTGTACACAGTAAGTCCATTTGTGAAGCAAGGAGCAGAACTTAGGAACTTCTTCTTTTGAAGAACTATACTTATTTTCCCACAATAGAGCCTCCCCTGTTCATTTTTAGTATTAATTGCCATTTCACATTAATGATGATCATGTTTCCTCCCCCCCAGCTATCAATTAAGTCTGTTTCCTCCTCACAACTAGACTGCATGCAACCTCAACCATCTAGTGAAGCAAGCCTGTGATCAAACAAGTCAAGGCACATTGTTATACTGAAGGTAATGGGATATTGATATAAATGGTATCTTTACATGGTACCTGAAACATGAATATTTCACGTTTACATAAGCAAAACAAGAGCATACCTTCTGAAGCTCTCCAATGGAGAGAAAATTCAGTCAAAAATAATCTGCTTAGCACTAATGAAATTCAGTAACTTATTAAAGCCAATATAATGATAGTTAAGTGGTAATAAAACTTAAAAATGTGATACTTAATACAAAAAGAAAATAATATAGCACTCGTGATAAATTGACCTGACTACTGGTTTTAGGCTCTTTATCCATGAAACAGATACTGTATGCTTGCTGATTAATAGGATTCCAAACATAGTGGAAGTAGCCTCTAGCGATAAAAATTTGTTTCGACTCCACATCCAGTACATCATTATTGTTCAGCTGAAACAATTGGGAAGAACACCAAAGCTGGTGATGTGTGTGATGTGCTGTTTTCTGGGATGGAGTTGTGAAATATCTATCTGGACTAATACCAATAGATCATCCAGCAGCCATTGGATATCACCGTGCAAAAAAATAAATGAAAAGGAAAATGGTCTTGCTGTCCAAGACTTGGAATGAGAAACAAGAGAACTGGGTTTAATTCTTAGTTCTGCTCTAGATTTCTCAGATATGCTGTGATCTTAAGCAAGTCATTCAATCATTTTGCATGTTAGCTCCAACCACCATAATGGGGTTACGTCTTGACCCTATAGGGATCTTGAATTCATAAATAAGCATTAGTGATAAATCTATAAATAAAATAATAAGGGTCTGCATTTAATAAAGTTCTGTATCCACCTATTGAAATGCACCAGGCAGCCTGTGGTAGGGCACCTTTGGTGCCTGCCACTTTAAGGTTTGAGAGCTGGCAGCAGGGCAGCCTGCAGGTGTGGGCTAGCCCTAATGAGGCAGTCACATGACTGCAGGAAAGCCCTGGGATGGGAGAAGAAGGCTGAGCAGCCTCCATTTTACATATAGGCTCTCAGGACTGAGGCAGCAGTCTGCTGCCGGCAGCTAAAAGAGCAACATGCGGCTGAGCTGCTGCTCAGAACACCTTGGAGGTAAGGGCAGGAGCTATGGGGATGGCAGGAGGCTCCTGGTCCTGGACATGACCAAAACTTCACCCTGCTGGGGAAGAATGGCCTAATAGGGCTGCCCATGGTGAGGTAGCTCCCTAGAAATGCCAGGCCAGTTGCCTCCCCAGTGAAAGGTGGGGAGGGGCACCTTATAACCCCAACCCCCACTACCCAGTGGGTAATTTTAGACCTGGGATAGGCATACAGAGCCAGGCACGCCTAGTGAGAGGTACCTGAGCCCATGGGGGTGCAATACCCCGGAAGCCCCAGTGAGGGGGTGGGAGTTCATGCGGAGAGTAGGGTGCATGGTGGCACTTGAAGAACTGTGCACGATGGGTACAGAGTAGGGTTGCAGGGGCAGCCTGAAGGGCAGCACATAGGCTAACCCCCACATGGGGGACAACAGGAGCAAGTTGCCCAGTGAGGGGCTAGAGACTGAGTTCAGCCCAGGGCAGGGCATAACGTCAGTGCCTCATAGAGTAGGGATTTCTCGAGGAACCCAAAGGTGCTGCCCATGCACTGGCCAGCGTTAGAGTAATTAAGCTTGATGGCCCAAGTGGGTTGCTCAGAGGATCAGGGTGGGTTGAGAGTGGCCCAGTGAGGGGCAGTATGTAAGAGGCCCTATGAGAAGGGGTGGAGTGCATGAGTAGTATGTGAGAGGCCCAGCAAGGGGTAGAGTTGGCCTGGCCTCAGGCTGGAGTTATGATGGAGTTATAATGCCATCTGCAAGGCATGGGACACAGTGTAGGGATGGTACGGAGCCATGTATAATGCCCCCTGGCATCGGGGCATTAAATTGGGCAGCCTCCCACATTTTACCCCAGTTTACTTAAACAGTGGAAGCTGAGAATGGGCAGACTGCCCCACATGGACAGGTGGGTAAGCCAATGTTGAGACCTGTCCCCTAATATGGCCCCCGTCACACAGCTTCCCAGTGCTCTGGAATTACTTGATGAGACCTAGCAGTGTAGTTAGAGAAAACCTTTAATGGGGCCCCCTCAAAAAATTGTTCTGTTGAACAGAAGTGTTGCATGTATTGTACCCATGATGACCAGAAATTGTACCATATGCAGCTGTATATCCTTGCAAATTTCATCAGAGGTGCTTTTCATTAGCAATTCTAGAAAATAACTCTACAACTAATGGAAACCATTTTTTCCTCTGTAAGTACAATAAAATTGTTCTTTGTAGGGTTTTTTCCCTCCATTAAATGGTACATATGAAGTAATTTTATGCAGGTCTCAAAGTGCTGCCTAAATTAGTCCTCAAAAAAAGTCCATTATTCTTTTAAGTCTATAATTGTTATGGTCTTCTTGTGCTCAGATCCCAAATTGTTTCTAATGGACACTTTAGGGCAGGAGGGTTAATGGTGTTTTAGTGAGGTAAAACTGCTGGCCAGAGCGGGGTTAATTTATCAAAATAACTTTACATATTGTTTGAAGTGCTACTTCTCAAACTTTCTTTATGTGGTAGCTATTTTAACAGGATGCATACAGTGTTTTATGTCCAAGATGTTTCTGAATTTTTATTTTTAATCAGTAAGTTGGATTCTCTGTGTATTATTCCCCAAAGACAGCCCTTAATGACCTTTAATGTATATTTTATTTTGCAGATTATTGCGATAAGGAAACCCTTGTGTCGCGACCCACTGGCGTCTGGCTAATCCAGTGGTATTCATCACTGCATTGTCCATGATCAATAACTAATTATCAAAGTGGCGTTTCTTTTCAAAAACTCTTTGTTAAAAAATGGCTTTTGGCTGAGAGCGGAGGAAAAAGGTCGCCACTTTGACATCATTGCAAGTCTTTCAAAATCCAGTGGGCCGTCCAATTGAATTACTGTCCCAAACTAATTGATATAAATTTGAACAGAAGAATGCTTGTTACTACAGAATGTCATAATGATAGTCTTGGCAAGAGCATGTGAGTGGGAGAAAAAAACCCCCAACCCCAGGAACTAGTCACAAAGCTTCTCAGCACAAGGAGATTATTAACAAAATTATCAGGAATAAAAATTCTTATGCCACTTCCCCCTGTCCCATTCTGATTGACCAGACATGAAAATTCAGGAATGACTGTGGTCATTCTCTTCTGTCATTTTTTTTAAAAATAGATTTTTTCAAGGGAAAAAAAATCAACTGAAAATGTAAGTGTAACACGCAAATGAATGGAAACCCAGTCATTAGTTGCAAATGTCCCATTGACTATAATAGGAGCACAAATGGCTATTGGAATATAACCTTTCTTCAGCTGGGCCTTTTTTCATTTGTGAACCCCTAAAACATTTTGAATGGAGAGTGCAGACTGCTTTGGAAATTTCAAATGGAGGTGCAGACTAGGGGCGTGCGAAGCGGGCCCTACTCGATTCAGATTCGGCTTGAATCAGGGAGAGTGATTTGATTCATTGTTTTGGATCACTGTCCCTGATTTGATTTGGCCGATCTGAAGATTGGATTCTGATTCAGACATAGGCTCAGCTTTAAAAGTTTTTCTGCATACTTTGAGGTAGCAGGCACAGCTTGTGATTGCTGCGATGCTGGGGCGCATGAAGTGTCCCACAGGAGTGTGGGGGAAGCCCTCCATGTGCTTGGCAATGAACCCAGAAATGGACCAGAAGTGCGATTGGCTGCAGGGGGACCCCAGGTGCCCCCCCAGACCCAGAAGGCACCAGTTGCCAAACTGGAAATCACGGGGGGGTCCCCCGGCACGCTCCTCGGTGGACCTGGAAGTGGACTGGAAGTGCTTCTGATCCATTTCCAGGTCTGCTGCTAAGCACACTGGGGAGATGAGGAAGTCAATAAGACTTCATGGACTTTGCACTAACCAAACAAGTGAACACAACTGAGAGGGCATTGGCCCTTTCATCTAAATGCTTATAGGAAAGGAGGTGTTTCAGAAGGTTTTTGAGGTTAGATTGCCACCTAAAAAGTTTGAATTTGTAGCCAGTCTATGAAAGAATAATCTGTTTAAGAAAAAGGGTCTTTGGCCAGGTATAGACATTATACTTTTACCAGTATAAATGATCAGAAACCTGTCTATACCCGTGATAGAGCAGAAGTCAGCATACATAGGTTGGTTGGAACCCTGTCTAAGATTTGCCCCCACCTGATCAAAGGGCGAATGTGTGTTCTGTTCACTACTGACCTAAACTATGCCGCTTGCAGCAAACCACGCAACTTGGATTGATTCTACCTCAGGCTTTTCGAATGTCTACACCTAGCCTTTGATATTTTGTCCCATAAGAACAAATATTCTCAAATCAGTCTATAAAACTCCATAGAGACCATAGCAGACAAAGTCCAGTAGACCACCATTAGGTTTTCTTGTTGGCATTCTCTCCAGAGAAACCAAGGAACAATTGGACTGTAGAAACTGAACTACATTTTCACCTTTAGAAGTGCTCTTGTTCAGATCGTGGCTGAGAGACATGGACTTTTGCTTCATTACATCCTTTTAAGTCAAGGCTGGATAACTTTCTAAAATACCTGATACATCTCAAACAAATGTTATTGGCTTGATGCAGAAGTTTATTGGATGGGTTTCTGTGGCCTACCTCAGGTCAGGTAAGATGATCAGAATGCTCTTATAATCTATGAATATATAGCTGGGTGAAAAAAAAAATGGTTTTTGACAAACCATAGACACATTTCCCATGAAAAAATTGTCCCATCCATTTTCATTCAGTTCATCAAAAGCGGCCTGATTTTTAATGAGGCAAAAAAGGAGAAATTATTCACAAAAGATTTTGCAAAATGTTATTCCATTTTGCAGCCACCTTTATTGGTTAGGTCTTAGATGAACTAATGCTGTCCCACTTGACATTTTACAAGATGAGCTAAAGAAGTAAATATTTTCCTGAGTTCAAACATATTACACAGTTTGAGTAGTTGTAACTAGATGTAGTATAATTAGCAATGACCATGTCACTGCTACCAGTAATATCTAATGATCCATTCCTGTGTTTCTCTTTTTACTTTTTCTGGCATAGGGTCAGAGCTACACGAAACCCAGGTAAGCCCTAGAAAGAAACTTAGATTTAGAAAGTCATAATTACTCCCTTGCTCTCCTTCCAGGGTTGAATCTTATTTCATCTTTTGGGTCTGGATAGCCCAGGCTCAAGCACGTCTTGTCCTTCTCCACCCATTTGCCCAGAGATAAAGATGAGGTAAGGAGCAGCTATGTTCCACTCCTAATCTAGGTCCAGACTCTTTCTTGGCTAAGTAGATGAGAGAGGTTTAATAGCAAACTCACCTCTATTCCCTTGCATAACTACAACAAGGGTGAGATATAGCCCTAAGAGTTCATTAATGGTAGCCATCACTTCAACATGTAAGCAATTCTCAGATTAATCAACTGACATGGCCAAGTCTTAAGTGAAGTTCACCTCTTTCTTTGTGGTATCTAGGATCTGTGTTTGGAGTAAGTGAAAACTAGGAGGAGAGCTGACATTGTTTATATCACTGGGTTATAGATTTCATAGACACCTGGATGGGACCTTGCAAGATCATCAAGTCCGGCCCCTTATTGAGTCCAGCCCCAATATACTTTGAATGTCTTTGAATGTACTTTGGTAAAGCTTATGGTGCTAAACTTTACCAAAGTACATTCTTTGCTTAGTGTACCCGTATTTAAAAGAGTTAATCATTCTTGTGCTTTTAATTTAGTTGTACATGCATGGTTTACTCTTTTTTATCTGTACTTTTGCATTCCTTTGTAAATGCCTTTTCTTTTTATAATATTGTTATATTTATAATAGTAAATAGATTAATTATTTCCTAAGTTAATAAAATGTTTGAATTAAAACAATACTATTAAATTTAAAGATAGAATCAATACATGCAAACACATATATACTCAGTTATGACTTTTATATAAACGATGGCATTTGCAGTGAAAACAACTCTAGGTTTATAGCAATATACGTCCAGAAGCATAGAGATAGACTAACCCTTCCTTAAAACAGAATAAAGAATAATCTTGCAGATGTTTGTACAGAACAGAGAGACAACCAGCTAAATAGATTTTCCAATTCTTTCCAGAAGCTGTAAACCAGGTAAGAAAACCCAGCTTGGTGAATTTCTTTCAGCTATGTACCCTATTGATCTGAGACTTGTTTTTCCATCTAAGCCAGAGTGACAAAAACTTCTCCAAAGTGAAACAAGTTCAAGCACTCTCAGCTTTGTTCCCATTAAACATCATAAGAACATTGCAATTTGACATTTATCTGGCAGCCTCAAATGTGAAAGACTGGTGTAGCTAGTACATCGAGAATGGAAAGGCCTCCTTGGCACCACTGGGGATGCTTTTACCAGGTTAGGGTCAGGTGCAATGACAGCAGAGTGGAAGGAGAAAGTCTCACTTCACTGTAGAGTTGAACTATATTTGACCTTCAAGGTTCCAGTGACTTATTTGCAGATTGAAAGAATACAGTATTGCCCTTTACAGAATTATAATTCCGTGCCATTCAAAAAAAAATATAAAGTTTAATTAAAAATATCCTATCTGATGTAACCTCCCTTGAAACAGAAGCAGCCATCATCCTGTTGCAGTTTCTATAAAAAGTAACTGTCTCGGAAACAATGGTGTTGGTCACTGCTATTTGGATTTAGACCTCAAAGAATCATGATTCCATACTTCTTGCTGCCCTTTCCCCATCAATCAAAAAGAGTCATATGAAATAATGATTAGGCGACATAATTATTTTACAAAATAGAAGGTGTTTTTACTGCACATTTACATTTCAGTACCAATCATTACTTCCCTGAATACTAATAACAGTGTTAAGCATTAATAGCTTGTTTTAAGGTAAAGGGTCAAGAGTCTAAGACCTATGGAAGAACTCTTAGCATTTGCAATGTAAAAGAAACCTTTCATGGAAAAGCGTTAAATAATAAATGCACTTCGGGAGGAAATATTACATTGTGGTCCATTTGCAGATAAATATGACAAAATTTATAGGACATCACTCAAACTATCTCTTTTTAAAATAACCTTACTAATGCTACTGCATTGTACAAAGAGCCTTTCATTTTCAAAGCTTGCAGCCCTTTACCAAGTATTATTGTAAGTATTATTTTGCAGAGTGGAAGTTGAGGCACACAACTATTTAAATGACTTGTCCAAGGTTACATAACCAGCCTGTGACAGAGCTGACATTTGAAGTTGCCACTCACTCCTGTAGTATAATTGCTATACCATGCAGTCTCCCTTTATTTATAGTCAGCAAACTCTTTTGTTGTGATTATTTTAAGGTAGGCACTGTTTCGGAGGGTGAGCTTGTTTGGTTGAAATGAAAGCTAACTGAACCCTTTGCTCAGAACCTGCTCTGTATCAGAACTTTTTTTGAGGCTTAACAAAGACTGGTGTAAATTTTCATGACTCTTCCTCTTCTGTGCTTCCACTAATTTATTGGTTGCCTCTGGGCTCAGAAGGACAGAAGTGCAGTGAAAGAAGCAGTTCTTACTTTGATTCCAAGTGGAGATGGGAAAGAGGGAGTAATGAAATCCCACTGAAGTTGATTGAAGATTCCCATTGATTCCTGGGGACACTGGATTAGGCCCTTCAAGAGGACATGAGTTGAGTCCAATACAGAGTCTAAGTTTCTTCACTCATGACTTGAACTGAAAGAACTAAGGCCAAGATCTAAGTAGAGATTTAGCCACCATGAAGTTCAGCATTGCAACCCTAACTTTTAGGCATCTGGCTCCTGCAACAGAATTAGGCATGAATTAGCCACCTAGGTCCCCTGTACCATTTATAGAGTTAGGCATCAAATAATGGGATCCATAAAACCAACCTGCTGAGCAAGAAGTCAGCTAGGCCAGCCAGCAGAGAAATACTGAGTATAACCCATCATCAGGACATGAGTATCTTATTGCTCCTGGGAAGGTCATACTCTCACTTGGAATTCATAGTTCTGAACCTTCGTCTTAAGGGAAGCATCTAAGACCTTTTTTAATACAAAATGAACAGGAGTCATTCTTTTATAATATGGCCAGAGGATGGTGCTACCTGCTCCACTTTTTATCTAATGGTTGAGTGGTTACAATGCTCATCTAGGACATGAAGACATAGGTTCAATTCCCTCACTTATCAGAGGGTGTTCAAGCCCATATCGCTCAACCTCCTGCCACAATCGCCAGGCTGATCTAGGGCTTGAGAGAAGTGTTGAAGCTGTTCTACTTTGTGTGAGATAAATAAAGTATAATTGGGCCAGACACAGAGAGAGAGATCGCACCAGGGCGAACATATCTTTGAAGTCTGATTTTTCTCTTGCCGGGGACCTTGAAGATTGTATTACTATGCCTGCTCTAAGGATTGGTTGATTTCCCACTCTCCAGTGTATGTAAAATACATCCAGCCAAAATCCCTTTGTTGGATGTAAAGCTAAATATTTTCTCAGTTTCACAACATTTTTTTCATTGCTGTGTATTCTGTGTGTGCTCCTATGCATGTCCTGATTTCTTCCCTAACCAGACAGGCAAAGCTTGAATAGTTGAAGAGCCTCTTCTTCCAGGCAAAGGTAAAGGCATTTCAGATGAGTCTCCAAACTACTTAGGACTCTCTTGAGCTGTGGTTAGATGTTGGAGTCTGCTCTTGTTTTTCTCAGCACCTAACATTTATAGGAAAGTCAAATGTTGCCCATCACTAACCTATAATGGGCTGATTTTTGGCAGGTGGCTTCCACTTTCCACTGGCACACACCCAAGCATGCTGCTATGTTAAATGACATATAGTGTCTCCTGCAAGTGTTAATGTACCAAATGTGTGCAAGCCGCTCTCTATGCATCAAAAGGCGTATGTGCAGAAAGCAAAGGCTAGATAGAAGCGGCATTAAAAATCAAGCCCTTGATGTCTCATATAACAAAGATTTTTCCAGCTGTCAGCTTTACAAATGCCAGAGTTCATCTAGTCTTTTGAGTGGTTTCTTTTACTAAAAAAAGAGCAGTTCTGACAGCAACCAAACCAAAATATACTCTGGATGAAGCATTACCTGTGGTGGAAGTGTACTATATTGTGATCTCCCCAGATTTGTTCAATATTCCAGTAACGGTGCTATCAAAAAGCTTTTATTGCCTTGTGTCAATGGCAAAGCACAAATATTTTTATAATACTGTAGAACACATCTTTGACTGTTAAAGAGTTAAAGAAAAAAATGAATCAAGTGAAAAATCAGGCCATCCATATAATGCCTTCTCATTGCTATAATGATATCAGTTGCAACAAGTCCAATGGCTGACCTCATTACAAGGGTTTAATTGCATTGTTACACAGTTTCACTTCTTCTCTCTGGCCTCTTTCTCTTTATGACAGCTTTAGAAAGGAATTTCAGCTTGAGGTCAAAGGAAATTAATTACTGCTTTCTTAATCTGTGCTCATCTACATTTAGAAAACTTGGGGCTTTTCACTAACATATTTGTGTCTCATTTTTGTATAGACCCCAAGTTATAAGACTTTTGTCCTTTGTGAAAGTGCATAAATAGCCCTTTTCACATTGGGGAGCAGATATTCCATCTAATTTATACTAAAGTATGCCATAAAGCTGCCACTGAAGCCAAAGAAATGACTCTGGATATTCTGCCGCTGTAACTGAGGTCAGTCTCTAAGTTTAATACAGACTGACTGAACCAGGAAGATGCCATGTGTATGTCTGTAGATATGATCAGGATACTGAAATCTTCAAAACTGTTGATAACTAGTCTATATAAAAAACAGGATGCAAAAAATATCAGTCTATGTAATAGCTATTATTAGCTGTTTTCTTTACTTAATCCTGATTTGTGCCAGAGGCCTAATAGGATAGATAAATAATGGTGGTCCATGCCTCAAAGACCTTGTTATCCAAAAAGCATGTGAGCCAACCTGGGGGTGGTGTAGAAAAGCAGGGGACACTGTGGAAAGAGTACTTGGGTACACAGCAAAGAGGTGTGAGACGCATGGACAGATTGCTCTTGTCATTAAAAATATAAATGTAAACACGTGTCTTATAAACGCAGGAGGGCGGTTCATTGCGATCACAAATATGTGCAATGAACTTAGCTGCAGGCCTCTAGTGTGCCAAAGGCAGTGAAATGTAGAGAGGATTGCTTCATTGACTTGCTTCTTGAGGGAGCCATCGTAAAAGTGAGTCTCAAGGTGGGGCTTGAATAAGGGACAGTTCTGACTGGAAAACCTAGTTCTGGGATGGTATTTGACATAGGGGACAATCTGATCAAGAATGTGGTGAAATCACTGGCAGGTGCAACAAGTCTAGAGTTAAAAAAATGCATATGTTCATGCAAAAATAACGGCCTAACTATTGCGACAAGGCAATGTACGTTATATATTAGGAAGAACTTTTTAATTGGTAGGGCAGTTAAGCACTGGAGATTACCTAGAAAGGCTGTAGGATCGCCACCCTCAGAAGTGTTTTAAAAGCAGGTTAGATGTGTGCTGATGGTTTAGACAGGAATGATCCTGCCTTGGTCGCAGGGTTGGACTAGATGCCCTCTTAAGGTCTTAGGATCTCTTCCAACAACTTTTTTCTTCTAAGAGTGTGTGTGTGTGTGTGTGTGTGTGTGTGTGTGTGTGTGTGTGTGTGTGTGAACTTCTTAGATGTATTTGTGATGTCTGGATTAAAGCCTCACTGTTTATATTTTCTCTTGGGGAAGCTACTAACTGCGACCTCTTGACTATCCAGGGGCTGCATATTTATTTCACCTCATTGACTCCTATTACATTTTGTCACAAACTAGGACACCATGTGATCATCATCATGCGTTTTCTGCATCAAGCTGGTGATGACTTATTCGCCTATGTATCCTTCTAATTTTAATTATTGCAAAGTCAATTTTAGCTTTAAAGTATGTTTTTATAACATTCCCAGTGATTAAAGAACTGATAATGTCTACCCAGAACGTAAGCTTCTACGCTTCTGTCAGAAGTATGAGTGCAATGTGGGTAGCCATATCCAAGTGAGATTGAATATAACTTGCTTGGGTGCCTCTAGTACTGAAGCCATGGAAGCAGGGATTTCAGTGGGGGCTCACTGCCCAGTTCACATTCAAAGTCACTGATGGGTTTGTACGGCCAAGTCTAAAGCCCATATTGCCTATGGCAGCACTGCTTTTGGTATTAAGTAACATTTAAACAAAGATTTAAAGCTTGGCGTAGGTGTGTCTGCATATGCTGTTGTCATACTTCCGCTTTCAGTGTAGGCGTACCATTAATTAAAATGGTCTGAATCCCTAAATAATTGTCCAGGAGTTATCTCGCTCTTTGGGACCAAGAGTTCTAGAGTATCAGTTACCTACAATGGACATCGTATTGTGGTGTGAAAGGATTAAGTTGAAAGGCCTAGTTAACACAGACCTGGCACTAGTAACAGAATTAAGTGCTAATGATATATAACCAAATGCTATTATATGAAATAGGATCTTTTTCACCCAGTTTTTCGATTTTGCCTGATAGGGCTGGCAGAACAAAATGAAAAACTATTCATCAATCAGGGGTCTGGCTAGGTCAGACACTTTGGTCAAGCAATGTGAGCAATTTCACCTACCTGCACTGTAATTTATTGCAAAATTAATGCTGTAACATGCAAAGCCATTGTCAGATAAAAGTAATTCTTAACCCCAGGAAAAAAGAAAGCAAAATTTACTTTTTTTGCTAACCTGACAAGATTAAACCTTTTTAATAAGTGTGTGTGTGTGCAGTGGGAAGGGGTGTTGGGGGGAGGGCTAAAAATGATTTACTTCTAATGATGGGAAAAAGGACCTTGAGCAGAGCTTGATAGACTTTCTCAATCATTGACTAAACCAAGATGTATTAAAAAAGGGAACAAAAGAGAACACTGGGTATTCATTTTTGTTAAAGATCTTGTGCTTCATTACAACTGAATGAAATCAAGACAGAATCTACTGGTAGGAAGAACAAGCTTTGGGATACTGTACCAGTCACATGAATTTCCAGGATAGTTTATTCTTTACTGGATTTGTATGTTTTAAAGAAGTATTTTCCAACTCTCAAGCTTTGTTCAAATCCTGAAATTCAGGAAAATGAACACTTTGTAATGTTAAAAAACACCCAAGCATATTGTTACATTTTTGTAATGGTGGTGTAATTGATATCAATAAGGCTGGCATTGCCTCTGAAAGCTAAGTGACTCCCAATAGTTTGCCATTTGTAAGAACCATCTCAATTTTCATCAAACACTTTTAAATGCCTAAAAAAAATCTAGACTTTAGAAGACAAACTGTAAAAAGTATTTAATGTTGCACATGTTCAAAGATGAATAGCAAATTCTCATACCACTTACTACTCCATGTTGGATGAGTAAGTGTTGTTATACCCATTCTACAGCTGGATAAACTGAAGTAGAGGAAGAAAAAGTAGCTTGTCTAGAGGTATGCAGTAGCACAACTTGGATTAGAGCCCTGGCCCACTAAATCTCACCTCAAGAGCTTAGAAGAGCCTCACTTCCCCTGCAAAGATGGGATCTCCCTAGGGACATTTCTGCACACCTCATTGGATGATAGAATCATGGGTCTGGGAAGGATCCCGAAGGTCATCTAGTCCAACCTCCTGCAGAGCCACCAGGCAGATGCTTGTTCAACCTCTTCTTGCACATCTCTACTGAAGGAGATTCTATATATTTTTATATTATCTTGTACCATATAAAATGCAAATAAGCCAAACCTTATTAAAATAGACAGTACCAGAGCAAGGTGGGGGCGAGCAGGGTGATCGAGGCCTCCTGGTAAGGGCCAAGGAGGGCTGGGACTGGGGCAGGTGCTGCCCAGCCAGGGCAGAGCACAAGACAAACCCATGAGCAGCTTGTCCAGGGGTGTGCAGAGGTGGGGTGTGGCTCCCACCACTGCGTGCATGCCCGGGCAAGCATGGGGGAGGTGCTCCCCAGATCTGTGAACAGGGTGAGGGCAGGCTGCCACTGTGGACTTGCCCCAGGCACCAAACTTCCTTGCTATGGCACTGAAAACAGAAAAGAACTGAGTTAAGAAAGAAGAATTGTTGGCCCTATACCCTTCCTTGCTGTATCCACCACTCTGCAGAGCAAGCTGTTGTAGTAAGAGAATACTTGCTCAACTTCTCTCTATCCCTGCCACTGTTTCTGACAGCTTTAGTTGGCAAATACTATTTGCTGCTTTTACAGGGATGGAAGAAGAGACTCAAACTAAGAATTGGATCTCCCTGCCTTACGCTCTACTTCATGGGGATGGCCAGCTTATAAGTGGATTGGGATCTCTGAACTGTTAATTAATACCATCTGCAGAGTGGCTTTTGATATCTGGTTGCCTATAGACATGCTCATTCATGTTCTAATTAGAACATGAACAAGTTGTGTCACCGTTGTGTGTATTAAACTCCCCCATGTTTCAAAATGGCCACAGGGGTGCTTTAACTAAACCCCGTCAAATTAACTTTAGTTAAAGCACCGGTGCAACAATTTTGAAATATGGGGGGCTTAATACACTTGATGGTGGGCTGTTTTAATTAGAGTAGCTGCCCAGGAACTGCTCTAATTAACTCCCCCCCGCCTCCTAATTGGGCTAACTCTACCAGCTGGCTGCTCCACAGCCTGTTTAAGCCCCTTAAAGTGGCAGGCACCAAAGATGACCCGCCACAGGATACAACCTGTAATGTAGTACAGATCTCTGTGATGAATTTTGCTTCTTCAATTCAATTTATGGATGCTTATTTTGTGAAACAGATTAACGCCACAAATAACTACATTGGAAAAAATACCATAATCATAATAGAATTCCAGTAAAGGGAACAATGGTAGGTATAGATACTAACCTGAAATTGGGTATACAGGTTGTAGCTGTATTGGTCTACAGGCAAAAGAAATCAGAACTTGTAGCAGAGGTGATATCTATTATTAGACCAAATAGATATTTGAAAAAAAAGTCTTTAGTTTCAAGCTTTTGGGCACACGCACACTTCTTCAGGCATAGGAGAATGGTAAAATTTCTCCTAGGTGGAAATGAAAATTCAAATTTCACAGGCGTTGTAAGATCTCCTGGTTGGAACAGTTCATTTTGTGCAGATTAGGCTCAGATAAAAGTGAAAACAGTCTTTTTACCTCAAAGTTGTTTGATGGCAAGCAGGGTGTAGAATTATATGTCCTTCTGGTTATGCTGTTTCATATTTCCCAGGAAAGTGAGGAGATGGGATGGTCTTCTGGGCCAGGAATTTCTTTTGTATTGAGGTGCCCCTGAGCTCTATGAAAATGCAAATTTAGTTCAAACAACAGGCAGGAGCAGGGTGCCAGCTTTCAGGTTTCTGGGTGGCAAATTTTGCTTCTTTCTTATACAATTATGAAGTATTCATTAAAAAAAACCAAAATGGTTAAAATCTGATACCTTCCATGTTTCAGGTATACAGGTTGTAGCTGTATTGGTCTATAGGCAAAAGGAATCAGAACTCCAATAACTCATAAATAACTCGGATAAATCATAAATAATAAATCACATAACTTTGAAGTAATTTACAATAGCACATATATTTTCCATCTCAGTACAAATGAAACAGCCATAGTTAGCTAAAAGATGTGGTTTATATCTAAAATATTACATAAGAAATTGCACAATGAATACAAGTGGATTATTCCTGCCAAGTTCTTCTTTCCTGTATTGTTTCTTTTGAGCTGTACATTAAAGGACTGCAATATCTCGTGTGACCTATATAAACCCGTAGAGCAGCAACTTCTGTAGTGATATGATTCAACGATCTAGAATTCACATCCTACCTGCTGGGAACTTCCAAGAAACGATATAGTGCAAGTGATGCAGCTTTTCTTTCTGTCATGACTTTCCTATAAATATTCAAGGGGTTCTTTAACACTCAAACTCCACCTGTGTGCAAGGACCACGCTGTATCTGAACTTTGTTACCTGCAAACACCTATACACTTGTGAAGAATTGCATGAGGTCTTTAAAGTCTCTGCCACTCAATACAATTAAAGTTTGCCATTGAAAGAATCAACCTGAAACTACTGTATTTTCCAGTGCATAACATGCATTTTTGTATAATGTGCACCTCTTCGAAAAGGGTAAATGGGGGAGGGGCAACATAAAGTTGATTTAATTCTGGTCAACTGTTATTCCCAGTATTTTAATTATTTTTTTGTTATGTAGTTTTGACACATAATGTGCACCTAGCTTCAGACCTTTTTTTCCAGTAGGGGAGAGCACACACAGAGGCTTCCTCAGCCTGATGAAGGGTTTTTAAACCTGAAAACTTGCTAAGAATTTTTTTTTCCAACTATTTAAGATGGTCTAATAAAAAATACCAGATTCACCCAAAGAGCTTGTCCTTAGACCAACACGGCTACAACCTACACCCTTGTATACACTAGAAAATACATCATTTTAAAAAGACCCCAAACCACACTGAATTGTGCACTGAACTTCAGGCGACAGGCACTTCCAATGGGATTATTAGATAACATGTCCTAATGGGATGTGACTATCCAGGTGATTTAAAGGGTTTGGGCACATCTTAGCATGCATACGGGTATTTGTACTTATACAGTTTGGTCTTATTTTGTGCACTCACAATGGATCACTGGTGGAAAACTTTAAAACCTGGGGGATATTAGGGGAAATTCTGGGAAAGGTATAAAATAAACCCTGTGCTGCCCCCAACAGATGGGGAAAGGTACAGGTATTGGCAACACCCATGGGTACCCATGCCTGAAGGTACCCAAGCTTTGACACTAACTCTAGCAAGAGCATTCTTGTAGTAGGGCTAGGGCTTCTCCTTTTAGGTAATGCCTATCTCATATCTGTTGTAAAGATTTAAAGGGAAAAAAAAAGAAAAACCTTAGCCTTAGCCACATATCCATAAAAGCCTAGCAACCAAGGGTATTATCTTTATTCAGAAGAAGTATAGCACTTTTAAGGTTCAGAAACATATAAAAATTGGGTTCTGAAATGGTCATTTTTCCCCTCAGCTATGCCATTATAGCGATCAGCCAAGCTTCTGCAAGGTAAATACTTTTGGAAAATAAGTGGAAATTTGCTGCAAATCAGTCCCTTTTGTGCATGGCCGCAGGAGCATGTTGAAATGTTTGGACACTAATACCCATTCATTTTCTTGGCTCCATAAATAAAAGCCGCCAGCTATGTGGCGGCCGTGAAATGGTATTCTTCAGGGCCCAGCAGGAAACCCCATCCTTATTACCACTGCAGGGGGCAGGACAGGCCCAAAATAGCAAGACAACTAAATCAAGACATTTTCAATGTCTAACAAAATGACTGTGGTTTAGAGAGAAGCAAAAGGTTGGAAAAAAATTGGACAGCTTTTATACTTAGTGTAATACCTTTGTTAAAAGAGTTCAGATAAGAAAAGATCCATTTTTAATGCATAAGCATATTTCTGAATATCATTTAAAATATGTAAAGATCTTATGAAACCATAAACCCTAGGCACTGATGTGAAAGGGCATCATACCGACGGCACATTTCACAAATGGGGTCCTCTGCATCATAGATTATAATGTCATTCGGAAGAGAAAGCGTGCCAATTTTATTGTGTTTCTTGTTTTTTGGAAGGAGATAGGAAGCTATAAAAGAGAGTAGGGGAACTTCTCATAAAACTAGGAAGCCCTATAGCCTCCAAACTTCTAGAAATGTATTATCAGGAGCCAGAAATCCTTGAGGAAACTCAGTGGCTCTCTATTTTTGAATTTTTTATTTTTTTTAGTCTCCCCAATACACAAGCTTGCCTCAACCCACACTTTGGTCTAATATGTCCTATCATAGGGCAGTACTCCCACAGAGGGCTCATGAGTGAATCGCAGTTGGCTTCTTATACTGAAACCATTTAAAATCTTCTGTAAATGCCGAGACACTGTTATTTATAATTGAACCTTTTTATCTGAGGAAGATGGAAGTAATTTGGATAAATGTGGTTTCAGGTGTACTTTTAAATATCAAGAGTACACTTCAGGAGATATGGTTTCCCTTAAGACAATCAAGATACAGACTGATGAGATTTTAATGTATTAATAATTCATTGCAATATTCCAATATGTATCCTTTTTAGCCCACTAAAAGACACCTGAAATGTATAAAGGGTCAAGTCCTGGTATCTGTTCTTGTTTATTGCTCAGTTATGGCTTTGAGTATAATTTTGCCTAAGAAAAAATTGAACTGGGGATTTTGGATTTGCCCCAGACAGATAAAAAATAGAGCTGAATAGGGAAAAGTGTGAATTTTATGTATGTATGCACACAGACACACACACACACACACACACGTGCACGCACGCACAATTTGAAAGCACTTAATCAGAACTTATTTTAGAAAAAAATTAGCCAGCACTAGCTAAAATACAGATTAAAAGAAAATAATTAGTTTATCTGAACATGCATGTGAGTTTCCTTTACTATGTGCTGAAGAGAACTTGGTAAGGTGCAAATTGGAGCCAAAATTAATTTAAACTGTCAGTACAAGGTACTGTATTAGGGGAATATTTAGCAATGAAGAGGAAGGCATTTCATGTTGGAAAGGGCAAACATCAGTGAATTTACGGTACTGTAATTCTACAGATGTCCTCAGAGCCAAATACATAGTGTAATAATATGCAAGCGGTACATCTATGGGCTATGCAAACCAAAATAAAAGGCCACGCTTGCAAAATTTGAAGCCTTTTATTAATTATGACTTTATAAACAAGAAAGAAAAAGTTAGGCCTCATGATTTCTTTCCTATAATGACCAAAGGCAATGCTAAGGGGACAATTCTGTAATGGCCAGTGAAGGGGCTTTGAAGACCTTATGAAGTACACAAAAGCCATCAAAAGTGCAAACTAGTTCTTCTCTATCTTGAAAAACTACTCTGCATCATGTGGCTTTTCATGTCCCCTCCATGGCACAGGTTTTGCAGAAAGGTTTAGTTGTGGGCTGAGAGTTATCAAGACTTTATGCCTAATCACCGACTTACAGGAACAAGCACCATTTTCTTTCCCACCGCTTGAGTAATTGAGGATCTATATTCTATAGCACTGTCAGTGACAAGGATAGATACAGATGCCTGATGTCAGGCTGCATGGTTTCCCATTCTGCACCCAAATATCTACCCCGAGTCTGGGTGATTGCAAAATCAGCCCCAAGCTCCCAAAGAAATGATAGCAAAGGGTCCATTGCTGTCGGGGCTATTGTTATCAGAAGTCATGTTACTCAAGTACATGAGAAGTCAAGCTTATGATTGGTGGTGCTGCTTGTAACTTCCATTTAAAAGTTACAAGGCCAAATTAACTGGCACCCAAGGAGATGCACCATTTACTCACGTGAATTTAGCTCATGGCGGGGGGAAAAAATAAAGCGTTGCCAATTTTTTGAAGGCTTGTGTTTGATATTTGTTATCTAAAGTAACAAATCCTGAGCGTAGGATTTTAGGAAACTTGCCTTTGATGTATACAGACACCTAATACCTGTGACATCTTTCTTATGCTCAGCCATTAATGACTCAGACTTTAATGATCTCAATAAACATTAGCTTACCTAATAAAAACTCTAGTGTTCCAGAGCTGGCACACAGTACGTTAACTGCATCTGGTGTCAACTGGAGCTAATTAATATTTTTATACGTGTCTTCCATCCACTATAGTTTAAATAGAAATATTGTGGGGTGCTTACATCAAAGCCTGAGGCAGTCAAGAGCTGTTGCTTGCTTTCCAGTGTGAACTGATAACAAGTAGACCAATTTTTATAGGATTGTAAAAGCTAAATGTGGCTCTGGTTCATGCAGAGAAGCACTTTTCCCTGTAGCTCTCACAATTCAGTGCTAATGTTGGTGGCTTGTTTGCTGCAAGGTAGCTGGAGTGAGAGACAGAGGGACAGGCGGACAGATAAACTGGCAAACAGCAATGCCTATAGTTAGACAAAGCACACAGTGACCCAGACATACCAAGCTTTTCTTTTTCTTTTTTTTGATTTTTTTCAAAGGCTTTAAAAATGGGCTTTATCAAGCATTTGCTTGTGGTGCAGATAAGATTTATCTAACAAGGCTAGGCTAAAATTAAAAAGAGAGATGAAATAGCACAAGTGGGGCTAATATGTGTTTTGAAGCGTACCAATCGGCCTAGCGCAATGTCACCGCCCCGAGCTAAATTTGCAAGTGGTCGAGCATCTCCTTTTTAAAAGGTTAACCTACAAAGAGCACACAAGCCCCTCTCTATGAATATGGGCAAACACCCAGGGAGCTCCACAACAATAAGAAAATAATGACATCAACCTGACCATGCTTAAGTACATAACATGCTGAAGGTTCACGGATGTGTGGCCTGGAACAATAAAGGAAAAATAAAGAAGCCTGCTTGGTAGGACCCAGCTGTTATTAGCCATGCTGGGAGATCAAGGGAAGGTATGATATGGGCTGCCATTTCAATTGGGACCAGGTTAATCTCTCAATTTGTGGAAAAGAAAAACTAAAAAAGAGAGCGAGCGAGCGAGAAAACATACTGGCCTACTTCACTACACAGTGCTACATACGGGACAAATGACAATATCCGTATTTACATAATCTGTCTTTAACCCTTTCCTAATAGAGACTTAATTTCCTAGGAGTCACAGACTGCAGATTCAATGTCCCTGCCCATGGAAATGAAATCTCAAACTTCGGTTAACTATTTGATACCCATGCTACTAATATTTGTGGCCAACATCTGGCTGACCATGAGCAACTGCTGGTGAGTAGTGAAGACACACAACCAAGAGACAAGAGAGCTGGCTTGTAGTCTGGGCTGTCTCTCATTGGGACTGGGCAAATTATTTAATCTGTTACGTGGGACTGGGCAAATTATTTAAGCAGAGGGGTGGGGACAGTGCAGAGGTGTGAACTGGAGGCTTGCTCCGGACGTATGCTACAGGTTGCCCCCAGTTGACCTCATTGCTCATGGGCACTTGATCATTTGGGGAGTCAAAGGCAGCCAGATGTGAAAGCTCAGGTGGGACTTTCATCTTTAATGTGAATAAAAAACCTGACCAATATGCCCAGGGTTGTGAGCCATTGTTAGCTAACGTTTGTAAAGTGTGTTAAAATTCTCCAGTTGAGAGGCCCTAAAGGACTAGCATGCATTATTCTAATTATCTCCCGTTTAAATAATGTCATGGCTTGATCTAATAGGTAGTTTCCATTTGTGATCTCTATGAGTCTTTACTGATAGGAGACCAGGCTGGAAACCCTAGCTCCTCTGAAGTCCTAGGCAAGGCTCCCTTGGACAATCACAGAGCCAGGATTTCCTCCAGATCTTTAGTGGAAAGCTGTTGGGCCATTCATTAAAAAGTTGGGATAAGACATCTGTGGGCATGTAAGTCCTGAAGTAACAGCCATAGGGCATTTGTACTCATTAAAGATAGCTTTTTAGAGACCAGGGTGATTGTGTGGGGCTCTACAGGAAAGTAGATAGATATATTTTAAACTAAATGGTTTTCCCCATAAGTCAGTTAAGTCCTAGAAGAAGCTATAGGTATGTCTTGGCACCAAATCTATCGGCCAACTTTAAAAATGTTATTGGTGCTGATATTTTACAACCATCAGTGATTTATTTTATGAATGGCACCATCTTATGGAATATCTGACACCTCCACGCTTTCATGTTCTTTGCTGTATGCGTGTTGCAGAGTCTGGTAGGATTAGTTCACAGTGCCACTTAGTGCTGAGTTTCTTTCCTGCCTTTCCTGTCCTTCCGATTCTTGTGAGAAACTGTGCCAGGGCTGTCCAACTCCTAACCCCCCTGGGGGCTGCGTGCCCTGTGGACTATACCAGTCAAGCAGCAGGCAACTGGGCCATACAGACACACCAGAGGGATGGGGAGCCCAGAGACTGTTGCAGGCAGAGTAACAGTGGGAGCAAGGGCCAGGAGGAGTCGGGAAGCTACAACTTAACTCTTTGCAGGCTGCATGTGGCCTGTGGGCCACCCCTTGGACAGCCCTGCTCTGGACTGTGATTTTCCAGAAATAAGTAAAATGCATTAGAGACTGTGGACTCAGGTACTTACATGGATACCAACCCCTCGGTGTCTGAGCGATTCGTAGTCTTCAATGTATTTATGCTTATGTTGCCTCTGCGCGGTATTGTTAGCTGCATTTTACAGACGAGGAACCAAGACTCAGAAAGGTTAACTGACTTGCCTAAGGTCACACAGAAAGTCCTTGGCAAGACACATGACTCCCATATCCAAGTCAGTGCACTAACCATTGGACTATTCTTTCTCTCTGGCTCATTCCCAAATCTGTACCTGAATGTTTGATTTAATGCTAAAGCCTCTGCATGCATGTATGCACGTATGTGTGCACAAATTTGTACATTTAATACAAGCAGAGATAGAAACCACTCCTCTACTTAATGTTGCCCAGCATTTTCCATCCTAAGGCTTGATTTCCTGTTGCTTAAACTTTATCAGACTTTGACTGTTCAGACTGACATTTCCACATTGCTTATCAAACCTTGCCCCAAACTTTGGGGGTGGGAGGGGATTTCAGTCAAACTTGGCATTTTTCTGCAGATGAGATTATGCAAAAATGTGGTATTTTTTTGTCGGTATCCAAAACTTCTTACAACTGCTTTGTTATAAAGTTGTGGCATCTCTGTGCATTTGGAGCAGGAAGTTGAATTTTAGTGGCAGAGTTGCACTAAAAGGCTACTGCACTGAACGAGGTGTGTGTGTGTGGGGGGGGGGGGTCTAATGGAAAAACAGTACACAATTATATAATTAATGATTATATCATATTGCATATACACAAGGGCTGTGAATAGAAGTTATACTGCTTATACTAATTCTGATATTTCCTAAATGCTGAACATTTGATTTTGTTAATGTTCTTATCGTGTTTCTTCTATTCAACTTGCTATTCATATATTTATTATTTATGGACATCTCTATAGTATTTATGATCACAGCATCTATTTTTGTATGTGCATGCCTACAGGTTTTCATTAGAAATCTATGCTTATTCCCCACCTCTTTGGGGAGTAAGGAATCCAAACTGAAATTTTAGTCAAAGACTAGGATCCAAAATGTTCCCAATTTGATTTGCAATGCTTTCCCCTCAAATACCTTTCATATAATCATTCTGTTCTGTATAAAGACAAGTGACTTGCTCTGGTTTCAACAACCACATGCCCCTCTGAGACATCGAAGCCGGTAAGTCATGTGCAGTGTTCAAGTGCAAGTCAGTTTTTTTTGTACAGCATTTCAGCCTTAAGGGCCTACTCCAAAAACCCAATGAATGACGACAAGATTCCCATTGACTGGGGATCAAATCCCTGTCTCTCTTTTTTTTGCAATGACAAGTGTTACACTGACAAAAGTTACCCATACGTGCGTTAGGAAGATCAAAGCCTTAGTTGACAGAGTCCTTGGGCCAGAGTTATATTCCAGGTTGGCATCTGGGCCCATTGAATAGGCCCATGTCCACTTTAACACTATGCAAATCCTATTTTTGAATTTACATTATGGTAATAAGCACCAAAGACAACCCTATAAATAAAAGATTAATATGATATCTGAATATTAATAACCCACAGGAAGCTGTTAATTTATAATAATTAATAATTCCTAATATACCTTCATATTTAGTTAGCAATCTTCTATAAATTGATGCTTGAAATTGTGCATGGCAGGAAATACTCAAGTATAACAATGGATGTCATCTTTTAACTCACCTGTGCTTGGTGTTTGCATTGAAATGCTATGGCCAAGGTGCTAATGCCAGCGCTGGCTCCTATTTATTTAATAATTTATTTATTGATTAATGAGTTGTGCAGTGCAGTCAGCTCTGCTGGTGTCACCACCTGGGAGGGTTTAGCTCTACGTACATATTAAGACCCACATTTTCCTTTAGATTCTTTTTTTCTTCTTCTTTTGTGACATTTCTGTGTATTGTATGCTTAAAGATTATCGCATCATCCTCAGAGAGCCCATGCAGGTGGGAAGGATTTTGCATCACTAGACTTATGCTCGCGGAGTTTTGGGGCATTTTTCCAATAAAAGAAAAATGAAGTGAAATATAAGAAAAAAAAAAATAGCCTTCTATTACGAAGTGGAATCAGGCAGCATGCAATTGGAACATGAACTGAGGCTAACTGCCCAGTATTGATGTTCTTAATGGAAATTCTCTAGCATATTAATTTTGGCTGAGACCAGGAACAATATTGGAAGCTAAGAAACTTCTTTTTACTGTGTTTATATATAGTAGCTTTAATTTTGAATGTGTATTTTTCTTTTTGGCATCATCAAGTGTCTTTTGTTTTTAAAGAATGAAACATGTGGTTCAATTTGCTTTAATGTATCAAATTATGTATTAAAAATCAAGATATTCTCCCCCCCGCAGGTCAAGATGTCCACATAGGTGATCTTTAAAAACAAATGTCTCCAGGTATGGCAGCCCCTAGGGTTCCTCCTTTAGGACTGCTCACAGCCCACATCCTTGGTCCTCTGTTTCCAGTGTGCTACCCAATATCTCATCTATCTGACTTAAGTAATGACCTGTGCTCCACAGTGAATCAGCCAAACCCGCTTAACCCTTTCCCTAGGAACAGGAACTTGGGGGAAAGACTGTGGTTTTGTTTCTTGGGCTCTAGAAATCTGTGACTACTTTTTGGTGTATTAGTCTTGTTTGATTTATAGGGCTTTAAGCCCAGCACCTTAATTGGACCTAAAAGTTTCTGGCAGATTCCACATTTCCGTTCTACGTGTGCATGGCATGAAGCTCTGTGCAAGACTGATTCCTGATTGGGGCCTGTTCATGGCACTGTAATAAAAAATAAGCATTGAAACAAGTTATGCTATACTGGAATAAATTGTTGTATTTCTTTTCCCAAAGAAAAACAAATCCCTGTTACCTTGCCACCCACACAGACTTTTAGCAAAGTTAAACTTCTATTGTCAGCCTCCTTTGTGGTCCCAGATTTCGTGGTCAGAGCCTGCCATTATGGAAATCTACAGTAATGCTTCTATTAATGTGGTTGGAAGTAGGTTCTGAATCTTTAGGAAGAATTAATCTGCAGATGATTTTTAGGAACTATTTCTTTTGTTTTGTTGGCAAATAGTTGCTAACACACACTAAATCATATCTTGTTTCATGTACATAATACTCGACTGCAGTGCAGCCAGGTGTCAAATTATAATGGAGGGACATCAAATGGTTTGGCGGTACAATTCAGAGAAGCATCCAAAAAGTTCAGATACTTATCTGGAGCCAACCCAAACCACATTGGTCTGGAAACAGAACTAAAAGTCTCATAAAATACAGCCATGTTGAGTGATTCCTTTTACTGTTTTTAAGGCACCTTAAGGTCTCCAGTTTTGGGGACCTGTAAATGAGCCCATTAGTTATTATTTATTTAGCCTGGATTTTACAAAGGTGCCTTAAGAGGTTAAGCGTCTAACTTCCATTACATTTTAGTTAATAGCTTTCTTCCATTTTCTGTTTTCAGCAAGAAAGGAAATAGTGCCAGGAAGGCTAATTTGTTGGTATTTTCCTTTATTTATTAATTTTTTTAATCCCAGCTAAAACCAAATGGAGAAAAAAAATGTACGGTAAATCCATTTTTATTTTGGTGTTTGTTTATTCTTGTAAACTACTTATTTATGTAAATATAACAGCTGTTGAAAGGAGACAGGACAATGAACTAAAAATAAATCATAGGGAACAATCTTTCATTGGCAGGCAGTATGTACTATTGTAGATAATATTACAGGTTTTTCTATCTATAATTTCTATGTTTCTAGCCAGATTATGTCATAATAGGGCTCAGGTTTGGTTTTCCTGCTCTATTGGTAGAATGATTCCTCATCATTTCAGTTATATCATGTCATTCATGGCCAATCTTTTAGGAGAGGAAGGGCTGGTTAGGAGTGGGGAATACATTTTGCAGGGTTGTGTCTCATTTTCACAATAATAATAATAATAATAATATCATTTTGAACTGATATGTTCATGTCCATTTGAGGATGTCAGTGAAATTTATAAAAAGTAATAAATTTAGTCTTGCATCAGATATCTGAAGAAGGGAAGTGGGGTTGTTATTACCATTTTACAGATGAAGCAATGAAGGAAGAGAAGAAGGACACATTTTTCAACAAGTGTCTAGCTGGATTTTGGTTTGAATGGAGCCGAACACCTGCATTGCCCATTGAAGCCAATTGACATTATAGGTTCCCAAAACTTCTGGAAATTAAGGTGTTGCACCCTAAACCAGTGGCCACTTTTGAACATTTCAGCCTTCAGTCCATGATTGTGGCCCACAACAAATCCAGGTCTTCTGATGTTATGCTTCTTTAGCATCCAGCTCTTTATTTAGCCTGTGTTTCCTTGAAGTGAAGCTGGGCACATGAGCAAGATAGCATCACTCAAGGAAATTTCAAGGGAGTTTTGATCCAAGATTTTACCCTGATTTTCCTGTACTGTAATAATATGTCTCAAACCCCGTAAGAAAGAGGTGTAAGTGTAGCTTAGACTTCTCCTTGGACTTTGTGTAGAGGATGTCAAAATAAGGTACAGTTAATATTGTGGGCAGACACTACTTCAGGTGTATTTTGTCTGAGACCACCAACTCATTTTGCATAGGCCACTGAACAGCTAGATGAAAATTACTTTGCAGGGAGTTCTCTTTTGACAATTAAAAGGAGTCTCAATTTGGTACTTGGCTGCAATTCAAAAAAAAATTGCTATGGAATCCTACACACTTATGTATATGAATGCAAGCAACTGCATGCTCCCATACAGTAAGCTTGCAATCACAGTTATTAACATTTTTAAATGAGTAAATGCAAATAAAATGACAGTAATACACGGTATGTGAAGATCAACTATATGAAAAGCAGAAAGATTAAAAGTTAATTTCATCCTTTTTAATTCAAGGGACATATAAATGGCATTATGGGTAGAGTCAACTCCTCTTTTATCAGTCCTTTGATGCTGCTTTCTCACTGATTCAGAGTTGTTCAAATGCTACCTACATAATAAAACCCGGAGTTAATTTACTAAGATTTTACACCAGTGCAAATGAAAGAAAGGAAAGTGCTAAACAAGGCAATTAGCACTCTGTTTAGCGCACTCCCAAAATAAATGTAGGCAATTTACAATTTGGCAAATGGCACTCTATCCAGTTCCAGCTCATTTGTGCCTAAGGGGCTGGTACAGTTCATTAGGGGAAAAAGTGTGCGTGCGTGTGTGCATGTGTGCATGCATGCACGCATGCGTATATGGGTGTATGTGTGTGCGCGTGGTTAATTTAGATATATGCACACACAGACACAATGCTACTGAGGCCCAACCTGGTTTCCTCCTACAGCTACAAATGTGACTCTTCCTGGGGTTGTTGGGATTTCTTATAGAAAAATATCCACTTCTGCTTTCAAAGGAATGGTTCAGATATAGCACCTCAGCTCTTGAGTGTTAGTAGCTAGTGATGCTACTCTTCCCAAGGTAAGGGACTCCAAAATTGGTTATCATTGATAACCTCCTTCCTGGCTCTCTTGTTGCGATAGTTTACTCAAGACCACCCCGTGTGTTTACACGTTTATTATCACTGAAGCTGTTCAGATCAGATCCATGAATCTGGCAGTGTCCTGAGCAAAACGATAAGATAAAGCATTCAGCAAGTACAGCCGACTCTCATTTTAATTGACAGGAAGACTGCACTATGACTTCCCTGTTTATTCTTGTAAGCTTCTTATTGATGCAAAAATAATAGCTGTTATTAATGCAGAATCACAGCCGGCATTAATATTAAAGACGCAAAAATGAAGAAGGTTAAATGTGTGTTTATATTAGTTTTAAACTAAGAGCTTTGCAAAACAGTTAAGGCAAGTAATGATGGTCATATTCAGAGCAACTAGCTTCCAGTACTGACTACCTGCTATGCTTCAGGGTTTAAATGCATATTCTTAATGGAATAAGTATCTTTGATTAGCCTTCGGGGTTTTCGGGCCATTGTTTTTCCGAATTGTCACGGCCTGTTGCAAAATAGAACACAAATTAACAGCCTAAACGAAATATGTGATATGCTGTAATATTGGTATTGATTTTTTGTTTGTTCACAGTCTGCAGAGCTCCTTTATATGACAGAACATAAGGTAAAAGCATTCTTTTGTGCCCTCTAGCTGCTGGCTGCACAAATGGAAAAAAAAATCCCTGACAACCCTGTGATTATTAAATTCTCCTCATCCTTAGGGTTAAGTATCCTGACTAATAAAGATCTCTCATGAGGATAAAGTTTCTTTCTTGGCTGTGTCACATCCATTTAGGTAAAAAATTGTTGGGATGTTTGAGAGAACAAAGCTGTTACTTTTCATGGAAGGCCTCTATGCTAGTTCTTTGCTTTGTTTTTCTAGCTCATCCGAGGCCTGACACCGCATCTTCTGTTTACACAAACGCTGCCTGGAGTAGGCAGTAGAAAATTGGGCCCTACTGCCTGTTTATCGACATAATAAAAGAAAAGAGTCCTTTGCGTATGGAGTGGGTGCATTTTGACAACAAAGATAGAAATACAATAGTAAATTCACACTAGAAAATTCAATTTGTTTTTGTTGTTTTTTGGGGGGGGGGGGGGGGGTTCAGACTCTGACACATTTGTAGAGTATCTTAGCAAAGGCCAATCCTGGAAGGTGCTTTACAACCACAGTGCCTTATTGTCTTCAGCATCCCTTGGTTGGTAAGGTCCTTAATATGTATGTTTATTTTCCAAAGAGGCTGATTTTGTGCTGGCTCTATGTTTCTCGTTGAGCTGCTTAGCTCTCTTTGCACAGTCTTGCTGCTGATGCTGGAGGAGGAAAAAAATTAAGTCTCAGTAGTTCTTGGAGATTAAAAATCATAGGGCCATTTTCTTAATTGTTTTAAAAGAAATGGTCATCACCTGAAGCCCAGAAAAAATGTTTATAGACTTTAGGGCTAGGTACAGACATTCAGAAAGCCCGAGGCAGACTCGATCTAAGTTGTGTAAGAGGCATAGGTTAGATCGGGTGAACAGAATACATGTCCCCCACTTTGGTGGGGGAGCAAATCTCAGAACAGGTTCCACTACTTTTAAACCAGTCTACATATGCCAGACCTCTGTTCTCTTACAAGTATAGACCCATTTTGTGTGTCGAGCTTCTGTTCTGTTATGGGTGTAGATTGGTTTCCGATCACTTATATCAATAACAGCGTAATGGCTGTACCTGGCCTAGAACTTCGTCTGCTGCCCAAACTTCAGCTAGACTTCTATCTGGACTTCAGTTGTGCATGTGCGAACATACGTGTCTGGACATATATATGTGCCAGCCATTCGCAGGTGCTTGTAATTGTGCTTGTGGCCTGGGTGAAAAGATCTCATCTCAATATGAAGCCTCTACAGGGGACTGGACTTGATGGTGCCCCTCCCCACTACAGTCTTACATTTCTGGGGTAGAAAGCAATTCTGGAGCCCAAGCTTTAGCTTTTCTGTAGAAGAAACAGAGATTTGTGGACTTCAAGGGCTGTCTGTCTGCTAGCTATTTCTATCAGCCGTAAATCTATATGCCTTCCCCCCAAGATTGACCTGGACTTCTCCAGCATTGGTTGGGCTCATCACATAATAGAAATGGAGCTAACCAGACTGCTCCGTTTGTAATATAGAAACATGCAAAACAAATATGAATGGGATTTATCTTGACAACAAAAGTCAGATTTATTGGCACCAGAGGTTGCCCCAAGTTTTTGTTTACAGCCGTGCAACTTCACTGCAATCAGTGAGATTACATACCTAGGACTGGTTTTTAACTCTGCATTATTAGTGTTTGCATCCTTTATGTTCTGGCTCATGCATTAAATAGAACTAGGAAAGGACCATGCTAGACAGAGAGGAGGCAGATAACATCTAAAGAAATTGTTTTGCTCTGATTTGGATTTTCCCAATATCTTCAGTTCTCTGTTTTGAATACATTTTTTTCCCCTTTAAGGGAAGGGAGAGTATACTTCAAGACAGCCTTCTGTTACAGCTTCTTTACCTTTGTCTGCCTAGCTCAGCTGGTATTTAATTGGTCAGCAATAGGAGGGAAGTCTCCTTTGAGGTAATGAATATTGACTGTTTATGTTGAAATGTCACTGTGAAAAGAAAGCCCAGCACCAAAGAGGCGGAACTCAGTGTGAGAGTTTCAGACACAAAGGAGACACCAGCAAAGCATAGGCATTGAAAAGCAAAGCAGCTGAAATTCAAAGAAAAGATGAAACAGAAATGGTCTACATGTGTGGGAATTTTAAACCGGCAGTTGACAGGTGAAAAAGTCATTATTCTACCTGCTAGAACCAAATGTAATTGCTTGTTTTTGCTAAAATGACACAGAGGTCATGACTCATAAATGTTTTAATTGAGAATTTCTTCAAACTTATTTGCAAAAACTTTACTTTCTCTTTCAAGAGCCAGGCTAAATTTATCAGCCATTTGCTTCTACCTGTGAAACGCAGGCTATGTGCCAGATTGAAGCCGACAATTAGGCCGTCAGATCTGGTACCACCACACTTCTTTTTCCACAAAAAGCTGAAAAGTGACATAAAGGTTGACAGTAACATTTTTCATCTCCCCTAAAGCTTCTATTAACATAAAATGTTCCTTTGGAGAAGATTCCTGGGCAGCCGTGATTCACTAGATGTTCCAGAGTTTGGACGTCTGTTCCTCAATCACACATTGGGCTGTGGCTCATTTTCTATTTATGTAGTGGGGGACTGCAAGGCTGTGTGAGGCACTGATGATCCATGTCTTACGTGGCATGAAGAAGCCAGCTGGTTGATCTGGGGAGCCCACAATCCAGTCTAGATCTTGAATCAGCTATTTGCCACAGCCTCCACCATGGTTTTGTGGTCTCCTCCAACTCAGAGTGCCACGGGCCATCATACAGCTGAGACCTGCGGTGGTGAGTTTGGATGCCAGATCAATCTATTTTTAGTGCAACCCCTTGATTTCCAAACAGAATTTGGGCTCACGATCCGATATAGCCACAACTATCATTTCTCTAATTATCCGTCCCTTTTTAGATCCATCTGTTATACAATATTTTATTCTTTATTAACGAACTCTACAAAGCGTCTTAAACAGAGCAAGAGTAAACTACTGACTTCCAGGAAAAAAAAGCAAGTATAGGTCGTATATAGTGAAATCGCATTTCTGCTTCTTCCATGAAAGATCGTTCAAAAGATTGAATCGAGACAGTTAAATAAACTTTTGCAAAAGGCAGAACATCATTATTTCTTCAGATATTGCACCCCAGAGCTTCAAGTGGTCATGTATATGTGCATTAAAGTGTGTGATTGTTCCTTTCGAAAATATGAGCCTTTATTGCAAATCTTTCTCTTTTTTTTTCCTCACTTTTTTGGCACTTCAAATATTCATGTGGTGTTTTTAAAATGTTCTGTGACTCATTCAGGCATTTGAATCCGGTAGGCTTTTGTTTTTTATTTTCTGTTAGTGAATCATTGAACAGTTTTTGCATTAGCTCCATGTGAGCCCATTCACACAATGTGTGCCTCCAAAGCATCCTACCATCCTGCAAACAGTGGGCTGCTTTAAATAGAAGAGTATCACCAGGAACTGGATTGTAAACAAAGCTTTTCTGAATGATTTAAACATGTAGGAAACATCTGCGAAGAGGCAAGTTACATTTTGTTGATCAGTGCCGTTTCTTTTCAGTTGGCGATGCCTTCACAAGTTAATGTTTACCACACCAGATTAGGCCTCTTAAAATGAAGACATCCCTCTCCCACAAACAAATGACTATGACCACAGTCTACAGGTAGAGCTGTGCTTCCAGCTGCAAAGCAAATCTGAAGGTTGCAGTATCTGTGTTTTCTTTGTATGGTTATTCCATGGACTTTTAGTGGCTCCGGGAACTTATTGTCATCCTGAAATGCAACGAGCTCTGACCTCGTCTCGGTGTTTCCACTGTCCAGGATGTGAAAGATCAAAACTGAAGACCAGCCTGCTTTGCAGTTGTGTGGAAGAAGAGATTTCAGATTTTTTTAGCTTCATAAGTCTCTCTCTCTCAAGCCTGTGGATAATTTCATCCGCACAATGAGTGACAGGGGTGAAAGATTTTTGCAACCTCAAATGGTGCAGCTAAACACAAAAAAATCCCATCGTTTTGGATTAATTTCCTAGCCTTGAGAAACAGGCAGTTTGTATTAACGTTCCCCACCCTGCCTTAACTGCGCAGAAGGAACAGATGACATATTTGAACTTCTCATAATTATAGCCCTCAAACTTACTGAATCCTCCAGTAAAAGCTACAAAGAATGTCTTCCAAAATCCTTAGATTTAAACTTATTGCCCTTTGTTTTGATTGTACGTCTCTCAATTAGATGCTTTATACAAATAGAAGATAAAATCGTTAGTCACAATTCTGTGTTATGCTTGAACTATAACCTGTGACATTCACCTAACTCGATCTAACAAGCTTTGTGCTCCCTGTCCAGATGAAGAGTGATACTTCTTCATTAGCAAGATCAGTTTCACCTTTAAAAACCCTTTGCTTCCTGTTTGCATTAAGCCAGATTGAGACGTCTTGGGTCATAATGACATTTCAGGAGTACTCAGAAGCAAAAGAGGAAGTCATTACATCTGCAGTTCACCTGCAAAGGAGATGTCATTAAAAGAGGAAGCAAAATGAACCCCTGTCAACATGTTAGGGCCCAAAAGGTAATTCTGCCATCAAATATGGAGTGGCGTATGATACAGAATCCTATTATTACTGACACCAAATAACTTGCTGGTATAAAAGGTTCCCTTTCCCAGAAAAGTTCAGGTGTTGCTAAATTTATTAACGTGTCAGTTTGAGGAGACATGATGTCATTTCTGTTGTCTGCAGGGATGAAAACTGGAGTCTCTGTGCTCCTGTCAACACACTATCATCTTAATTTCTTTTACCATGCACCTTATTGCCATCTGTAGAGGAGAGCAAGGAGTGGAAGGTGAAGTGTCATGACAGATCTTTTTTTTTTTTTAAAGCACTCCTAATATTTGACATTTATCATTTTAACCTGCCTTTTACCAAAGCACTAATTTTATTACATTGACACTTCTTGCAAATAGTTGGCCTGATCCTCCCATTGCTTTACTCATGTAAGTAAAACTTGTCTAAGCTTCAGAAGTTGTGGAATCACACAAAGTCTGAATCACACACAGCCTTTTTACATATAGTCCTAAATTCATAAAATATAACCTGGGCACAGATTTGCTTTTCTATTTAAGATTTTAAAAAAGCCTTGTTGAAGCTGTATCCCACTCGCTTGTACTTGACAGACTAGTTAAAAGGATTGGGATAGTAACATCTATAGATACATATAGAAATGCACATTGAACCTTATCTAGACTTACTGCTTTAGCCTATCAAAGGTATGAGTCACAGGGTTCCTCTTACATTACAGGAGAAACCAGGGCGATAATATTCATTTGTCTCAGACAAATAAAAGAACGGCTTTCCAGTTGCGTTGGATAAGAACATTTCCATCCCGTTGTATTTCCCTCTATCATTTGAGAACAGTGCTTCTCAACCCGAGTGCCACGGCACCCTAGGATCTCTTAGGATCCTTTCCAGGGTGCTGTAGGATGCCATGCAGCATTAGCCCTAGCAGGTCTGCAAACGTGATTCACACAATATACCTAGAGGTTTCCAAGATGATCTTCCAAGGTCCCTTCCAGCCCTAATGTCTGAAAGCTATGAAGATAAATCCATGTGTGGTCTTGTTGAGTACTTTGCAACAGAAAAATGCCCTGTTATTTTTCTATAGTCAAAAAAAAATTTGAAAAGTAAGAGCTGGCATGTTTCAGGGGGTGCCCCGAGTTTATCCAGGAGTGCCTCAAGTCTATTCAGGGAGTGCCTCCAGTCTAAAAAGGCTGAGCACCACTGTTTTAGATACACAGTCCAGCCAAAGAAAGCTAATATGGATGCTGTTAATGAGGATGATCTTCCCAAAGAGAGGATTTTCTAAGTGAAAAATATCTGATCTTGCCTCCTGAATATAATCTACATTTTTTGTATGAACATTCTAATAATAGGAAATATTTCCTTTTGATTCCAAGGTGTCACTGCTTGCTTCTATGCTGCACATTTCAATATGAGTATTGTAACGACATATCTGATACCAATCTTAATGGATTTTTGAACTGCTAATATTTCAGATTTAAACTGCATGCACTTGAATTGATGACTTGAGCATTCCACAAATACCAGAACTAGCATGTTTACTGCCCTGGAGCTGATTGATATCTGATAATGAAGAAAGCACCTGGAAAATATGATAGAGGGACATACTAATTGGTTTAACTTATGTCAGCCACTTCATATTTTATAAATGAGGAAACTTTTTAAAGAACTGCATCTAGAAGCCATTTGAGAGTGATCGTCATCAGGGTACACACACCATTTGTATAAAGTATCATTAGGAAAAAAGTGAACCAAATCCTACCAAGTTCAGGGAAATTTGGACATCACAGTCCAGCTATTACCTGAGTCCTGTAAAGTGTTAATCAGTTTGCTTTAAATGAGCTTGTCAGCAGCTCTGGATCCCGTCACTGTATGTCAAAGCGAGTACCTGTGGTCACTTTTAAGAGCTGCGGGTAAAATTTACAAGAGGAAATTCTGATTTACAATTTGTTCTGGGACATCGGAGGCTTCTACTCCCAAGCTACATTTTGCCTCTCTAGTCCCCTCCTCCCCACCACTTCCATCTCCAACCATTTGAGCCTGGGAAGAGTCCAGAATACGTATACGTCTCTTGTAACATGCATATTTTTGCGCTTCATTAAACCTTGTTTCTTGTCTTTCCTGAACCCTCCCAGTAACCCATCTAAAGCAACTCTCCAAGGAGAACAAGTCAGTCATGAAAGAGTCAGCCCCAGCTCCAAAGCACGAACACATATTCCTGGAAAAGTAGCAATAAAAACTATGGTTAGAGAACAATTGAATTGGAATCTGTTTCATGCATGCCAAGATGACATGGACCCCAATCCTGTAGAGACTTACTCATTGTAAGCCTTAGATGTTTTGTGCCTGAGTAATTCCACTGAAGCCCATGAGGCTACTTGCACGCGTGAAGTTGGGTACGTACCTAAATCTTTGTGAGATTTCTTTAAGCTACAGCAGTGATAGAGATGGACAATTCCATTAGATGAAATTAAATAGGAGGTAGAACAAAATCCTGAGCCACCACTATATACTGTTTCCAATAGGTTCATTGTACATACTTCTGTTGTAAGGTCCATATTATTTCTCGCTCAGAAAAGCAAGGTAACAATCCATTTCAAACTACTGGGTGGGGGGGAAATAATTTTGCCTCTGGGTTGGGATGGGCTTGTTTAGTTCTGTGAAAATGAGTTTGTGCAATTTACTCTGGATGGCCTAAGGAGCCATTGCTTGGCCCATGATTCAGGCATCTGAGCAAGGCAAAAAAGGAGAATTACATTGCATCTACTTGCTGAAGGTGACTTGTGACTGAAGTGTAATATTCTACATGGGTGAAAGTCCCCCCTGGGCTGCAGACCAGCACCAAGCTCACACACCACTTAAGTCCCACTAAAATCCTATTTTGAAAGATTTAGTGGTGCACGGGCCTTGTTCTGGCCTTTTGCCAGAAAGCGAACTTCACTCTATTAGCCTTCTCTCCACACCTAGAATAAACTCCACATGACATGAGTATTGTCCCTACACAGATCTCACAAAAGGGTTGAAATCTTCCTTTGCTATTATTATTTGATTCATAGCGTACAGGAGCCTTCATCCCATACCAGGACTCATTACTGTCCTGGCACATACTGGCACTACTTCACAGTCAGGGCGGCTAGGATCTGGAACCAACTTTCAAGGGAAGTGGTGCTGGCTTCTGCCTTGGCCATCTTTAAGAGGAGGCTTGACCACTACCTGGCTGGGGTCATTTGAGCCCGGTTTTTCTCTCCTGCCCAGGGCAGGGGATAGGACCTGATGATCCATTAGGTCCCTTCCAATGCTACTTCTATGAATCTATGAACTGTGCCCAGTTTGGGGAATAAAACAGAAGAAAGAAATTGTGTTTTCCTTTTGGGTATAGTATTTGAATGTATTGGAGGTCCATCCACAGAGAACTCACAGGAGATGGCTCATATTAAAGAATATTGATCCAATCAGATCAGTTAGAATGGAATGATTATTTTTTTCCTGCACGTATTTCTTAAACAATGCAGTTCCTTCCTAATTAGCCCACCGTTCATCCAGCTCAATACAGATAGGATTCTCTTGGTTCTACCTTTGTTCTCTCTTTAATTTTAAATCAGAAAATGTTTTCCAGATTTAGTTAAAAAGTACTAAAAACACTGTTTTCCAGACAGAACCACCTGCCTGTTCAGTAAAGGAAATCCTATTTGAAACTGCCTTTGTGTCACCAAAATACATCTTGAGGTTCTAAAAATATTTTGTAACATTTTACTTTTCAATCCTTTGAAAAGCACTTTTTTATATATATATTATTTGCATTGCATCTTCATTTCTGAATTGTTTTTAATTGGATTTTTTGTGGTTACCATTGATGATTTCAACCCAAAAATATCCTATTGTGGTTGCTATCAAAACAAACAGGTGCACGCAGCATCATGCACGGTATGAAATGCAATTGAGCAAACAGTTTGTATAAAGATTAAAGCCCATTCAAACAACATGAGTTCAAGTGATATGAACTGAAGCCAAGAGTTCTGGACCAAAGGCCCGATGCTGCAAATGGCTCAGTGGTGCCCAGAACCTTTTGACTTCAGTGGGAGTTCTGGGCACTTTGTGTCCTCCAAGAGATCCCAGCATCTGGCAGGTCTGTTTCCTCAGTTTGGCATTCCCATGACAATTTTAGTTATGCAAAAAATGACTTTTCTTTTGAAACAAGCACTCATGGCCACATGTGAAAATCTCTTTGCTGAGGTGCTTAAAACTGAGGGGCTAACATGCACCAGAAATGTACAGCTAAAAAAAAATATCCCTGCACATTTTGTGGAGCTCAGCTATGTGGAAGACCAAATGACCAAGGCGGAGCCCGAAAATTTTTCCTCACCAAAAAGACCATTCAGAGAACCCTACATATTCCCCTATTATCTTTGTAAAGTATATGTTGTATAGCTAATTTCTCTCTGTAGTTCATTACTGCTGTGTTGAGGCTACAAATTCAATAATCATCTCATTTCCTGCTAGTAATGTGCATTGAACTGTGGGCCAGGTCCAAATCAAGCTTAGAGGTATCTTAAGTAGCGTTTGGTTACAATCCAGATCAACCCCACTCCAAGAACAGGCAAACTGCCTGTCTCCGTTTGGGCCTGAAAAGATTTCTAGGTGCACAGACTTGCTCAGAAGTTAATCGGATCGGCAAGCTAAGTGCCTAACTGCCCCATCCCCTGCCCTGGCCCACCAAACAAGCTCGGTTGCAATCCAAATCAGTGTGGGAGGCTCTGGAAACTTAGCGAAGGTCACAACTCCATAGGAGGCACTGAATACATGTTGCAACTGCTTGGTGCTGACAGCTAGGGTGCTCTGTTCTTTTGGTTGATTAGAAAGTAGTTAATCCAGTGGTCAATCCAGGACAGAGGAGATTTTAGATTCTCCCATTCCTTCAGACACTCAAGCCCATGGCTAGTGATTAGGGTACCCTACCTAAAATGATTCTTGAGTAAGAAATTAATTTCCAAAGTATAGTGGAGGTTGTTTAAGCTCTGCTGGGTTGAATGGAGGATTGGGGAGGCAACTTTGAGGCCTGAAAGGAGTGAGCTTGTTCAGCTAACCTTTCAAATGGAAGAGTGGGGGACCAAGTCACTCACCTGCCCTTGACTTTCTGGAATGAGGAAGGAGCCACTGAATGTACTGGAGGTGCAAGCTACCGAAAGCCAAGCTCTTTCCCCTGAGAAGGACAGAAGTTGAGAATTATCTCAGCCTGGCAGGTAAGGGATGCACTGGGAAGAGTTTTGGCTTTACAATGAAATGGAGCAAATGCAAACAGCCTAGACACTAGCATATTTAAATCTCTGCAAGTTTGGCTAAGTGCTGTTCAAAGTTTTTTGAGACTATTCAAATCTGAGCAATTTCCAGTTAATTCCAGGAGCCCAAAGCTCTCGACCCTGAAAAAGGGGGGAAATGGTTGGCAAACCATAACTACAGGCTGCAGGCTAATTGCCTGCCCCTAATTGACTTGCCCGGAATGAGAAGGGCCATTGCTAGCATCCTAGAAATTGTGATTACATGTTTCCATGTGCTAAAATACCTAACCACCAAGTTATAGCTATTGACTTGAACAAGGACAAATTACATCTGCTATATTGATCCAGTCCTGGTAACCAGGCAGCAGATGATGGCATGATATCATGACTCCTAATTCCAGATGACAACAGCAATCATTTGAATATTACCTACTCACTCATCCACTTACAGTATTGGAGAACAGAAGGAAATGTGTGTACGTTATGCAGTAATATGAACATATATGAACTTAGACATTTCCACATGCTCAAACCTGTGGCTATCTATCCATCATCCCATATGTGGATATAAAATGCACCTCTGTCCAAAGTGGGACAATTAAAGATAAGCTTTTCTTGAAGAGTTACATTCACAGATGCAAGCTCTATTAGATGAATTTAATATCTCAGACATTTTGTGAATAATTCTCCATGGGCAGGTTCCTTCTGGATCCTTGCTTTTACTTCCAGTAGTCACAGTCTTAATAGGGTTAAAGGTGCTGGCATGGTGAATTTATGGTCGACATCTCACAGTCCGTTAAAGCAAGATCACTAATGGGTGACCTTGAGGTTCGACCGTTCCAGACTCAGGAAGATCAAGTCTCAGCCCCCTCCTGCAAGTGCTCTGACCCTTCCATTCTCATTCTCCATGGCCTAACCTTTAACTCACTGATCTTTGACCAAATTATTAAGCAAACACCTGCTTAGGTCTCTGACCAAGGACTGTAGACCAGGAGAGCTACCATAATTTCATGTGAATTAGCTGTAATAATAACAATACAAGCCTAAGGAGAAAATCAGAGGGTAGGTTTACAGTAAATAATCATGCTGCTACAGTGCATGTACAGAAAGGACCCTTCAGCAGCCCTTACCTACAGTAAATCAATGCTAATCTAGTTGACTGTGATAATAATGGCTCGTCAGCAGATATAGTTTCTTTTATTTGACTTGACTAGGACAATGACTAGGTAAAATTTATTTCCTATTACTAAAACGAGACAAAGACGAAAATTAATCCTTTGATGCCAGGGATTTCCCGTTGATAATAATGTGCAAACTGCATTAGTGCTTAACACAGTTGCCAAGAGTAACTGAAATGAAAAAAGGCTGAAAAATGTCTGGTGATGTCAAATATTCAGTCTGTGTAATGTTATCTGACTGACACATGGAAAGAGTGATCTAAATTTCCCCAGGTTTCCTTGTGTTGCCTGCTTCTCTGTGCGCTCTTGCAGTGTGATGTTGTAAATCTGCATCACTGGAGATTAACTCCAACTTGAGTAGAACTAATGGATTCTTCTTAAGTAAATTGCCTACAAATTATTTAAGTCCTTAATCACAAAAAAGCAGAGGAATTTAAATTATTGTTCAATAATAGCTAGCTCATATAAGACAAAAACTTGAGCAGCACACATTTACTAGACTATGGGATATGGGCCAGATTTTCAAATCAAACACACACGTACGTGCGTGTTTTTCCACACACATAATTTCATGTGCCCACATAATTGGCAATTAAGGCTGTCTGAAGCTTCAGGCAGTGATTCGATTTGGAGGAGATTCGGCCTGATTCGGTGTCCAAATCTCTGAATCTGAATTGAATTAGGGGACCAATGTAAAGGTCTGAATCAATTCAAAGCTCTTTGAATCTTTGGAAAAGATTTGGGGAGCTTTCATGATTCAGAGAGTCCCTGTGGCTGCAGTGGGGAGCTGCAGCCAGACTCCAAGCTGGTAAGTACTAGGGGCAGGGGAGGGGGGAGGGTACCATGGAGGGACCACTGCCAGCCACCCCCCACCCTCCCCAGCTCCCCCAGCCCCTCTGACCTCCACCTGCTCCCCCAGCCCCCGCTGTGGCTGCCCAGCCCAGCTCCCAGTGTTTTAAAAAATACCTTGGTGCTCACCAGGTGCTGCCAAGTGGTGGGTGATCCCTGCTGCCCCCCCACTGCCCCATGCTGCATGGGGGGCTCTACTGCAATCCCCCTGATCCCCCCACATGCCCAGCCTCCCCATTGGGTGCTCCACCCAGGCCAGCTCTAGCGCTTTAAGAAAAAAAAAAGAAAAGGCCTGGGACTCACAGCTCCTGCAGCGGCCTTGGGGCTATGGGTGGGGGGGTTCTGCAGAACCCCCCACATGATGGGGGGCAGCTGGGGGTAGCAGGGATTGCTCCCCGTTGGCAGGAACAGTGAGTCCTGGGGTTTTCTTAGGTTTCTTTTTTCTTAAAGGACCGGAGCTGGCCTGGGCAAGGCACCTGTGGGGGCCTGGAAGACTGGGGGGGGGGGGGTTGGTGGGCTCATGCAGAGCCCCCCATGCAGCATGGGGCAGTGGGAGGCAGCAGGGATTGCCCCCTCCCCCCTACCTGGCAGCACCCAGTGAGTCGGGGCTTTTTTTTCCCAAAGAGCTGGGGCAGGTGGGGCAGCCATTACCGGGCAGGGGGGATGGACCTGGCCTGGATGATTTAGCTGAATGGATTCGGGACAGTGATTCAAATCATCGAATCAAATCAGTGTCCCCCAAATCAGCCGAATCCAAAGTGAATACTAGCCGCTTTGCAGAGTCCTGCTGGCAATGTATGCTAGCCGAGACCTAATTTCCATTTTCACTTTGGATCTTTGTATGTCTAAGTTAGCTGTATGTAAATATAAGTGGACAAATATATTCTGCAAAACCCATTTGAGCCTCAAAGAGAATCATAAGGTTAACTTTTTGTTACGTGGAGGAATTTTGCTTTAATAGTTAGTGCTGCTGATAGGGGAATAAGGTGGGAAGGACTGTTTAGTTATCATGCAGGCAACTGTTGACATTTACATTATGTCAAGGGTGCCCAGATATAATAGAGACAGAGGTGGGTTTTTGTGGTTATTTAACATGAATAAATCTAAATAAATAAATCAACTTTGGAAATCTTGAAAATTATTGCCCTGATCCAAAGTCCAGTGAAACCAAATGAAGTCTTTCTGTTGGCTCAGGGCCTGTAATTCTATGAGGAATTATAACAGAAAAAAACCTCCTACCCACCCATAAATGAGAAAATTAATTTGAAATCTAAAATAAAAATATCAGGGATTTCAATTTTCATGGAGCTAAGTAAGATTGCTGCATCTCAATCTGCTATCTCAAAACTCCCTTTCCAGATTCCCATGTGCTGCTCTGCTCTGTCTTCTAGGGTACTAGTTGTCATTCCATAAAAAACTGAATTGATATAGTAATATTTTCATTAGTAGACTAAGGGTTAGCTAACAATATTGTGAATGAAATTAAAGGCAATTTAATATAAGAAGAGCTCCCCTTGGCTGACTGTTCAAATGGTCAGTATTAAATGTTTATTTGATCAATACGCCCTGTATTTGCTGGGTGGAATGTTATTCTGACTTGTTGTCCAAGCTTAAACTGGTTTACATAGATTAGTCTGAGCATGGAAATAATAGATCACGTGGTCAAGATGCGTTTCGAAGAAGAAACCCTGCTGAATTTAAAAAACTAAGAAAAAAGGCATATGTATATGGCAATGTCTTATATTTTATGAAACACAGCAGCCCAGATTGACCTCACAGATGCATTACAGGAGAGAAAATCAAGTTCAGAAGTAACTAGGAGACTCCTTGTTCAGGAATTGCATGAATAGGACCTGTACCAGTTAGGGGGGAATTCACTGCAATGGGCACGCACCTGTTATCTAGAAAGAAAGATGGAGATGTTAATAATAAGGTCCTGGTTGTAAAGGAAGCTGAAGGGAAATCGTAAGGTAAACGATACTCAATATACAGTACATAAAGAAGTCACAAAGGAAGGACTATAAACAGTAAATGGATTTAAGCATGAGGTTTGAGCATGTGTCCACACTATACATAGCCATTAGCTAGGGAAATACAAAAGCAGTCTACTAGAATATAACTCTGTTCTATTACTGAACAGTTCGGCATTTTGCCTACATCCTCATTCATTTATCAATATCTTAGGTCAAATTTTGTGCTAATTTACACAATCACAACCCCATGGAAGCCATTTTCTACCCCCTGTTATACCCTAAATTTCACAGAAGACAAATTGGTCTCCTCCACGACAGAACACAAATAGGCCAGAAATGGATTACGGGCTTTATCCAAAGCCCATTAAAATTAATGGAAGCTGTTCCACCGGTTTCAGTGGTTACATGGACGTGAGAGTAAAAATGACCTCATAAGGCTGTCAAGTTTTTTTTTAAATGGATTGTTATTTCCCTGACTCTACAAATATACACTTGAAGAACTTTGTGCGTCACATAAAAAAAAATTTAAAAGTCAACTCTTATTCTGGTTTGATTTGTGGATGTGATTTTCCTTTCTTTTTTTTTAATTATGTCTATATTTTGTAATCATATACTTTTGTTATATCTTCATAAACAATAGTTTAATCAACATATGTGAGCTTGAACACATATTTAACAAGAGTTTGCCCATGGATAAAAAGGGAAAATGGAAGCATTTCTCTTTGCAGAGCTTTGCCTACAAGTTAAAGGGTTGCAGCATTTTAACTTTGAAATTACATTAGGAAACCAGGAATCATGAAGGAGGTTTATATGTAAAAAACCTTTTATAATGATTGGAGGCGAAAATTATAGCAAAAATACTATTTCAGGTCATTTCAAAAGAAAATTAGTTACTCTGGTATATGAAAGACTGGAAAAGAGTACCCCTGAATGAGGAATATGCATCAGTCAAAAGCATCAATAAATAAAGCTCTTTTTCATATGCAAATTAGAATTTCTAAAGTAAAGAAGGCATTGTTTTATAAATAGTGAGATAATATTCTTGAAAAAGGTTACCAGTGATTACATAAGTTATCTCTTCCATAAAGAAATTTAGAGCTCATGGTTGCTCTTTTCATTAGAAGGCTTTTCATCTAGTTGCATGCAGAAAGCCAAACTCTGCATTTTAATTAGAGATAATAAATAATTATATCACTTAGGAAACTGAAACTATTAAAAGTCTTCTTGTGATGCAGTACACTATAACTCTATCTCTCTCTCTATATGGTGCTATATATTCTATTTCTGATTCACAGGGCATGTAAAAGGGAATTATATTGCTGCTAAATAAATGTCAACAATATCCAGAGCCTTATTCTCACTTTCATTAAGGTTCCCTTACACCATTCTGACAGCGTAAAGGGCTTTAACATGGGCGGCAAATACTCTGGAGCTGAAACAGTATAAAGTGACCTTAGCGGACATGAAAATAAAGTCCACGATGTTGAAGACAAAGCACCAAAGCTATTAAAAATAAAGAAAAGACAATCAGTGGCTAGGAGGAGATCTGATCCCAAAGCCATCAAGGGTGGTGGAAATGTTTCTCCCAATATAGAAGCATTTTGGATCAGGCTCTGGCAGATCAGGACTATGGATTCAGCTTTAAAGCAGCCACACTCGTTCTGAAGCTGTAATGAGAACACTCAAAATGTGTCTCTCAGATGAACAGCTTAAGCCAGAAAGTGCAATTTCTAGGGGTTTTTTTATCAGATCGCGTATAGGGGCATCTTCTCTACATGAAATTACTGCACCAGAGTCAAGGGCAGAAAAAACCGGCAGAGACAGACTTCCCTAAGTTATACACCCCACAGGGACTAGCTGACGTTGAAAAAGCGGAGAAGTGAGCCATTAAAGTACGGTTTGGGATTGACACTGACCTAGGTCTGCCATCCGGCATTGTCCCGCCATCTGCACAGACGTGAACTTTGCCTCTAAAACTTGGCTTCTCAATTAACATGTCCAGCTGGGGGGAGAATTCCGTCATTTGCCTAATATCATTATTGCCACTGCTCTGACATATTAATATTAAAAATATATGTGCACAGATCAAGGATTTGCTTAAGCACTTCTCTTTTTATTTCACATAATAGGCAGGAGGTGAAAGTAGACACAATATAATTTGAAACTCATAACCCTGATTAGGCAGTGATTGGTACACAGCTAGAGCTTACATTTAAAAAACATTTTCATTATTAGCATTGCCTGTCAAATCCAATCCCCTTTTTCCTGTTCTGCAGCATAGATGCAAGGTCATGTGATGTTTACTGAAATCGGAAAACAGTAAATGGATTTCTGTTGCTACTTCTGTTTTGTTACAATTCTTGATTCCCTTGAATATTACGCCATTTATCATACCCTGGGGTTTGCTGAATAGCTGTTCCTAACATGTTAGTTGTCCGCATCTGACCTACCTTTTAATTGATGCTTTTATTAAAAATAGATGTAAATTCAAGTTGCATCACTTAGATCCAGACTTGACGTTGTGGTTAAGGGTGGTCCACATGTGAAATAGCAAAAGACTGTACAAAGCTGTAGTATTGTGACTAGAGAACCAACTATGTACCATAGAAATCAATAGCTGTCCTGGGAACAGGGTTGGGCTCGAAAAATAAATATTATCAGACTTTGAATATAGAGGGGGGCATTGCCACTATTCAAAGATTTCAGAGATATATATTTAAAGCAGACCAATTTTAGAAGTCAGTGATGTGCGAGGGCTTGTAGCTTAGCATCACATCAGGCCGCTTTTGCCTTTGAATGAAAAGGTACCCATTTACCGCTGGATTGATGGGGTGGGAGCTTTTGGTGGGAGTCTGGTGCAGTACTGGAATTCATATTTCTTGGGCAGCAGTAAGTCACCTGAATAGCTGTGCCACAGGCCTTCTCCCCACCAGGTAGAGCCTAGTGGTGCTAGACAATTACTGCTTAACAGGACAAGTTAGTTAAAGTATATGACTACTTACAAGGATCTTTCTGTTGACTTTAACCAGCTTTGGATCATGCCTTAAATGCGTATGTATGAAAAGCGTTGATTAGAAGTAATGCATGCATGTGCACAGACGTAGAAAGAGAGAAAGAAAGAGAGGCCAAATTCCCTTTTGCAAGACATTTTTACCTGATTTAATCTTAAATGACAGGAAATTCATTATTCTGACTCCTCTACCTGCTATATCTAGAACAAACCTGAGGCATGTAGGGCTTTTCTACATGGAGCATGTGTACATCTGCCGAATAAAGGCCCTTTAGCCTGATTTAAGGCATATTAGGGGCTCACATCTACATGTGTGTGCCCTCAATACAGTCTGGAATGAAGGCAATTTAAGGGGGAGCAGCTCAGGGAGCTATGCAGTCTGGACTGAAGGCAATTTAAGTCTACTTGCACCTTCAGTCTGGAATGAAGGCAATTTCAGTCTGGAATGAAGGCAATTTAATTCTATTTGCACCTAAATTTGATACCTGCATAAAGCAGGTATCAAATCTAGGTGTGAATAGCTACATTGCATTAACGAATGTGTAGATGCGCTAATGTGCATTAATGCAATCTGTGTCCATTGACTTGGGACTAATTTTAGTCCCAAGTTGGTCCACACACCCATGTTAATGCACATTAGTGTGTGCATATGTAGACGTGCCTAAATCATCTTAACATGCATTAGGTAAATGTTCATTAAGTTTAGGTGCACATAAAAGCTCAAGTAGACATGCTCATAGAGAAGCTAATTTACAAAAAGGCTACGTGTGAATTTAAAGTCTAGGCGCTTGTGGCAGGGGACTGTGGGTGCTTGCCACTTTAAGGGCCTGAAGACAGCGGCCGGCAGGTGCCTAATGAGGGCAGCCATTTTGGATTCAGAGCTGCCCATATAAACAAGGCATTTTGCTCCGGGAAGGCCAGGCAACAACATTGCCTGCTGCAGGTACCATCTGGAGGTAAGGGCAGGAGCTGTAGGGGATGCTCAGGAGGCTCCTGGTCCTGGGCATGACCTAAAACTTCACCCTGCCAGGAGTGGGTGGCCTGGTGGGGCTCTCAGTGGCGCAGGAGCCTCAGGAAATGCCAGGCCAGTTACTACCCTGGTGAAACGCAGGTCAGGGTACCTTAACCCCAGCTCCCACAACCAGGTGGGTTACCCCCTTGTAGAGTCTGGAAGGTGTACCCCAGCGAGAGAGTGGGGCCATAGACTCAAACCTGTCTTGACATCCCCCCCCCCACCCCAGCTGGTCCAAGCTGGGGCCAGGACCAGAAAGGTCAAAGGGCCAGGGGCCCACTGTGAGGGACGCCCAGAGCTGAGGGCCTGGGGTGGCCTGGAGGTGGGCCGGGGCCAGTGTAGCCAAAGGTTGTGGGGGGACCATGCCCATAAGGGGGAGCAGCTCAGGGAGCTATGCAGTCTGCAATCAAGGCGGAATAGGCTGCCTGGATGGAGGGATCCAGGTGGGGTTCAAAGAGCAGGATTCTGGGCCCAGTGATGTTGACAACAGCTGGATGCTGTCTGCGAGACATGGTCTATGGTGTAGGATAGTGCTCCCTGGCACTGGGGCAAGAAATGAGTAGCCTCCTGCTTGATTAACATCAATTAATTAACAACAAGGCAGGTAGGTAGCCCAGAAACAGGTGGGCGGGCCACAGAATAATCCTCCCGAGGAGGCCCCCTGTTACAATGCTCCTAATCTGGAATAAAATGTCATTCCAGGTTACTTTATTCTGTTGCCAGAGGTGCATATCTAGGTACTACTACTACTGTTGTTATTATGTAGTGCATACCTTCGGACACACCTTGGCATCACTTAAGTTACAGGTATTTCACATATATCTGTGTGACATCTTGATTCCAGGAGCAATATTGAAGTTTGCTATTTTGCTTTGATTCAATGTAATCTTTGGCTCAAACGTATGGGTAAATATTTCAGTTAGATTATTTACATTCTCCTGATGTTTTTTGGGTAGGCAAACTCAGAAATGCTAGTTGGCCATCAAAAATGATCTGCCTCCAAGCTGAGGGAAGCCAGGTGGTTACTTTCTTTCCCAAATCCGGTGTTCGACTTCTGCATGACGAGTCTTTATTCACAAAATTGGCATTACATGTCATGAATCAGTGTGATTCGTTTTCTCTTCCCATCTAAAAGCTGTATTTATTACTGGAAGTCTCCACCTGGCTCTTAAGTACAATTATATACAATAAGGTTTTTAAAATTATGTTTCTAGAAAAGCCATTCTAATATGAGTATTTAATATGGGTGTTGATCTGCAATTAGAAGCTGCTGATATTGATCCAGCTGCTTCACACAATATTAATATTTCGGTAATCCCATGTTTTGCCATATTTCTTCATCTTTTTAACCTTTTTCACTCATAAAAGTAAATTTAGTTTATCAGGAGGATTTGTAAAAATTATTTGCTAATTGAGTTATTCTTATCAACTTGAAAGGTGTTTTGTTTCTAAATGGTTGTTTTAAAGAGAGCCGCTTGTATGCGCCTCCGACAGAATTCTAACTGTGGCTGCAACTATGTGGATTTTCACTTGTTGGTCCAATTCTTCTGCTACCGTTGTCATTCACCTGTATATTTGTAAACTGAGGAGGTCATGGAGAAATCTAAACCTTGCTCCTTTCTATACTGTATTAAAGTGTCATTCATTAATGATGAGCTAGTAGCATGAGAGATTGCTCTGTCATTTTAGTTCAATATAATTTCTTGTTTTGTTAAGACATTTGACTTGGGAGCTGAGAGGCAGTATTGCCCAACATCTAGCCATTGGCCAGGAAGTTGGGAGACCTGGCTTCCATTCCTTGCTCTCAATAAGATCTGTTTTTTTTTTTCTTATGTAAGCAGTTTCATCTCTCTTTACCTGTTGCCCTTCCTACCCTTCAGATCTTTTATACTATTTGGAGCATAAGCATGGTTGGTTGCAAATTGTTTCATCTTAAAACTATTTTTCCTTTACCATTATAAGTGGAGATAAACCATTTTAAATGGTTTATGTTTTGTTCAGGTGTAAAGTGTCGGTGGTTTAGTTCATTTACACCAGTTCAAGAATGGATAGATGTAACAGTTCATTTGAAACACCTGCTGCACACACCTGAGTCGTAAATCCTTTCCCCCCTTTTTTAAAATGTTTTAAAGTTCCTAGTAAGAGACAACTGAAGATCCCAGAGACCGACAAAAGGTTGGAGAGAAAACATAGATACAGAGGCCCAAGTGACTTACCCAAAGCTCAATGGGCAGATCCAGGGATTTTTTTTTGTTCTTCTGCAACACACTACAATACTACTCCAGTCTAAACTGATCTGCCCAACATCATGGCCCTGTACTGAAACATTAAGGAACTCACTAAAAAAGTAGTGAAGAATATAGACACATTACACTTGCCACGTTGGATCAGATTGGTGGGTTCCCCTAACTGAATGTCCTGCCTCTGGCCAACTCCAGCAACTTCAGGTATGAAAATTTGCGGTATGAAGTTCTAGGACAAGTTGCCCAAAGTAAGTTTCCTTTTAGGCTTCAAATGTTTGAAATTAGTTAATCCTGAAACTGAAACTGATCCTGCAGCTGGACAGGCGGACCCCGGAAGGACATAAGAAGGTAGGGGAAGCAGGAAGACTCTGTTGTCTGCCCCCAGGTAATACTCTCTGGTTCCTCGGCTTGCAAAGGGTTTTTGTAGGCAAGGGGTCTTTGTTTTATGTTGATCTTATTGTTCAAGTTAAAAGCCTTGAGCCCTACTGGAGATGGACTAAGGGCCTATAGTGAATTCCCCAGCCCAGACAAAGGGCTGAGTGGGATGGAGGACAAGGGCAATAGAGCTTGCCAGCCCAAAGAAGGGATCTGAGCAGGATACGGAGGGGTTTCCAACCCAGAGGGGAAGGAAACTGAGCCCACCAGCCCAGAGAGGGGGCTGAGCAGGCTACAACGGGTTCCCAAGCCCAGAGAGGGACTGTGGGAGAAGCTAGGGATCTGAGGACCAAGAGACAGGATGGAGAGACCCAGAGGATCTGAGAGTCCTGGAAGGAGCTAAAAAAAGCAACCAGCTGAAGTAATAACACCTGCAAGGTTTGGGCTGTTGTGTAGGAGAGAAACGGAGCCACATAATTTGCCTTCGTGTTACAGGTGCCCTGCAGTGGCATGGCCAGGCCAAGGGCTGATTGAGACTAGTGGGGTCCAGGACCCATTGAGGGGTTGATTGGACTCAGGTGCTCTCTCTCTCTAAGACCCGTTGGCAGCTTCCCTTACTTAACCTCAGTAAAAACAAGGCGTGACAGGTGGGTAATTAAGGGAGGGCAACATTACAAATGGAGCCAGAAAGGAGTCATACCACCATCAGGGGCCATCCCAGCTGCCTCTGTGGCTTGAACCTGCTGCAGCGAGTGTCTGCATATTTCTAAAGCTTGTGTTAATTTGATGTTAATAGGTACTCTGGATCGTCTTCTGAGCTATATAAAAATCTAGTCCTTTTTAAAAATTCTGCTAGTAAGTGGTGGTTCCTTGATATACTGACCCCTTTCTGGAAGGTGCTACTCCAAGCTAACACTAGGCTGCTGAAATGACACGTTGGAGAGCATCTCATGTGTGGAGTTAGGAGCAGGCTGTTTTTGTGTGATGACTTCCAAGTGGATAGTTCCTGAGGGCTTAATGCTACCTCCCTTGGCATTAACTTGTTCTCCACATTGATGAGGACCCTCAGATGGGCCTCTTACAATACGACCCTTTGGGCTGTACTGCTTGGGAAGAAGGGAATGGCTTAGAGAAACTGATAAGTCTGGGGATAGACCCCGATGCTTCTACAGATCGTTGGGTTTATGGTGCCATGAGGCCATGTCCCTGCCCCTTTCCATTTAAACCTCAGTAGGAAGAAAATGTGCCAGAAACTCGGACGGCTCATCCTTACAGAGTTTGAGAGCTCGGTTTTTTGCCCTCCAGTTTTGTTGTTTTATCTCGGGAAGCAAGAAAAATCCCTTTTGGTGTCGGGTTTTTTTTCCTCTTGTGGAAAATAAATCTGCTTTCAGAAATGATTCAATTTTTTTGCTCTGAGCGGCTCAGAATCGTTTGCCTTGTGCCCCAAAGGCAGCCTGAGCTGAGCCGATTTAAGGATTTTGAAGAGGGTATTGGAAATGTTGATATCTAATATAATTCTAAGGCACCTTCTTTTAAACACAAAATAAAAAAAAATGGATTATCTCTCTCTCTTTCCCCAAACTTTATCTTTCCTAATGGAGGATTTTAATTTTCATCCAAGTGTGCATTTTTGTGTGGTGCAGGGGAAATAAGAGGAGAAATGGATCCTGGGTTCTGTTCCTGAGTGCTACTGACTGACAGTGTGGCCCTGGTCATGTCCTCAAGGCTGTATATTCAAGAGTATTTGATACTGTGAGTTGCTTTATTTTTTTTTTTTATACCTAACTTGACACCTCTGGGAGTCTTCATAGGTGCTGAGCACCCATAAGTGCCCTGAGAACTTCTAAAAGAATGGGCTTAAAATCTCTTGATTTTCTGTTTCCCCAAATAAGGCCAAAAGTAATAGACATTTTGGGGGGGGAGGGAAATTATAACCAGAACCTCTCTGTAGATTGATCTGTCTGTAAAATGAGCCCTATGCAAGTCAGGTAAGCTTTCAGCCAATTAATATTGGTAATGGCCTTTGAATGAATGGTTCCAGGGAGATGCAGAATAGCATTATGCAGGCGGACTACAAAGCACCGGGAATTCAGTATTATAAGCCAGGCGTTTTAAACATGTGACTGTTCTGGCCCCAATTCAGCAAGGAACACGTAAGTCGTTCCATTGGGTTTCCGCATGTGCTTAAAGGTAATCCCTTGCTGAACGGAGGCCTTTTGAATTCTTCCTTTTCAGTATCCATTGCAGAACAAGCTACCTACTTTTTCACTACATATTTATGCCAAAGCCTCTGGGATGTGGCAGAATAATGCTGTAACTAAGCAACACCATAAGAACAATGCATGCATAGAAATGAGACTCAAAATTAATGAAAGTTTACTAAAGGTAACTCTTAAAGTTAAACCCAGACCTTCCCTTGTGTGTCTCATCTGAAGCCAATCCCAATATCCCTTGTGATATCCAGTGCGTTTTACTGCACCCATGTTGTACATCTTGCATTATCTCTTGGTACACCAGACCCTTTATTTGCACTGGATTCTATTATCCAAAATACTGCAGTATATGATTAACACATCTTCCATGTTTCATAATTAGTACTTAGACCGCACTTTGACAACATCATTTCTTCTTCCTGGGCATGCGAACTATATATATATATATATATATATATATATATTTTTTTTTAATGGAATGTTATGTGACTAGAGCAAGGAGGCTCATACTAAAACTGGACCAGAAACATTAACCAGCTCAAATGAGAAATACACACTAAAAAGCTGTCTGACCATTTTGGAAACATGCAGATAATGTGTGTGTCACTTGAAATTCACATGCATTTGGGTTCTGCAAAGAAAAGTAATATACAGCAATGATATCTTTGATCATTGAAAGAACTCAGAAACATAGGAACTGTGTCGAGTGTAGTTATCATCAACCCATTTTCTATTCCCAGTGCACAAATCATTTCATGCATTCTACAACCCAAGCCACGATGCTGGGCTTCAAAAGCAATTTCAGCAGCAAAATAAGGTGCTTTTCTTCAATTTTCAAGCCATTTGTACGAGGTTAGTGTTGTTTACCCACCTGGTACACTGATATTTACATACCCCTTTAAAGAAAATTGGTAGGTATGATTTATGGAGTACTGTAAGAGCACAATTTTCCATGTAGTGCACCTAATCTGAAAGGGCACTTGCAAAGGTCACTCTGGCCATACAAATACCAAGTCTTCTCTTTGGAATAAGTTAGGATATTCATTTTTCTTGGAAAATGTCAGCAGTACCCTACTCCAGGGGTTAGTTTATGCAGATAAATGCGTAAGCCTTTAATCTTAAGGCAAAAATACTCTACACAAATGTAAGAGAAGTCCATCTATCACTGTTAAGACCTGTAATTTGTTTTTATTTAAATCCCAAGCCAGGGCGGCCTGGGCAACAAAATTGTTAACATGGTAGCTCACATCTGAGCCAAGATTAAAGCGTATAAACATGCATCTGCTTTCAACCTGGCTGAACAATACGCCATGTCTTCGAAAGCCATAATCTGGATTTCAAGCACCTTCAGTATCTGCTGTTGTTGTGCTACTCCATAGGCTCGATGTGCCTGACCCTAGCATGTTAAATTGTCCAGTAAGCACGCTGTACATTTTCAGCATTTTATCTTTCAATGAGCAACAGTGACAAATGTTTTTATAGTTAACAATCCATAACTAACAGAACTGATTTCCTTGTCTGTCTTTGGACAATAAGGACATAACGCAGAATTGCTTTAAGCATTTCCAGGGCTATTTTTCATAAAGAAGATTGATTTTTGTTGTTGTTGTTGTTTTTTATGCAGGAATGCTTTATGTTTTGTTTTTCCATTTGTAATAACCAATCTTAATCATTACTGGAAGTGCTTATTGACAACAAGCAGTGGCTCCATCTTGTTTGTTAATCATATCCATGTGCGTAGATGTGTCGTTTTTTCATGCCCTGTTTTCAGTCATGTTGCAGAACATTTTATAATGAGGATCCCAGCTTTATTCCGATCTCTTCTTGCAACAAGAAACAATGAATACAATCTTAATGAGGTCTAGGGATATTTTTAAAAGAGAACCTTCTTGAAGTGTCTTTTAAAAGAGAGATCTGCATTTCTAAACAGGTGGGAAAACTAATCCTATTGTGGGGGGACTGGCGTAGAGGCTGGAGGTATGGCGATCAGCATTACTGGACTATGTCATCTAATTTCACCAGCATAAGGGTTCTAAGATACTTCTATCTAGTTCTCTATAAAGACTTTGCGCATATGAAAGCGCAGCCAAATCACACTATTCCCCATACACTTTCTCAGGGAGGCCTGTTGGGTACACAGCATCTGCTGCCTTTTAATCCACAATGCAAGACCCCAGAATGACACCACTTTTTGTTCAGAAGCATCCTAAACCAACTAATGGACCCATCCCAAAGTAGCTGGATATTTTGTGTTTTATTCTATAGATCAAATAGGGGCATGGCACTTTGCAGAGATGGTGAACAAAAAACAAATGAAAAAGGTAAATTTCCTCGGATCTTAATTCAGCACAATGGCTTGGTTTGGAAGAATAATCGGCTTCGTAGCATACCATGGAAAGTGCAACATAACTACTTTTAATGAGATTTTAATGAGGCTCCTAATTAGGCCTGTAGAGAAATCAGGATTGGTTCATAGGGCTCAGTGGCTCAGAACAAGGTCTGAACAGGAGACCGGCTGGCTTTCACCTCAACAGTGCAGGCCTATGGCCTCCATCTTAAGAGAGATGAGAGTGGGTGCAAATACGTATGCAACTATAACACTGAGGAATTAGATGGAATAAGATTAAATCAGAAGTTAAACCAAATGGGGTGGGTAAAGGAATGATGGAACCGTTGCCTGAAAATGAATCTAGTCTAGTCTTGAATCTATGATGCCAGACGAGTCCAAGTCTGCACCCCAAACTTTGAATGATCCAGATACTTTAAAAACGTGTAAAACTTTTGGGTTAAGCCATTACTTTTTATATTATTAAAAAAAACAAAAAAAAAGAAGAAACCCTAATGACCTTTCATGGATTTGGAAAAATGACATTACTCAGGTTTTTCAAACAAACCTATTATCTGGGAGCTCATTAAAATGAAATCTAATGAAGGAAAATTAATTCCTTCTAATGGAGAATGATACTGGGAAACATAAACTCTTTCATTTTCTTTTTACAAGGTGAAATAAAACCATAGCCTTTAGTTAGTCTGTAGTAAATGTTTTAGAATTTCTATGTCAGATACCTCCTTACATGACATCTCCACGCAACCATAAAAAAGTAGCACAAACTGGATGAGATTCCAAACAGGCGATTAGTCCACCATTGAAGCATAACCAATGCCTCAACTAAAACAAGCAAACAAGCAGTCAAACATGTTAACATAATTTTCTATCATTTCTTTTTGATGTGGATTGGATGGAAAAATCTGGGATGCAAGCCATGATGTAGATTTTCAAAATTGATTAGCATTTTTGGACACTGGCAGCAATTTCTGTGGTGCTGTAATTATTTTCAGCTGAAATTGATTAGTGCATTTATTTATTATTTTTTAAAGTGCACCCAAAAAAACCTGTTGTACAAATCAAGGTAAATGGAACCACAAAATGATGGGAAGAAGGGTGAGTATGGTCAAATATTAGATCAAGCAAGGGAAGGCCAGTCAATATTCCAGGCTATGTAAGATGACTGTGAGAGGTTTCCCTTCTTTTTAGATCGGCTGTTTGTAATTGCCAAACACTTGCTACAACGTGTAAAATGGTAGGCACGTTTATGGAAGAAAGGCTGTTTTACTCACTGTCATAACATTAATCTTGGATAAACTCATTTCAATTCTAATGTGGCTATAATAGATAATTCCATAGATGTTCCACTGTAGCTTAATGTTAATGTCCACTTTAATGTTCCAGCGACTTTTGAATTGTCACTGCCAACGTTCAGTCAATCTTAGCTGACTGCTAGCTTTAACAATTTGTATTTTTATGGCTCTTTGACTTCCTCTCTCTTTCCAGTTTGGAAAAAAACAATCCTTATAGAAAGTATGTTCTTTGGTGTTATCAAACACAAACAGAAAGTTAAAGTGCGAGTCGTACCAGGGCAACTCTTGAAAGAATGAGATCCTTCAAAGGTCAGCTTTTCTTGCTCATCAATTGTTGACATTTAGGCATGTATTTCAGACGTCGCTGATAATGTTTTCTGAGATAGTGGGGAAGAATTGCTGTGGTGGTATGCAATTAGGGGCATAATGAAATGCAAAAATGCAAATAAAGTGGTACGTGCCAGTCCTCTTGGAGTGCCTTTTGTCAGAATTGCAGGCACCATGAGACTTTGATAGATACCATGTCAGTACTCATAGCTTGAGCTCTGATATCTTTTAAAGAAGCATCTATAGCATGTTATCTCTAGATGCTAATTGGAAGTAACCTTTGAAGATGAAAAATCCAGAGGTCATTTTTTGTAAGTTCTAAAAATGGCATTGAACTAATTGTGTCAATATCATTTTGCTGCAGAAGCACATGGTACCTTTTATGTATGCCATATTTATCTATCAGTGCCATAACATCTGACTCAATAATAGTTACTGTAGCTTCTGCCCCATGGGTTTTTTTTTTATGCGTTGCTAATAATGGCTTTGTATTTCAATTGCAAGCAAGAACTTATAAACAATCTTGAAAATCGGAGAATAATGTTTCTTCATGGTTCTTCCAAAAAAAATTAAAAGCTACCTAAGCTCTTTGCAAGTCAGGGAAGTATGTTTACATCAGGAAAAGGACAATTTGAGCACAAGAACAATTATAAATTGATTATGAATACAAAACCAGTGGGAGTTAAAAAGAGGTGAATAACCATCAGAGGTATGACATTTTGAATTAGCCTTCCAATAATAGTTATTAGGAGGAAAATAATCTTAAGAAGCTCTGAGAATGAGCTTGACTGGTCTATGAAATAGTCTGCAACTGTAAACATGCCGTAATACAATGTGATGACCCCCAAACCCCTTCTAGTCTCATATTCCTTCTTTGTATGCCTCCACAATCATGCACAATGGGTGATGTGCTATATAAATAAAATAAGATCTATATTACACGCTACAATACAGGTGGCTTGATCCTACAAGATGCTGACCACGCTAGCCCTGATCCGGTTAAGCACAGACTTAAAGTTAAGCACTTGGGTTATTCCCCTGACTTCATTTGAATGACTCGTGCAGAAATTGCATTGCTGATTTGGGGCCAGAACATTCTGCACATTGCAAGAACAAACCCATAAACCTCAGTCCTATCAATGTCTCCATTTCTTTAATAGTAATTCCACGTCATAGAAACAAGGCAGCTAATTATTGTGCCACTTTGGTACTAGAAGTCAGGGCAATCTATAAATAATAACTAAAAAGTTGTGTCCATAGAGACAAACATGTCAGAAATGTGGTACTCAGGCACATGAAATGTTCTGACTTTTGCCTTGACCTCAGCCAGCTGGATTCACTTCTGTAAATTTAAACCATGTTCAGTATTTCAGGCACAGTGTGGGACATGCAGGTAGAAGTGAAATAAAAATGATAAGATGAAGGGAGAAAGAACTTTAAAACAGGGGCCCTGACTCATCACTGCTTTGCACCAGTTCTGTCATCCTAATTCTACTGAAATCAGGATGAAACAAGCCCCAGTATAGTTGTTAGGCAGTTCTTCCAATTTATAACTGTACCTAAGAAATTTAGAAAGTAAATTCCAAAGACAAGAATAGTCACTCATTAGCCAGTGGGGGAAAAAAAAGGAGGGCATAGTTTAATAGCAGGGAATACTCACAGCTATGAATACTATACTTTTTTATGATTTCATAGATTTTTAGGTTCAGAAGGGACCTATTGGATCATCGAGTCCACCCTCTGCCCTGGGCATGAGAGTGCTGGGGTCAGATGACCCCAGCCAGGTGTTTGTCCAATCTCCTCTTAAAGACCTCCAAGGAAGGAGACCTCCTTCCTTGGAAGCATAATCCATATTTTGGCAACCCTTTTGCAAATGCTTTTGGTTGGAAAACCTTTTTGGAAACCCTTTTGTTTCTAGTTACCCTGATGGGCACCCTGGTAAACATTGCATCCCCTGTTTCCCGCTGTCCCCCTCTGAGTTTGTAGATGGATGATGCTTAATATATTCTGATTTTAAGTTTCTGACATGGAAACCTTTAAACATTTAGTACAGTTTTGGTGTGCTTATGGAATGTTTTGCATATCATATAGATCAGCTTTGATGTGAATTCCTTAGGGAGCTGGTTGTCAATCCTTGAACAACATACTCCACAACTTATTTGCGTGGTTTCCTTTTATGATGTTCTCAAAAAGCTCTCAAAGCTAGGCTGGCTACCAAGCTAATCAATGCTCATTATAATTATACTCATCACTTTACCAACTTTGCATTCCACTCAAAAATACACAGCCCAAGGGAATAGTGTTAATAAGTATACAAAACAGATTTCGGGCAACATTTATCTTTTATGTCAGATTTAAAATTTAGAAGGGTATCTCCACTTGTGGAATACAGTAGATGCTATGTTTCAAAGTCTCCTCTCTGGACTTCCAAGACAAATCTTGGTTAACTGATTGTCTAATGTAGAGCTCCAGTCAAGCATAAAAACCATGCTGCCGAGAGATACAGATAGTCCAAAAGAAGGACTTTATGCATGAGTAAGCCTCGTAGGGATTATGACAATACTTATAATAGTAATAACTTTTGGAGGGAGATTCCACATCACGCTGCTCTGTTAGCAGAAAGCTGGCTACAGAATGGAAACCTGTGCTTCTACATTACCGTGGGAAATGCCATGTGAGCCAAAAATGAAGCTGGACGGCTTCGATACTGACACCGCTAACTGTTCTCCTTTCTCTGCCACATGTCAATAAATCCTGATATCTAGGGCAGGAGAACAATAAACAAAAGAGCAGGGTGAAATCCTGGCCCCTGTGAGGTCGGTGGCAAAACTCCCATTAGTATAGAGATCAGAAAGCCCGTTCACGGTTGCTTGAGTGAGAGTTGCAGAGTTCTGCCGCTTTTGCTGCCACACCTTTCATTATTGCATTTTCTGCCAAACGTTTGGAATGCAAACTGCATATTAATTATGAACTAGTTCATTACAATGTGCCTGGCGTGGGGGCCCTGCATTATGACACCCCCAGGAGCAGTCTGGGACAGA